>NW_027397083.1:16340813-16476542 GCF_003265705.2 Callorhinus ursinus
TTTTTTTTTTAAGATTTTATTTATTTATTTGAGAGAGAGAGAATGAGAGACAGAGAGCACGAGAGGGAAGAGGGTCAGAGGGAGAAGCAGACTCCTCGCTGAGCAGGGAGCCCGATGCGGGACTCGATCCCAGGACTCCAGGATCATGACCTGAGCCGAAGGCAGTCGCTTAACCAACTGAGCCACCCAGGCGCCCAAATGACTAGTTTCTAAATGAACACAATTTTAGCAACCAATGGGGAATAAAACAGCAATGTTACAGAATTTTAAAACCTTTTTTGATAGAGATCATTGATTAGATTTAGTTTTGAACAACATAAGTCAAGGAATGAAAAGTGCTTTTACAATCAAAACTAACTGGGGCGCCTGGCTGGCTCAGTCAGTGGAGTGTGCAACTCTTGATCTCAGGTTGTGAGTTCGAGCCCCATGCTGGGTGTAGAGATTATTTTTTAAAGATTTTATTTATTTGAGAGAGAGAAAGCAGGAGCAGGGGGAGAGGCAGAGGGAGAGGGAAGAGACTCCGTGCCAAGCAGGGAGCCCGATGCGGGGCTTGATCCCAGGACCCCATGATCATGACCTGAGCCGAAGGCAGATGCTTAAGCGACTGAGCCACCCAGATACCCCTAGAGATTACTTTAAAAAAAAATTAAGACACAGCGAATATGCTGAATATATATTTACTTGAAATAGTTTTTAAAAAATCATATGAAGGTAAAGGCAGGATCTTATTATTCTGAAAATTAAGGAATCAGGATAAATTCGTATTTACGTACTCAATAGCTTATATAGATTTGTTCCTAATAACTTTGTTTAGGACTTTACAACATACTATGTGTGGTGTGAAGAATTTATAACGTGATGATGCTTTTGGTTAATAGAATACCTCAGTTTTCGGTTCTTAAAAAAAAAACACCTTAAAACATTCTGATTTTGTTGTTTAAAAAATTGTTTTCATTTTAATGATCTGAGTTAGTAACAAACAAATATACAAAATTGTCTTTCACATTTCCATACATTGTATTATGGACCACTTAAAACTCTGGGCTACAAATGCAGGTTTCTTTGTATCCTTAACTTCAATTATTGTCACTTATAAATAAAGGTGATTTTCGAAAACATGCATTTGTGAACATAGATGCCAAAAGTTGTACATGTAAGTTAATGTACAACCAATAGTGTACATTGTTCATTTGTGCAGTTATGTGTCAAATGCAATTGACACAGGTAGAAGCAGTTATCCTGGGACAGTTTACTCTATCTGAAAAGCATTTTTGAGAAGATGGAACTACAGTTTAAAACAAAAATTGTATTCTACAAATACAGTAAAATTCACAACTTGCACATCTGAAGCAACTTTTGGGACCCAAAGCTGATTCAATAACCTTGCTGCTATATTGGTTTTATGGGTATATTTCCAAAATCATAGACTGGAAAAAAGCTGTTTTAACAAAAATAAATATATATATTAAAAGGGAAGTGAGACTTTAAAAAATGTGAGGAAAGCTCTGAAAAGAGTAATAAGGTATGAGTCACCTGTAATTTTCACTTTTAAAAGTTTTAGAAATTTAAAGAAATTTAGAAACTTAAAGGTAATCTGAACATTTTCTAAGCTGTTTTAAATTAGGATTTTTCCATCCCACCAATGTTTTCTATTTGATAGTATAATAAAAATATGGACGGTTTCTATTGTTGACTTACCATGATAATTCATTAAGTCATGATAAATTTGTGACTTCATTAGAGGATCAAATAAGTGGAAAACGGGTTATCATGAAAATGGGAACAAGGAAGCCCATTCTATAACCACTAATCTGAACTACAAATAAACATCAACACAAAATGATTTTTTATATTAAATTATTTCCAGGTATCTGTAGGGAGGAAAATCCAATCTTCCTTAAAAATGTTTTCCTGGGTGGTGGCAATATGTGCTTTACCTCTTAAACTCTATCTACAACCTAAAATTATTTCTCTATTATAAATTTCAAACTCCCTGGCAAGGAATGTGAATGCTAACCAGCTAGGTATTTATTCAACTTCATACAAAGAAAGGACTCATGAATGGACATCGTAATAAGAGTCCCACTTTTTGCTAAGGCCCAAGTTTGATGTCCTTGCCTATAATATATAATATACGATCAAATGAGAGAAGATGGTGCAAAACAACTGGGTCTCCTTCAGGCAGTTATCAAAGACTTGGCCTCTGATATTATGAAAACACTTGTTCTACTACAATGAATACAATTACCAACATTTTGAGGGGCAACTGAAGTTGAAAAGGAAATGGGTTATTTTCTATAGGAAACATAAGATCAACTTTAAGAAAACGTCCCTGTTTTCCATGGGCCTTACGAAGGAGATGTGGCTAGTGATTTCGAACATGTACTTCAAGTGTTACCTAAATGCATGACAGCTCTTAAAAATGTTTAAACATCAATGATTCAGAAAAGTAAGCTGGGGGGAGTAAAGACATGTACGTATAACACTACATTAGGAGATGTAGTTATCTACTCTGCACTTCGTAAATGAAAGAAACCAATTCTGTCCAGAATCATATCAGAAAGAAATATGGCTGCTTCCTACTCTTCTCCAGTTAGCAAAATCAATTTTATGATGCTCTCACTGCTGAGAAGTCTCATTTGAGTTAGGCAAAATGAATCTAATAGGTTACTCTTGTTTTCAAAATAAACTGTTTAAACTGGTCTTTTTAAAAAAAGTTTTCAGAAATGGAATATTTAACCATTGAGAGAAACTTCTATTAGTACCTTGTCTAATGGCAGGTACAATGATTGTTTGATTAAGGATTATTGCTTTTAATAAGATAACATCAGAAATAAATATGTAAGCTTAACTCAAATACTCATTTTCTACTCAATGCTACAATGTTTCATTCTCAAATCAAGTCACATGTTATCTTTAATTTTTTGCCAGTTTACCAAGGTTTTAAGTATAAGAAGTTGGCCTGTTAACTCAAAATCAAGACAACAGCAATGTCCACATAAGCACGTCTTATTTGGGCATTGAGCAGGAACACTGCTTTCTTGATAGGACTTAAGGCACTAAATGGTGGTAAAATAAACAAAAAGTATGATGATTAACAACTTCTTTAGAATCCTAAAAAAGGAGATCGTTTAGAAGGACACTAGTAAATCTTTTTCTCAAACAAATAAGGCATCCTGTTGGCAAACACAAATAAAACAAAAGGTCATGTTGAACCTAATACATTCACTGTCTCAGCTAAACTACTTGAAACACTAGCTATCAAACTAAAGAAAGCTACAACAGCATGTATAAAAGTTGGAAAGGCACCAAAAGGAGAGTTCTACCACTTCCAGTTCTAAGAGTTAGGTAAGCTGTGTTTAACACTGCATGTCGCCTATTTATAAATTTTATTCTTCCAAATGTATAATGGTGGTTAATTTTGATTTTGACAAATTGGTTAATCAAGTACTAGTAAGGAATCGATTTTCATGAATTAGAAAATGACTGCAGTGTCTAACACAACTCCACTTATAAAGCTACACTAATTCTAGTACTGAATGCATATTCTGGATAACACTGAAGCAAATCCATATAAACAAAAATGGTTACCTCAAGATAGAATTCACAATAGAAATTCAATATATAACTAAATAAGATTTACTGAAAATAATGAAAAGTGTAGTACAGATACATCAAACATAATTATAACCACATTTTCCTTGTGAAAAATACAACTATTAGTGAAATAAAATGTACAATTGAAAATTTTTCCAAAGGAAAAAACAGTATAAAGGAAAATACTTTTCTTTGAGATAGGGAAAATAGTATGTCATTGTTTTTTTTCATTACAATATAATTTGACACAAAAAGCAGTCCTAGAATTGCACCAATTCCACATCCAGTTTCCTGAACATGTTAAGAGTAAAAGGAGTTCGTAAAGCAGAATGCAGTTTCTGAATTTCATATTTTAAATTGAGGATATTCTCATACAAAATGTCACATCACACCAGATCTGTTTACATAATGTACAATACTTTCCATTTTGTGGCCAGACACAAATATAAACATAGGCGTTTGGTGCCACCTCTCTTTCGTTCTGGTGTTTAGTCAGAGTCAGGAAAAAAATAATCAAGTTACTGAAGTGTTATCTCTCAAGCAAAAAAGAAAAATTATATTTAGTGCATGCTTCATCATTTTGTCAAAAAACATTTCTGAAAATAAAACTCAGTTACCCAATGGTTTACAAAATAGAAAAATCATTCATTAGGATAAAAATGTGGTGGGATTTTAGGTCCATTTCCAAAGGACTGACTTCCTGGGCAGCACGACTGTCCTTCAGCAGAGGTCATCAGTAAGTTCTATGAGCAAAGCAGGTGTGCCTGCAGGAGACCACCGCTTCACATTCACTTATCTGAGGCCCTACACCCGCTTTGGCCCTCCATCTCTGCCAGTTCATTAGTGCTATAACACAGACGGAACTTTCGTGGAAATGTTAGGAACATTTCTGCTGTACATGATTTAGAAGTTCTCCGAATTTTTCAAATAGGTCTTCCACCCATTTTACATTTTTCATACAAAGTTGAACAATTTCTTCCTGTCCTAAGTCTTCATTTCTTTTCTGCACAGAAGAAATCTAAAATAAAGAGAATGACCATATTAGCTTATACTTATCACTTTATGGGCTCTTCATAAGGGTTTACGGGTTTCTGTATCTTGAATGAAAAGGATTTTATGAATACACCTACAAATACTGATTTAAAAAAAAAATTCCATCCGTGGAGAATGATTATTTCGTATAAATTTGGGTGAAGTCTAATCCTATCATTTTTAGCTCCATGAGGGCAAAGAGGAAGGCTAGAAAAAAAAAATGGTTCAAACTTCTGAATTCCTTCCTGTGTTAAAAGCTAAGTGACAAATTTTGGGGTGAATTCTGCAATTCAGAGCAATGTAAAAATAGTCATCATATTTTGCATGACAATCTTTATTTTCTCCTTTGCTAGGTTAGATTTATGAACATCTTTCCACCGATTATCACCAAATACATCAAGTGTAGCCTCAATCCAACTTAACTCTTAAACAGGTGGTAGTGCTGATAAAAAAGTCCAGTCCACAGCCATTTAAGCTTTGAGGAACTTGATCATTCTATCCCACCCACGGGGCGCCTGGGTGGCTCAGTCGTTAAGCGTCTGTCTTCAGCTCAGGTCATGATCCCAGGGTCCTGGGATAGAGCCCAACATCAGGCTCCCTGCTTGGCGGGAAGCCTGCTTCTCCCTCTCCCTCTCCCCCTGCTTGTGTTCCCTCTCTCGCTGTCTCTCTCTCTCTGTCAAATAAATAAAATCTATCCCACCCACAAAATGGTATTATTGTCATATATAACTTCTGAGCAACTTAAATTATGATACGTAAAAGTTACAATTAAATTTTAACTATCATTTCTTCCTGACCATGCACAAAAACCCCTTTCTCAGCAATTAAGTGGGAGAAGGCCATTTTAGTGATAAGGAAGACAGTAGGATATCAAAGCAGTGACTGAAGTGAATTAAAGCAGGATCATGATGGATTATGAGTGAAGAAAATGAAATCAAGTACCATTTATTATGGCAATGTAAAGCAAGCATAACAGCTTAAAAACATTACCACTTACAGCTCTGGAAGAGCCTCAGATTAATATGAGCAAAACACATAACAGACTCAGAATAACATTATTTACAAGACAATATAGACACATGTATTTTTTAACAATTCTCTTTAAGACATTAAAACATACTATAGCTATAGTCTCCTTAAAGTTCAGAAAAACACTTCTTTTTTAAATAAATGAAAAAAATTACCTCATCTTTACATATCAGATAAACATGATATTTATAATGATGGAGTGAATGATACAAAGAATACAGCTGTATTTTCTCTGGATCAACAGCAAACTCCTATAAAAAGAAGAGTTTATAGTCATATTTATTTCATGGAATTTTTGAACTGTGAATACTTTTACAAAAATACTAGACCAAAAGTCTTAATGGAAACCTTTTTTTTTTTAATTTTATTTATTTATTTGAGAGAGAGAGAATGAGAGATAGAGAGCACGAGAGGGAAGAGGGTCAGAGGGAGAAGCAGACTCCCCACTGAGCGGGGAGCCCGATGCGGGACTCGATCCCGGGACTCCAGGATCATGACCTGAGCCGAAGGCAGTCGCTTAACCAACTGAGCCACCCAGGCGCCCGGAAATCTTAAAAATAAATGACTAATATGGCTAGATATAGGCTTAAATATGGACAAGAGGCTTATTCAAAATAAGAATTTAAATTGTAGGGGCGCCTGGGTGGCTCAGTCATTGAGTGTCTGTCTGCCTTTGGCTGAGGTCATGATCCCGGGGTCCTGGGACCGAGCCCCGCATCGGGCTCCCTGCTCAGCCGGAAGCCTGCTTCTCCCTCTCCCACTCCCCCTGCTGTGTTCCTTCTCTTGCTTTGTCTCTCTCTGTCAAATAAAATCTTTTTTTAAAAAAAAGAATTTAAATTGTATTTTAGAATCTTCACTCTTTTTTTCTGAATATAAACACACAATATTTCAAAAAAATTTAAACAGAAAAATTTAAACAGTAAACATGTAAGATGACTTATAAAGTAAAAGAATCCTATAATCTCTTGCTTCAGACATAAATAAGGTTAAAAGCATGGTATATATATTCTTCCATATTTTTCCATGTATAACATGTATTAATGACACAAATTCTGTAATGGGAAGGAAATCCTACTACACATATTGTTCTGCAACTTTATTTTTTATAACTTGTTTTTAATCTAACTAAACCTTGCATCTTTCTATTTATTACATATAACCCCCTCCTGCTAAAAATTACATGAGGGCAGGGCATTCTGACCATTTTTCACAGTTGTATTCCTAGTGCTTAGAACTGTATTCAGCACATAATAGGAACTCAAAACATTTTACTGAAAGAATGAATGAGTCTCTTTTTAAAAATTACATAGTATTACATTATCTGGATGGCTCTTTATTTATCCAGTTTCCCACTGGTGATGCATAACTGGATTGCTCTTATAATTAGGCAATGAGCAAAAGCATACATTTTTATGCATTTGTGAATGTGTTTCTACAAAATATATTTTTGACGTGAAATTGATGTTGCTAAACTGATTTCTAAAAAGGCAGTAATTTAGACTATGTTTGAAAATGAGTGAATTCTAATTTCAATAATTTTGCAGATATGGAATATTGAATCTTATGGAACATGTGCATACTTACCTATATGCATTTGTATCTAATGACAAAAAAATATACAGAAAATATAAATATAGGCATCAGGTAATTCCTTGCCTATTCATCTTATTTTAAAAATCTGCAAGCACTGGGTGCTTGGGTGTCTCAGTCAGTTAAGCATCTGCTTTTGGCTCAGGTCATGACCCCAGGGTCCTGGGATGGAGCCCCACATCCAGCTTGCTGCTCAGAGGGAGTCTGCTTTTCCCTCTGCCCCTCCTCCCACTCATTCTTTCAGTGTCTCTCTCAAATAAAATAAATAAAATCTTAAAAAAAAACAACAAAAAAACAAAACTGCAGGCACTAACTACATGCAGATACTGTGCTGGGCAATGGAGAAAAACAAAGTAAGACCGAGTATCTGTTCTTTGAGCTGGAGCTGCTCATTCCTACCTGAAAAGACTTCACAGTTAGTAACAATACAGTAAAGTATTTGCTCATTTCAATATTTTAAAGAGGAATTATATTAACTGGAAAAGGTGTAATTATATCAAACCATATATACTTACTTGTGCAGATTTGGTGGTTGTTTTAGAAGTCCTTAGAGTTTTCTTATTATAAGTTTTGCCATTCATTTTGATTTTAGAAATAGTAGAACCCCCACTTTTTGCTTTGGAGTCTCGAGTAATTATTGTTAGTTCGGGAAAGCTTTCTAAAGCATTCTTTAAAATAAAGCAAAAATAACTGACATCAGAAGAAAACTAATCCAAACTACTTCCAGCTATTTGAAAAATACAGAAATATATACATACATTTATATATAGTACACACATATATAGATGGGGTATGGTAAATATATACAATATAGAAATACACATGGGTATTAAACAGAGCCACAAATTCTTTGTAGCTCCTCCATCACGATGTGGAATCTACTTCCTCATCCCTTGAATCTGGGTGAACCTTACCTTATGACCTGTTTTATGCCAATAGCACATGGCACTGTAGGGACTCCTTAACAAGCCAGAGAGTTCTAGAAATGCCTCTCTGTGGCTTCAAAGTAGGAGAAAGAGGGACACAGGTTTCTTCAAAGCTCTACCAATTCAACCACTGTCAACACCCTACTCTTGGCCAAGCCCTGCTATAAAGAACGCATCTGATTAGATGAATGGGATCTCTCCCTGATGAGAACAGTGAAAACAAGTAGCATTATAATACTTCTCTGGCTTCACCACCTCTCTGCTTCTTTTGACCTCAGTTGTATGAATTCATGAGTCTGAAACAGACCCTGATGCATTTTCTGGCCACAATGACACAGTAGTTACTCACTGATAACTTAGTGGCCATGTGGCCAAACCAATTCTAGGCCACTCATTAAAAGTCACTGGCATATACATCAAAAACTAATGATGTGATGTATGGTGATTAACGTTAACAGTAAAAGATTAAAAAAAAAAAAAAGTCACTGGCATATTTTGCCCTTACCTACTTGGCAAATCATTTGGACATGAAAAACTACAAATAATAACTGAATGATATTTGTAGCTAAATTTAACTAGTTTAAGTACTGTTTTAAGGGGCACCCGGTTGGCTCAGTTGGCCATGGAGATTACTAAAAAAAAAAAAAAAAAAGTTGTTTTAGAAGATTAAACTGAGTTAATACAATCATTTATTATTTTGACACTAAAAGGGTTCAAGTGCTCCCATTATATTTATTATTCAGAACGGAGTTCCCATTTGATAAGCTACACTGTTTTATAAACAGTTACAACTTTTAGAGCCAACTCTCTTCCAGACTCTTGAGTTCTCAAGCACTTTTCGTGTTAAGACGCTAGCTAAAGATGTTGGAAGCACATGGATTTCAGAGGAAAACAGAACATGATTAACTTCAAAAGGCTTTAGGATTCCCAAAATTACTGAGATCATGTTAATGGTGTTAATTATTTCTAATGAATAGAAAATTTTTTAATCTTTTATAATTTACTATTTGTAGTATTTTACTATTTTAAAATCATATAGTAATACTGTGCATGTATTTTGGCTTTGAAATGCAAGTTGCTAAAATGAAAATAATAAAAATAACTAATTCAAAATTAGAAATTTTGTGGTTTTTTTCTTTGAAAGTAAGAATATGAAAACTAATTTTTCAGTTGTTCATCATAACTATTGCATAAGCCTTAAATACCTACTGAATTATTAAATTCCAAGTGGTAGCTTTATTTTAATACAAGTTATTAGAGAACTGGTTTAACATTTCTAAATGGCTAGCCAATGGGTGGCTTGGCTGGCTTAGTTAGTGGAGCATGTGACTCTTGATCTTAGGGGTGTAAATTTGAGCCCCACATTGAGTGTAGAGATTACATAAAAAAATAAAATCTTTAAAATAAAATGGGAAGCCCAAACTGGTCATTTTAAAGATTTAGTAAATTTTTAGAAAACACATATAACAGCATTCTCTTCTCTGCAGAAAATATGGCATTTTCCAAATTTCATTTGATGACAGCAGTTAAGCCGAAAATACTGGACTAGGAGTCAGTAGAACAGATTCTAAGTACTAAGTTTCATACTACCTTTTGACTTTTTTTTCTTTGCAAGTGCATGTCAGTGAAGAATATAGGACTATTAGTAGTTTGGTGTCATTTAAATTTGATTTTTTTTTTTTTAAAGAAAACTCTGCACCCAATGCAGGGCTCAAACTTACAACCCCCAGATCAAGAGTCACATGGCTCTGTTGACTGAGCGAGCCAGGCACCTCTGGTGAGATTTAATTTTGAACTCAAATCTCAGAGCTTTAATTTTCACCTAGCTAAAATGAAGTCAGCTTTCACTTTTATGTGGAGTTTAGATAAAACAGGGATGTGAAAAAGCTATACAAATTACCCGAATGAGTTGAAAACTTATATCCACACAAAAACCTGCACACAAATGTTTACATAGTAGCTTTATTGATAACTGCCAAGATAAGGAAGCAACCAGGATGTCCTTCAGTACATGAATAGATAAACTGTGGTATATTCAGACAATGGAATATTATTCACTGGTAAAAAGAAATGAACTGTCAAGCCATAAAAAGACATGTTAGAAAAAAAATCTTTTTTTTTTAACAAGTGATTTTTTAGATCTTTATTTTTTATTTTTAAAAAGCAAGCTCTATGCCTAATGTGGGGCTTGAACTCACAATCCTGAGATCAAGAGTCATATGCTCTACTGATTGAGTCAGCCAGGTGCCCCAGAACCTTAAATTCTTATTAGTATTTGAAAGAAGCCAATCTGAAAAGGTTACATATGATATGGTTTTCAACTATAGGACATTCTGGAAAAGGTAAAACTATAGAGGACAGTAAAAAGATCAGTGGTTGCCAGAGGTTAGGTGGGAAAGGAGGGAAGGATAAATAGAGCACAGAGTATTTTCAGGGCAATGAAACTACTCTGTATGACACCTTAATAGTAGGTAACATGTCATTATACTTTTCTTCTTCAAAGCAACAGAATGTACACCACCATGAGTGAGTCATGCAAACTATGGACTTCAGGTTAGAAGGATGAGTCAATATAGGTTCAACAATTATGATGAATGTACCACTCTGGTGGGACATGCTGATGATGGGGAAAGTTGTTCATGTGTGGTAGATAGGAACTCTCTGTACTTTCTGCTCAATTTTGCTGTAAACCTAAAACTGCTATAAAAATAAAGTCTCTTGATAAAAATAAAAAGCTATACAAATGCATAAAAAAACTTCTCCCAAGGTAGATATGATCAAATGATTCTAAATGTTGTATGTTATACTTTCAATAATAAGAAAAGCTGGAAATTTTTGACTACGAAGTAGCTTCTATGATAAATTTTGTGTTTAGATTAGCTTTTTGTTGTTCTATATTTCTGATAACACCAAAACCAACTTAAGAGTTCCAAGCTGTATTAACAGATATAACTATATATATCTGCCATTATGTTAGGATCAGTTTTTCCTCAGATACTGAGTAAATCAG
Organism: Callorhinus ursinus; assembly: GCF_003265705.2. Lineage (NCBI taxonomy): Eukaryota > Metazoa > Chordata > Mammalia > Carnivora > Otariidae > Callorhinus > Callorhinus ursinus. The sequence goes on from NW_027397083.1 coordinate 16,351,998, forward strand.
GCATGTAAGGGAATTTTGATAACTATGCTAAGAAAAGGCCAATTCTAATTATAGATGAAATATGAAAATTTTGAAAAGGTTTAAAAGAAAAATGACTGAAATTTGGTAGTTTAAAGGAAGTACTTTTGAAAACATCTGGAAATTATGTAGAAGGAATTCTAGATGCATATAAAAGCCTAAAAAATGAATTTAAGCAGTGAAAAGCAAATGATTAACACTAAGAATGGGCTTAATAAAATAAAAAGACAAGCTGAACAGACTCATAATGAATAAAAATCAAATTTTCATTGGGTGAAAAACTGTATAAAACTGAGAATGACTTTCATAAATTTCCTGCCTATTACACTTAAGGCTATGACTGCCAGTGAGTTTGCTAATAAATCATCTGAAGGAAATACCTTGAATGACTGATCCAAATGAAGATTCAAAAGAAGTCTCTTTCGGTTATCGTTCAGCATGCTATCTATTTTTTTCATATGAGGCAAAAGTAGCTCGTCTAAAACAAGATAAAAATTTATTTTAACAGGATAAACTATCAACACAAAAACCTGTAAAAAATCCAACTTTTCCTCAAAGTTAAGACATTAAATTCATGGGTATATATAAATACTACTTTTAAAATACTGGACATGTAGCTTTCTGAACAAAAGCTAACTTGAAAAATAGGTCTGCAATAGCCAAGTGAGAAAAAAGCAGCATAGAATGACAGGATCAGAAGTCCTGGGTTTTAACCTTGTCTCTGCTACTAGAACTGACTGATGACAGCTAAGTGACCAGTAAGCAAATTGCCTAATTTCTCTAGACCTCATTTATCATCCAAATAATCATATTACAAAATATAGATTTACCTGACATTATAAAATTCTGTAAAATACCAGACACGATTTTTTTTTTTTTTTTAGCTTTTATTTATTTGACAGAGAGAGAGAGAAAACGAGTGCACAAGCAGGGGGAACAGCAGGGGGAACAGCAGAGGGAGATGGAGAAGCAGACTCCCTGCTGAGCAGGGAGCCTGATGAGGGGCTCGATCCCAGGACCCTGGGATCATGACCTGAGACAAAGAAAGACACTTAACTGACTGAGTCACCCAGGCGCCCTCCCAAGTATGATATTCTTAATTTAACTGTAGTTTGGGCCAGAGAAAACGTAAGGGAAAAAAAAATGATCAAAATCCAGTTTCAAAAACACAAGAGCCAAAGAGTTATTTCAGAAAAGGGGAGAGTAAAAGTAGATAAAGATTTCTAACTAAAACTTTTCACTTTCTTTTTCTAAGGAAACTTTAGAAAAACTTTAAGCTCCTTTAAGAAAAGCACTTTCGGGGCACCTGGGTGGCTTAGTCATTAAGCATCTGCCTTTGGCTCAGGTCACAATCCCAGGGTCCTGGGATCGAGCCCCGCATCAGGCTCTCTGCTCAGCGGGAAGCGTGCTTCTCCCTCTCCACTCCCCCTGCTTGTGTTCCCTCTCTCACTGTGTCTCTCTCTGTCAAATAAATAAAATCTTAAAAAAAAAGAAAAGCACTTTCATCAGACTATTAATTACTTTTGGTGCTATATTAAATATTTTAGGTTACTAGATTATTTATTTATCAGCAAAATAATGTATTTCATAATACTAATCACCTTTAATAACCTTTCTGAAAATGTATATATAATCCTCAGAATCTGGCTACTAATTTCGTACCTGGATAAAATGATTCTTTATATTTGGAATACAAACATAAGCACAGTGACCAGCAAAAGAACACTTCTAATTGAAGAAAAAGTCCTTAGTGAGGAATGCGTTCTAAGGTCACTATACCACACCTTGATAGTTTTCTTTTACCTTTCTAGCAGTGATTAAATCATTTCAAAAACTGTAAGAATTTACATTTCACAAAACAATGTTGTAAACATTTGTGGATTATTTTTAAAATAGAACAATTAATGTCCTTCTCCCTTATAGCAAATGGAGAAAAATCATAAAACAATGATGAGCAATAGAAAAAAAAATCAATTAAAATACAACTACCCAGGAATGACCAGTACTAAGAGATGTGTATTCTATGATGCAAAGAGTTTTGATTGGGTGAAAAAAACATTTAATGGCAAAAATGCCAACCTGGGGAATTAACTATTGGGTTTTAATTATGGTTATTCTACCATTAACTTGTTCTATAACTCTATGAAATACATTTAATCTCTTTGAACCTTAGTCTACAAAGTAAGTGTTTTAGACTAGGTAATCCCTAACGTCTCTTCCAGCTCTACATGATTCTAAACTGACTGATGTACAGATTACTGCCTCTGATTTTATGGTCAAAAAAATGATGGACCAGAAATTAGACCTTGGATTTTAATCCCTTCTTGGTTACTTGGAAATTGTGGGTTTGTTTGTTTTTTTTTAATTGTGGGCTCTTAAGCAAGTCACTTCTATGAGCCTCACTGTCTTCATCTACAAAATGGCTGTGTGAATTGTTTTGGGATTAAAACAGAACAATGTGTATTAAAGTATGTGGAAATAAAATACGTATTATAAGGCACTGCTGTTGAAGTATATTGTTAGTGATTTTTCTTTGTTACTATCTTTTGATCATACATGCATACAATTCATTTTGATAGAAGGGTAATGGAAACTGGCTCATTAATCCTTCTGTTCCTTTTTTTCAGTTGTCCTTGGAGAATGCCATAGTAGCTGAGGGGTAAATATTAGTGAGCAACATTAAATAAATGAATCACCAGTTTATTTCAGATATTAATTTCATCTCTTTCACTATAAGAAAAAGTTATTAAAGGAAGAGTATAAAGGACTAATATTAATGAATATAACACAATGCATGCATTGTTTTACTATTAATTGATTAGAAAATAATTATTCTGTGATGTATCTTTTACTAGACACAAATATATGATTTTATAATCTTTATACCACTATTATCCAGTTCATCTTTCCAATTATCAGAAAGTATAATATATTGACATCTGGACCTTGCGTGTAATACAGACACTTAGTGAAGACTTGTGGGTAGTTATATAATTTTTCCATGTGTAGAAATCAATAAAAATACATTCAGTATAAAGTTGTTCAAGTATTGACAATTCATGAATTATAGGATTACTTTATAGAATAAATATCATGGATTTGTGAATTGACAATGTACAGATATCTGTTATAAAATCCATATATTAAACATGTAACTAACAGACAAGAATAAAGAAGATCCATGAAGTACTACCAAGAAAGTACTACTTAGCAGACTGTACCATTGCTCTTCTCTAAGGCTTGCATTGTGTCAGGGTCCAAAGCAATGCTAACAAGCAATTCCATGTAGCTCTTAAAGGTTTCCTTCATTGCTCTTGTGTTCAAAAAACGAGTGACAAAGGGAGCTGGAGGATCAAATTCTGGGAGAGTAAAAAGATGAAATATTAAATATCCTTCCTGATAACTTTAAAAACACTTTTATTTATAACAAGAACCTAGAAGCAGATAAAAGGTTGTAGGTAAAATTTCTTCAAATTCAAGTTTTGCCCATTTGGCTTTTAAAAACACCCTGGGTTAGAGATTCTCAAAGCTGGTTTGTACATTACAATCAGTAGAGAGCTTTTAAAACAAAACAAAACAAAGAACCCAGATTGCTGGACTTACTAAAACAGAACTTTTGGTGGGGGTAGGCGGGTAGGGGGTGGTAGCAGTAGTAATGAAGCTTAAATATTATACTTCTAAAGGTTCCCAGGTGACTCTGAAGCCCAATCTCAGCCCAGCATTTGTAAACGTCAGCACCATAGGATACTGTTTCTTTTCCCCTGGCCCCACCACAGACATCTGCCATCAGATGTGCTACTCCAGAACTCATGGTTTCCCTAGATTAAAGAAACCATAAGACACCTAACATGTAAGTTAATATACAGTTATCTCTTCTTTTTTACTTCTACATTTAAATTATGCAAAATTCTGGTTTAGAGCCAAGGCTTATACAAAAAAAATTTTTTTTAAAGATTTTATTTATTTATTTGACAGAGAGAGAGACAGAAAGAGAGGGAACACAAGCAGGGGGAGTGGGAGAGGGAGCAGGCTTCCTGCTGGGCAGGGAGCCCGATGTGGGGCTTGATCCCAGGACCCTGGGATCATGACCTGGAGCCGAAGGCAGACACTTAATGACTGAGCCACCCACGTGCCCCGAAATTAAAAAAAAACATATAAAATAGCTCATATAGAGAGAAAATTTCACTGAAATTCAATGGAAAAAAACTGCAAGATTAGAACTATCTCAATTTTTACTTTTTTCATTCAAGTACATAACTTGTAAAAAAAAAAAACAAAACCACAGGTTCAAAATGGTGTCACCTTAGGTTAAGGCCCCAAGTCAGTACACCACCAAGACTTAATAACACCTAACTGTAGTTTCAAGCCCCAGAAATGTAACCATTAACCAGTTAGCACTAGGAAATTTACTGGTCAGCACTAGGAAATTTACTGATAGACCCCTTTCATTTCACCTTAGGAGGGCCATCTTGCCTAAACAATGGATTTTTTGCTAATAATTTAATTTTTTCCACTCTCTACCTTTAAAAACCCTTCCTTTTCTGTAGCCTTTTTGAGGTCCCTCTCCTTGCTCGATGGGATGCTGCCTGATCCATGAATCGAATAATAAAGCCAATTAATCTTTAAAATTTACTCAGTTGCACTGGTTGTTATTAACAAACTATTACCATAGCCTGTAATAGCAGTTCTTAAAGTATGGTCCCAGGACCTTTTGGGGTTTCCCCCCAAGATCCTTCTTCTGACGTTAAAATTGTTTTCATAAAATGTTAAATGTTATTTATCTTTTTCACTCTGTTCACATTTATAAAAATGATGGGTAAAACTACTGGTGCCTTAGTTAGCACGAGTTGAGGCAGTGACACCAAACTATACTAGTGGCCATATACTTTGCCATCTCACTGCCATGCATTTTAAGGGGGGGGAGCCAGTTTCACTTAAAAATAGTCCTGGGGGCGCCTGGCTGGCTCAATTTGATGGAGCATGCAACTCATGAGGTTGAGGTTGTGTGCTTGACCCCCATGTTGGGTAGAGATTACTTAAAAAGAAATTAAAAAATTATAAAAAAAGAATAGTCCTTGGTGAAGCAGTAAAAATTATTTGTATTAAATCTTTACTATTGAGTAAATGTCTTAACATTCTGTGTGATGAAATGAGAGGTACACAAGCACTTCTGTTATGAAGTATGATGGTTATCTCTCGGAAGAACATCTATGCAATTGTTTGAGTTACAAGATGAACTAGCCACTTTTCTCCCCATGGGACACCATTTTCATTTAAAAAGATGATTGACACACACATTATGCCTATTCAGACTTGGGTATTTGGCAGACTTGGTATTCTTAAAAATTAATGAAGTGAACCTGCCATTCAACGAAAACAATTGACAGCATTTGCTGCCAATGATAAAATTTGAGGTTTCAAATGAAAATTAGAATTTTGGAAAATGTGTATCTACCACTACGAGCTTGACAACATCCCACTATTTAAGGAGTTCACTGATGAGATCAGTGGTACTATTAATAAGTGTTATTTTTGATACTGTAAAAATGTATGACCTAAATGTAAGAGCTAAATCATGAATCTCTTAGAAGAAAATATAGGGGTAAATTTTCATGACCTTGTATTTGGCAATGGATTCTAAATATGACACCAAAAGTCTAAGCAATAGAAGAAAAAAGATAAATTTGGCTTCATAAGAATTTCAAATTTTTGTGCATCAATGGACACTATCAAAAGTGAAATGTCAACCTACAGAATAGGATAAAATATTTTCAAATCATGTATCTGATAAGGGTTTAATATCTAGTGTATATAAAGAACTCCCACAACTCAAGAACAAAAGGAGAAATGACCCAATTAAAATATGTGCAAAAGATCTGAATAGACATTTCTCCAAAGAAGATAAGGAAATGGCCAGTAAGCACTTGAAAAGATGCTCAACATCATTAGTTGTTAGGGAAATACAAATCAAAACTTCAATGAGATACCACTTTACACCTACTAGGATGGCTACAATAAACAACAACACACCAAAACCAAAATATAACAAGTATTGGTGAGGATGTGAAGAAATTGGAACCCCATGCATTGCTGGTGGGAATGTAAAATGGTGCAACCACTGTGGAAAAGTTTGGTGGTTCCTCAAAAAGCTAAACATATAATTACCATATGACTCAGAAATTCTACTCTAGATGTATTGAAAAAAAGATACAGATATTTGTATGCCAGTGTTCACTGCAGCATTATTTACAATAGTCAAAAGGTGGAAACAACCATGTCCATCAATAGATGAAAAGATAAACAAAATGAACATACAACGGATAAACTTATAATGGAAGAGTATTCAGCCATAAACAGCAATAATTGTGAAAACATGCTGTAACATGGATGAACCTTGAAAACATGTTAAGTGAAATAAGACAGGCATATTTATATTAGATATTTAGAGTAGGCAAATTCATAAAACAGAAAGTAGATTAAAGATTACCAGCAACTGGGGGAAAGGGAATGGAGAGTTACTGCTTAATGGTTACAAAGTTTCTTTTTGGTGTGATGAAAATGTCCTGGGGATAGTTGTGATAGTTGCACAACAGTGTGAATATAATTAATGCTACTGAACTGTACACTTAAAAATGGCTGTAACAGCAAATTTTGTTATATTTTACCACAATTTTTTAAAATGTGGAAAAAAGTGAAACAGAATATGTACATTAATGAGCTGATATATTTTCACATGACCAATGGATAATGTTACAAAATCATTCATGGATTAAAGATACATTCGGGGGTAAGACAAACCAATAGATTTTTAACGTAACAAGCATGAAAAGTCGAAAAAACTACTACTTGTTAAGTTTATAAAATAAAAAACTTTTGAGTATCAAATAAAAATATTCATACTTGTCTGAAAATTAAAATATTTTAATTAAAATATTCCTCCCTTTCCCAACTACAAATCTATACAAAGCTGGGTTTTCCTTTTTCTTGCTTTTTTTAAAAAGACTTTATATTTATTTATTTGAGAGAGACAGTGTGAGAACACAAGCAGGGGGAGAGACAGAGAGAGAGGAAGAAGCAGACTCCCCAGTGAGCAGGGAGTCTGATGTGGGGCTCAATCCCAGGAACCCAGGATCATGACCCGAGCTCAAGCAGATGCTTAACTGAGCTACCCAGGCGCCCCAAGGCTGGGTTTTCTTTATATACTTTAGCTGAAATAATAAATGTAGAAGCAAATATGAAAATGCTACTCTTCTAAAACTACTGTTTAGGAAAATACAGTTGTTAAAAAAATATTAATATGCAATGGGTTTATTTTATATTTTTAAAAAAAATTTTATTTATTTATTCGACAGATAGAGCACAAGTAGGCAGAGTGGCAGGCAGAGGGAGAGGGAGAATCAGGTTTTCGGCTGAGCAGGGAGCCGGACGTGGGGCTCGATCCCAGGACCCTAGGGTCATGACCTGAGCCGAAGGCAGCTGCTTAACCAACTGAGCCACCCAGGTGCCCCTGTAATGGGTTTATTTTATTTTTATTTTTTTTAAATATTTTATTTATTTGACAGAGAGAGACATGGCGAGAGAGAGAACACAAGCAGAGGGAGTGGGAGAGGGAGAGCAGGCTTCCCGCAGAGCAGGGAGCCCAATGTGGGGCTCTATCCCAGGACCCTGGGATCATGACCTGAGCCGAAGGCAGATGCTTAACGACTGAGCCACCCAGGCGCCCCATAGTGGGTTTATTTTAAATATATTTAAAAATTTTATTTTAATTGATATTTGGTAAATATAAATACATAAAGCCCACAAAAACACAAGTGTTTTGGAATCTTCAATAAATCTGAAGATTATAAGGAAGTCTTCAGTTTTGAAAACCACCAGCCTATAAATCTGTTTATTATCAATATTTGCCTTTTTAAGAAGCACTAAAAATGCTTACCTATTAGTGACACCTAGTGGCCACAACTTGAATTACCAATAAAGAAAAATTTTATCTTGATGTCCTTTGAGGAAGTGGTACAGTTGTGCACATTCAGAACCCAAAGCACTCTATTCTAAACAGTAAGCGGAATGCTAACTGCAAAGACTACATATATTGCCTTCCACACATACTCAAAGCACCGAGTTTCTTTATAAATTCTGATGTCCACACTTTCTAAGTAGCTTTTAAAAAACAACACACTTAAAGTAGACTTCTGCACTGAAGACTTTTTTTTTTTTTTAAAGATTTTACTTATTTATTTGACAGAGAGAGACACAGCAAGAGAGGGAACACAAGCAGGAGGAGTGGGAGAGGGAGAAGCAGGCTCCCCACCGAGCAGGGAGCCAGATGCGGGGCTCAATCCCAGCACCCTGGGATCATGACCGGAGCCGAAGGCAGACGCTTAAGGACTGAGCCACCCAGGCGCCCCTTAAGAAGACTTTTTGTTACAATTCTATTTCTATTCAAATAAGCTTTAAGATGTGCTCCCAAGCAATGATACCTGTAATGTCAGAAGCCAACCTGGCCATCAACCTCAATAGCACCCCCAATCCCAATTCATCATTCATGTTCAGCCTGAATTTCTTATGTGTCCCCCTCTTCCACACCTACTGCTGCAACTTAGGTTCAGACTTTCAATTTATACCTGAACTATGACATCTTATAATTCAAATTCCAATTTCACCCTGTTTGCTCCCTACTTAAATCCCTCCAGGGACTCTCCTGGGCTTATAGGATCCCAGGCTTTTCAGCTTTAGCTTGGCATATGCAGCCTTCCATCAACCTTTCATCTTTTTCTGCCTACCTCCAACTTTATGCTCCAGAAGAAGGGTCACCAATTTTTTTCTGGAAAGGGCCAGGGGCAAATATTTAAGGCTCTAATGGTCATATGCTCTCTGTAGCAACGACTCAAATCTGCCACCATAGTAGAAAAGCAACTATCTGAAAATATGTAAATGTATTCATGTTCCAATTAAAACTTTACAATAGGCTGTCAGTCAGATTTGGCCCACTGGCCACAGTTTGCCAACCCCTGCCCTAGACAGAACTTCTTGATGTTTCTTGCGTATATTACATGCCAAGCTTGATGACTAATGGAACGTGTGCTGGTATATTCTTGTGTTTTACAACTAAGGTTTAGTTTCTAATAAAGTAAATACATCTATATCTACATCCAGCCTACAAAAATGCTCTTTGGTGTCTTCAACAGTTTTAAGAGTATAAAAAAGTGTTCTACAGTCAAAAAGTTTGGTAACTGCTGATCTATTTCAACCTTTTCATTTTATAAAAGAGAAAACTAAGGCACAGAGAGGTTACCTAGCTTAGTCAAGGGCAGCTGGTTGGCTAGGGGCAGATACCCAGCAGTATGCATGATATTATATAATAAACATATTCCATATATACATAAGTACAATTATTATATATATATTACTATATTAACTACAGTTTCAGAGTTGCTGCTTCCTAGACTCATTTTACTCTTTTCTTCTGGCATAAACATGGACTCAGATGTTTAGAACAGGACTCTTAGTATAAATTATCTGATCTAATCCCCATCCAATCCAAAGAGGTGAGATAACTGGCATTAGTATGGTTAGAACTAAAAACAGTCTTCTTTCAGTTCGCTGCTTTTTCTACAAGGTTGTATGTGTGGGCAAACTGTGCTTTCAATTAGTGTTCAGGGAATGTGAATTTGTGTTTGTATGTACATATATATGTATGTATGTATGTATTTTTTGAATTTATTTTTATAAAAGCCTAGGCTGAACCTAATTAGGTAAATCCCCTGAAAGATAAAACAATTTTGAATTGTGAGCATTACTCCTTCTCTCTGTTCATGTAGATGATCTAAAGTTATCGAGGTATTCATTTCATGGAGAACTTACCCTCATCATCACTACTACTAGAATGGATCTCAGGAGAGGAGTCAGATTGGGATGATGAAAACTCTTCTTTCCATTTCTTCCGTTTCTTTGGTGGTGGCTCAGCCTTTACTTTCAGCTGTTTAACTTTGGGTTTCACGGAAGGGGCTTTTGTAGTTGTAGTTTTTGGTGTTGGAGGATCAGAAGTTTTACTGCTACTACTTGGCTTAGCCTGAACAGTTCTGCAATGTTACAGACAAACTTCATTAACACACTGAATTCTTGTCAAATTAAATGAATTAGACCAAAAATGAGTAACGCTAGTGAAGAAAAGTATATTACTTCACCAACACCTCCAAAATGAAGTCCAAGTTCTATATCTCCAGTGATGATTCCCCCCTCCAAATTCTCCTGAAATACACTCTTAACCACTGACATTCAATATTCAGTTATTAAAGGAGTATTAATTCAATCTCTGTTTCTCTCTCTCCACTCCTTCTCTCCCTTTATGAACTCATTTTCCTGCAGATGAGGCTGTACAACCAGTGATCAAAGGCTTTGGGAAGTAATGCATGATACACCCTTGATAGCCACATCTATCTGACCATCTGAAACCCTCACAGGCTCTGGTGGAACCAGGTTTTGATGTGGAGATCCAACTATACCTGTCCTAGAGCCCCTCAAGATTTTCTGTGTTATTTCTGGAGATCCGAGTGGATAAAATTTCACCATAAAAATAAGGTGTGCTGCTTTCAGTAAGCTGGAATCTTAATCAAACTAGACCTTCCTAGCACTAGACTGAGAATATCTAGGGTCATACCCCCTTGTCCCATAGAGATTACAGGAATGTGGCTAGGTCATTTGTCTTCCAGATTCATGTTCCAGATAACCCAGAATCACGATAATTAATATATGATGGTAATTCTATTGTATACTTGCTTAGTAATGTATAGGTTTTACAATTTTTTCTGAAAATTCATTTCAGCTAAAATTTGACACTTCATTATAATTTTCATTTTATGGATTAAAAAAAGGGGCTTCAAAAATGTTGTGTTACTCTAGGTCACAAAACGCTGGACTCAAAGCTTTTGACTCACCCATTTCCCCCCCAACTACATGAGGGTAACACCAAAAGGACTCTGGGAAAGAAAAAAGTACCCATCCTACCATAGACAATCATGAACTTTATAGCCCCTATCTCATTACTTCAAAAGGAATCACTTATTACAGCGGGCACTGAATTTTCAAACTTGTATATCAAGGAAAAAACAAAACAAAACCAGGCTCTTTAATTGATGTAATTATTTATATAAAACACTGCCAGGGTGCCTGGCTGGTTTGGTCAGAGGAATGTGTGACTCTTGATCTTGGGGTCGTGCATTCAAGCCCCACATTGGGTATAGAGATTACTAAAAAAAAAAAAAACCTTAAAAAATTACATTGCCAAAAGTAAGTCCTCCGATAATTGCTATATAAATATATTACATACAAAAATAAATACCTGATAGTTTGTGAAGGCTTATTTCTTGGCTTTTTGGAACACACTCTGACATATTCCTTTTTGTTTGTGTTTTCAATGAACTTCACATATATCTTTTTGTATTTACTCTTTGCATCTCCAAAATACCCAAGGTACTAAGGAAAGAAATACTCTGAATTACATACTTATACATTCTGTACATAACATATTTGTTGGCTTGACTATCACATTGCCATCCTTTAAGTTTTTCAAATGCAGCTCTGGCCAGGCTACTTTTCACCCTCAATAAAAATGACCTCAGGCTTATTCTTAACTGCAAGCCCATACATAGAAGCAATCTCATTTGGCTAATTACCAGATGCTTACTTACTCAATGCTATTAAGTAACTACATTAAGTACAAAAGAATCATTTCTGTAAGTCTTCTGGTAAATCAGGATGTTTGACTGGCAGAATAATTAATAGCCTCTGAGTCCATATGAACTCTTCATAGACTAATAACAATTTTAAAAAAAGTTTACATATTAGTATAAAGTGATTTAATTTTAAAAAGCTGGTATTTACATACTGATTTTATTTTAAAATCAGACTATCAGAGTATCATATATCAAATTTTATGCTATTTTATACCAGAAATGTTCAATATAAATTACATATAAATTTAAATCATTCTGTATTTTCCCCAGGATCTCTATTTTGTCAAAAAAACCAGGAAGACTAACGGAAAGAAGCATTTTACTTACACTATTGGTAGCAGCAAATTCTCTTTGTCCATCTCGAATTTCAGGAACAAATTTCTGTAATAAAGCTTTCTGTACTTTCCAAATAGCTGGGGGTTCTTTTCCTGTTTTTAAAGCCTCCTGTAATATGTAGAATTAATTACATTTGTAAAAACTAACAACAAATTCTAGATTTATAGACTCTTAAGAGCTGAAAGGAAAATTAAAGACCTATCTAGCTAAACTTTTGCTTTTTACCTACCTGAACTTTTGCAACAATTCTTATAAGCTGGCTATTGAGTCTCTGCTAAAATTCTTCCAGAAATATGCATAGTAGCCCATTACCCTTCTGTGTAACTACTGGAAAGTTTTCCTCTAATAATACTGTCATACATTATTGATGCAATTTTATAAGAGTATGTGTGTATTAAAAAAGACCAGAAACATACAAGCTAAAATATTAACAATAGTTAATTGTGAATGGAAGGCATATAGATAATTTGAAGGTTATGTTCGTTCCTCATTATACTTTTTAATGCCATTCCTCTCTGCCCCAATTAAAAAATCAAAAGCAAGCAAACAAAACCCCCCAAAATAGGTTTTCTTAAACCTATTTTTTAAAAACAGCTAAAATTTTCCAGTACGAAATTTGACATTCTATGTATGGTTCTACAATTTGCAATTATGAAAATAATTCTATGTTTACGTCATATTCCTGTTATTTTCTTTAAACTGTTAAATTAAAAAATCATTTTCGCCAAACTCCTAATGATACAATGAATTGGGAGCCTTGAAAAAAATTAACATTTCAAAACAGCTCTAATTACTAGTACCTAAATGCAACATAGTGACTAGTCAGAAATACGTAAAACTCAGATATAAGTCAAAATTATTTGACTGTTTTCTTTTTCAAAATATCTGACACCTGCTGGTTTGATTTTATTATTTAACAATTATAACTTAGAATAACTATCAAAATAGAACCTTTTGCAATTCAAGCTAGATCATACTATTAAAGTCATTATGAAGGCTTATTACAGGGCACGCCCACTAAACTATGACCTTTAAAACCTAAGAACATTCAAATCACCTTAAAAGTCTCTATGTCTTCTATCTTGACCACAAATTCATCACGCTCTCTGTATTGGCCTTCTCCTCCACTTTCTGTGTTTTCCTCATCTGTAAAACCTTCTATGGCAACAGTGTCCTGTCCTTTTGCAAACTGGTCTGAAGGAAGACCATCAAGTTCGCAGGGTTTTGGGGGTTCTGTAGAATTTATATTTTCCAGGATATTTACTGTAGATGAAGCAGAGGGAGGTTCTTGCTTAACTGCACCCACAGTGGTAGAGGACGGAGTAGCAGTACCAGTAGTATTGGCAGTTGGGCTAGTAGTTGCCACCCGTACGGCTTCTGAAACTAGATCAAGCAAATGCAAATCAGTAAGACAAATAAACATTTATTTGCTCTGAGTAAAATCTGAACAGTTTAAAAAGAAAGACTTGATTATTTTTACCATCAAATTGTTTGAAACAATGAATACTACAGTAAGAAATTAAAGAATGGTTGTTAATTTCCAAGAATCAAAGTGATGGAATTACATCTGAGTGACAATCAGACTGAGTCTCCATCAACCTACACTTACCCCTAAGTCCATTCAGCAGCAACAAAAATATTTTAAGTAGAGACACAAAAGTGATGCAAGATAAGAAAGGGTCAGCTGACCAAAGCTGTGAAGAATTCCTAGAAGAAAAGCCGATTTGATGTGGGAAGGGAAAACAACACCCCCAAAATACTTTGAAAAAGCTTTAAGAGCTACAGAAATAAAAAGGATTATAAAATAATATAAAAAATTGTATGCTAACACACAACTTAGATGAAATGGACAAATTCCTAGGAAGATGAAAAGCACTGAAAAGGACTCAAGAAGAAAAAGAACATCTGAATAGACCAAGTACAGAGAATAAAAAATTAAAAAGTATCCCACAGGGCGCCTGGGTGGCTCAGTTGTTAAGCGTCTGCCTTGGGCTCAGGTCATGGCCTGGGGTCCTGGGATCGAGCTCCACGTCGAGCCCCACATCGGGCTTCCTGCTCCACCCTCTCCCACTCCCCCTGCTTGTGTTCCCTCTCTTGCTGTGTGTCTCTGTGTCAAATAAATAAATAAAATCGTTAAAAAAAAAAAAAGTATCCCACAAAGATAAGCACAGGCCCAAATGAGTTCATGAGTAAGACTCTACCAACAGTTATAAATAAGAATGAATACCAATCCATCATAAACTTGAAAAATAGGAAGAAGCACTCACTTTATAGGACTAATATTATTCCAATACCTAAACCAGACAAAAACATCATGAAAAAAACATAGGACCATTATCCCTCATGAATATCTTCAAAAATATGAGCAAATCAACCAGCATATAAAAAGAACTATACATCATGACCAAGTGGGTTTTATCCTAGGAATGCATACCTAAACAGCAATCAATCACACCATATTATGAACAAAGGACAAAAACCACAGGATCATCTCATTAGATGCAGAAAAAGCATTTGGCAAAATTCAACATCATGAATTTATTTATTTCTTTTAAGATTTTATTTATTTATTAGAGAGAGAGAATGAGAGAGAGAGAGAGAGAGCATGAGAGGGGGGAGGGCCAGAGGGAGAAGCAGACTCCCTGCCGAGCAGGGAGCCCGATGTGGGACTCAATCCTGGGACTCCAGGATCATGACCTGAGCCGAAGGCAGTCGCTAAACCAACTGAGTCACCCAGGCGCCCCTCAACATCATGAATTTAAACACTTGTGATAAAAACACTCAACAAGCTAAAGACAGAAGGGAACTTCTTTAACCTGATAAAGGGCATCTACAAAACAACCTGATATCATACTTAATGGTAAAAAAACTAGATGCTTTCCCCTAAGAAAGATGTCTGAAGAAATAAAACAATCTTTATTCATAGATGACATGTCTTGTATACAGAAAAGCCTAAGGAATCTCCTAAAAAACTATTAGAATTAATAAGTAAATTCAGCAAGTTTTCAGGGCATAAGATCAATACATAAAAATCAATTGTATTTTTTTTTAAAGAAGCTCTACACCCAACCTGGCTTGAATTCACAACCCCAAGATCAAGAGTCGCATGTTCTACCTACTGAGCCAGCCAGATGCCCCCAACTGCATTTCTATATACTTGCCTGCAATGAACTATCCACAAATTAATTTAGGAACACAATTCCATTAATAATAGCATCAAAAGGAAAAAAATCTTTTAGAAAAGAAGTGCAAAGCTTACATTCTGAAAACTATACACATTGTTGAAAGAGTTCTAGTGTTCAAAAGCCTGGTTATCCAGGAGGAGAGTAAGATTATTAATAGATTTTGAGAGGCTGAAAACACTGTAATTCCTATTATAACCAGGAAAAGAACAGAAATATTTCATCAAAATAATCAGGGATTGGGAGAGTAGATGAAGATAGGAATGAAACAAGACTATGCATGTATCAATGATTATTAAAACTGAGTGATACATAAATTGGTTTTGTTCATATTTGAAATGTCCTTAATAAAAAGCTAAGCAAATATATTTTTAAAAAGAATGTATAACTTTGGAATCAGTAGAGGAAAACTGTATCAATACTGTATAATGCCCTTTTTATGAAGCTTTAAAACAAGCCAAACAAAAGTACAGTGTTCAGGTATAGTATGGCATAGTATAGAATAATATAGTATCTAGATATAGAGGTTATCAGGAGGTACAAATTCCAGTTATAAAATAAGTAACAGAGACGAAAAGTACTGCAGAGGGAATACAGTCAATAATATTGTAACAAAGTCATATGGTGACAGATTGAGAAGTATATGGAGTTGTTGAATCAGTAAGTTGTACCCCAGAAACTAATATAATATTGTATGTCAACTATGCTTAAAAAAAAAAAGTATAGATAGTGCTTAGGGATGTATACACGGGTGGTAAAATTACATAAGAAAAGCAGGGAAGTGATTACTATCTCCAACTCAGAGAGTGGTTAGTTCTAGAGGTTATAAACTGGATTTAATTTACTATTCAATTTATTTTCGTATTTTCTTGTTCTCTAGTGAGTAGCATTTAACGCTATAAACTTTCTTCTTTGTTCTACACTTTTGGCACATCCCACTGGTTTTGAAATGTAAATGTTCCACTGCCCTTTCTAAGTGGTTTATCATTTCAGTTTTGTTTTCCTTTTAAATCCTTGAGTTATTTAGGATAAGTTATTTAGAAGTTTTAAAAATAAAAACTTATTTTTCTTTCTTTGTCCCTTTCTTTTATTCTTTCAACTATTATTTTATAAAATTGTTGTATTGTGATCAAGGAATATGGCTTAAGTAATGTCTGCATTTTCACATTTATAGGAATTTTATGTGTTTTTCTTGTATGTTTTGTATTTCCACATGCAAGTTATATTTCACAAGAAAAAATGTTCTGAGGGAAAGAAAACAGAGATATGGAAAAAGATACCAAAACAATAACAAAATTAGTATGGTAGTATTAAAAACAGAAATGGGAAATTAAATTGGAAAAAGAGATTTTATGAAAAGGAAATTTAACTTAGTAAAATTTTATGTACCTAATCATGTGGGTTCATAACATATCAAGTAAACCGTATTAGAAAAACAATCAAACATAGTTGGAAACTTTAACACACCTTTTTCAGGAATCAACAGATCAAGCAATCTAAAAACAAATAAGGATAGGGAGGATTTTAAAAACTGTTTATTATTAATAATTTCAAACATACATAAAAGTAGAGAATACAAATCCTCAAATACTATAACCCAGCTATAATAACTATGAACATTTGGTATACTTTCATCTGTCTATCAACCCCTTTTATATTTGCTGGGATAGTTTAAGGCAAATTCTAGACAGGTCATTTACCTCCAACATATGCATATACATTTTCTTATATAACCTAATGTCATTTATTACATTAAACAAAAAACACAAAGATACAAAAGGATATGAACAGCATTACCAAATAAAATCTATTAACACTTGGTATTCATGGAATATCTGTAAAAACTGACCATTTACCAAGCCACTAAAAAAAAAAAAATTTTTTTTTAAAGATTTTATTTATTTATTTGACACAGAGAGAGAGAGAGAGACAGCGAAAGAGGGAACACAAGCAGGGGGAGTGGGAGAGGGAGGAGGAGGCTTCCCACTGAGCAGGGAGCCCGACGCGGGGCTCGATCCCAGGACTTGGGATCATGACCTGAGCTGAAGGCAGAGGCTTAACGACTGAGGCGCCCAGGCGCCCCGCCGCTAAAAAATTTTCATAAATTTCCAAAAGCAGGCATTATTTAAGCATTCCCTTGACCAAAATACAGTAGGGTCATAAATTATTAATAAAGGAATACCACTACCACCACCACCAAAAACAGAAACCTACTAGGAAATAGGCAAAATCCTACTTTTTCTTAATAACTCTTGGGCTAAAAAGGAGATCAAAACTGAAATGACAAACCATTTAGAAAGGACGGTGAGAGCATTACAAATTGAAACGAGAGGCATAGAGAAAGCCAGATACAATGAAGTAAACTTACGCTTTAATACTATTCATGAAAAAGTAGGATATATAAAAATAAACTTAAGTATTAAACTCAAGAAGCCTGAGAGAGAACATTAAATTGAACCCAGGGAAGATAGGGAAAAAGAACTGATTAAAGAAATTAAGAAAAATTGAGAAAAAAATGAAAATAGGAGTTAAAAAAGGAAGTACACTGGTTCTTTAGTATATGTGCTGCCGAAGCGAGCACAGTACACTGGTTCTTTAAAAAGAACCACTAAGTAGACAAACTTTTCACAGAATGGTAAGGAAAAAGATTCAAACATTTGGAGCAAGAAAGAGAACATAACTACACAAAAAGAGGAGACTAAAAACTTAGAATGCTATGTACAACTTTGTAACAATGGATTAAAAAATTTAAATGAAAGGGATGATTTTACTAGAAAATATACCTTTTTAAAAATTTATCCAGATAGATTAAACTACCTCAGGAAAAAACTGGAAAGTCCCAGATATTCTTAGAAAGTTCTACTAAATCCCTATTATATGTGGTAAACTTTTTCATAGCTTAGACAAACATAAAAATTTTCCCAATTCAATGTATAAGACCAGCATATTCCTCAATATAAAAGTAAACAAGATTAAGAGCAAAAAACAAAAAAACTACAACAAAAAGATTAAGATAAAAATCACTATAAACAATAATCTCATTTATGAATCTAGGTGTAAAAATCTCAAATAAAACAGTAGCAACTTAAATCCTGCAATGGATTAAAATAATTAATCATGACCAAGCAGGGTTCATGGTAGAGTGTTCTTAAAAAGGTTCAACATTAAGAAATCGAATAATAGACTGGGGTGCGTGGGTGGTTCAATCGCTTAAGACAGACTCTTGGTTTTGGCTCAGGTCCTTATCTCTGGGTTGTGAGATGGCACCCCTCGTTGGGCCCTGTGCTCAACATGGAGTCTGCTTGAGAGTCTCTCTCTCCCTCTCCTCCTGCCCCTCCCCCTGCTTGCACGCAGGTGCTCTCTCTCTTGAAAATAGGTAAATTACAAAATTCAATACCCACTGTTAATTTAGAAATATTTTTTAAGAACCTCAAAACAGGTTCAACATTAGGAAATCAAGTAACAGGATAATGTGGAGAAAAAAGGAGATTTATTAGAGGTTCAAAAAGGCACCTGACAAAATTCAATATCCACTGTTAATTTTTTTAAAAAGTAAAACCTCAAAACAGAAGGAAATTTTCTTAAAGAGTATATAGTACTAGAAACTGACAACAAATAGATTTCATAGTCAAACACTACATACTCTGTTTAATACCAAGGAGGAGGTCAGGATGCTTGCTCTCATTGCTACTACTAAACAGAGGCTGAGCCAGTAAGTTAAATTACAAGAAAAGAAAAAAAAGAAGAAGAGAGAGAAAGATAAAACTTTCATTATTTTTACAAGCCCCCATAACTATCCACCTAAAAATGCAAGAAATGCAAGTGGAAACACTGTTAAAATAAAAATCCAACAAAAATGCCAAAGCCAAAATGGAGATACAAAAATCAGTAATTGCCATACACCACCATCAGTAACCAATAAGAAGACAATATGGAGAAAACTGTAGTTAAAAAACTGCAGAAACTATAATATCTATGTAGAGAAAAACGACACAATATGAAATATATAAGATCTGAATAAGTAGAAAAACAATATATTCTATAAGTGAATGAGAAGACAATACTGTAAAGATAGATTTTCCCTTAAAATTAATTTATGAATTAAATGTAACCACAATAAAAATACCAAAACATTGAAGAGACTCCTCCTTGCCCATTACAGGATAACTTGAGCATCAGAAATCATGACTGACACTTAACGACTGAGGCACCCAGGCGCCCCAAAACAATGAATTTTTTAAAAAAGTCATGGCGGGCGCCTGGGTGGCTCAGTTGGTTAAGCGACTGCCTTCAGCTCAGGTCATGATCCTGGAGTCCCGGGATCGAGTCCCGCATCGGGCTCCCTGTTCAGCGGGGAGTCTGCTTCTCCCTCTGACCCTCTTCCCTCTCATGCTCTCTATCTCTCATTCTCTCTCTCTCTCAAATAAATAAATAAAATCTTTAAAAAAATAAAAAATAAAAAAAGTCATGGCTTCTGGTGCCAAGCAAGATGAAGTAAGCTCACTAGAGCCTATTACCCATGTATTACAAATAAACACTCTGAAGAAAATATAAAATGCAACTATCTGAAGACTCTGAAAAGTTAAAAAAGCAGGTAGATTGGAGAGGTAAGTGCAAATTTAAATAACAATCTTTATATGGAGATGTTTCTTATTTCTTTCCTCTCTTATCACCTAGCACTGACCAGAAGGAGACCCCGATGCAGAACTGCACAGGGCACAGACAACAAAAACTCCAAGAAAATCTGTTTTTCTAGAAAGAAGAGTAAAGAGAAGAGCCCCATGCAAGGTGAAGAATGTGGGGGGCAAATGCCTTTTCTTTTTTCTCTTTTCTCTCTCCCAGCCCTGCCCCAAGGGCAACCCAAGCCACAAAGCTGCAATGCTGCAGTGGCGAACCAGACATCTTCAACTGTGACAGAATGCCTGTCTTTTGGGCATTCCACAGGAACCTGACAACAGGGCCACTATGGCATGAAGAGTGCAGGGAATGTTACAGGACATATATAATTATATATATAGTTACATAGTCAACTATATCTCAGTAAAGCTGGGGGAGGAAGTCTAGGGGGATTCCCTATTTTCTGTCTTCTACTGCTATATTGCCTTAGGCCCCAGTTGCAGATAATTGTGTCAAAGCACCAGCAGCTAAAACTCCAAGAAAAATTCCAGCTTTCTAGCCAAATGCCTAAGGAAAGGGAACCCAGGGAGCTGGGTAGTATGGGAAATTCCCAGGGAGGAAACAGCTGGAGAATGGTATCCGCTAATTCTGTGTATGAACACATACAAATTCCAGTTTCATGCTTAAACTGCACTTAATGCAGAGTAGATCCAAACTAGCATAATGAAGCCTTCAAGATCTAAACCATAACAAAGGCTACCCTTCATCCAAGTTCTGGACTAAGCACTGAGATAAATCCAAAGCAGCAGACCAAAGACTGAAAACTGAACCAACAACGGAATCACCACTCAAAGATGAGACAGAATTTGTAGTGTGACTGCCTGCTAAAACAATACAAATCAACATTCTCCAGAGGATTTTAATAGAACCCAGAGTCTCACAGTATAGTACTCAAAATGCCCAAGATACAACCCAAAATTGCTAAATATATGAAGAACCAGAAAAATGTGACCAATTCTCAAAGGGAAACTAGATGCCACTCTTAACATGAGTCTGATGTTGGAATTACCAAAGTCTTGAAAACAGCTATTATAACCATGCTCCATGAAGTAAGGTAGACATACTT
The DNA here is from genome assembly GCF_003265705.2 of Callorhinus ursinus. NCBI lineage: Eukaryota > Metazoa > Chordata > Mammalia > Carnivora > Otariidae > Callorhinus > Callorhinus ursinus. Next base: position 16,373,009 of record NW_027397083.1, read on the forward strand.
TTATTTTTTTTATTTTTACTTTTTTAAAAGATTTTTATTTATTTATCTGACAGAGAGAGACAGTGAGAGAGGGAACACAAGCAGGGGGAATGGGAGAGGGAGAAGCAGGCCTCCCGCTGAGCAGGGAGCCTGAGCAGGGCTTGATCCCGGGACCCTGGGATCATGACCTGAGCCGAAGGCAGATGCCCCCCACCCAGGGGCCCCAGTAGACATACTTTTAAAATGAATGGAAGTATGTAAATTCTCAGTAGAGAAAGAGAAACTAGAAAAAAGAACCAAAGACAAATTTTATAATTGAAAACATATCTGAAATAAAAAATTCACTGGATGGGACCAGTAACAGAACTGAGAAGGCTGAAAAATCAATGAACTTTAACATAAGGCCAGTAAGAATTATACATCTGAAGAACAGGGGGGAAAAGATTGGAAAAAAAATGAACAGAGCCTCAGGAACAGTATCAAAAAGTTTACATTTGTGTCACTGGAGTCCCATAAGAAGAGAAAGATTGGTACAGAAAAAATAATGTCCCCCAACTTCCAAATTTGATAAAAGACATACATTTTACAGATTCAAGAAACTCTGTGAACTCCAAACAGGATAAGCCCTATGCAGATAAACAATTACACTGCTGAAAACCAAAGAAAAAGAAAAAGCCTTGGACAAGGAAAAGTTTTTCAGGCTGATGGGAAATGATGTCAGAGGGACACCTGGAACATCAGGAATAAAGGAACTGCAACAGAAATTACAGATACCTAGGTAAATATAATAGGCTTTTTTCCTTCTTGTAAATTACTGAGAGCATATTTGACTGTTTTTCTTTTTTTTTTTTTTTTTAAGATTTTGTTTTTTGACAGAGAGAGACAGCGAGAGAGGGAACACAAGCAGGGGGAGTGGGAGAGGGAGAAGCAGGCTTCCCGTTGAGCAGGGAGCCTGATGCGGGGCTCGATCCTAGGACCCTGGGATCATGACCTGAGCCAAAGGCAGACACGTTTAACGACTGAGCCACCCAGGTGCCCCGGAAAGTATATTTGACTGTTGAAAGCAAAAATTACGGGCGCCTGGGTGGCTCAGTTGGTTAAGCGACTGCCTTCGGCTCAGGTCATGATCCTGGGGTCCTGGGATCGAGTCCCACATCGGGCTCCCAGCTCAGCGGGGAGCCTGCTTCTCCCTCTGACCCTTTCTTCTCTCATGCTGTTTCTCTCCGCTCGCTCTCTAATAAATAAATAAAATCTTTAAAAAAAATTACTCCTTTATTAGGGGTTTCAATATATGTAGATAGATGTAATATATATAGGACAAAATATGTGTAACGTAAGGGCAAGGGTAACATAAAGGGACCTGTATGGTTGTTAGGCTATGACATTTTATTTAAAGTCATAAAAATATTAATTCTAAGTGGATGGTAATCACTAGGCCAACCACTAGAAGCATAATACAAAAAGATACAGCCAGAAAAAGCAGAGATAAATTTAAAAATGAAATACTAAAAGTTCAAATAATGTGTTTTAGAAAGATAGGAAAGAGGAAACAAAAAAAGGAGAAAACCAGAAAACAATAAAATGGAAGATCTAGCTATATCAATAATTACATTAAATGTAGTCAACACCAGCAGAATATACATTCTTTTAAAGTACATATGGAACATTAATCAGTATCAAGCATATTCTGGGCCATAAGGCTAACCTTAACAAATTTAAGAGAACTGAAATTACACAAAGGAGAAATCAATAAAGGAAAGGTATCTCAAAAATACCCAACTATTTGAAAATTAAATAACTCATGGATCAAAGAGGAAGCATCAAAGAGTATTGAAAGAAAATAAAAATAATAATAAAAATAAAATTTGTGGGACACAGCTAATGCAGGGTTTAGAGAGAGGTTTATAACATTAAATGCTTATAGCAGAAAAGAGGGGTCTCAAATTAACAAGTTGGGCTTCTACCACAAGAAACCAGAAAAAATGAGCATAATAAACCTAAATCAAGCAGGAAAAAGGAAATAATGAGAACAGCAAAAATCAATGAAATTGCCAACAAAGGTGAAAAAGAATCAATAAAATCAATACACTTCTATCCCAGACCACAAGAAAGAGAGAAGACACAAATCACCAACATCAGGAAATGCTACCAACAACTCTATACCCATGAATTTGACAACTCAGATAAAATAGACCAATTCCTTCAAAGATACAAACTACCAAACACAGTCAAGAATAAACAGACAAGGTGAATAGTTCCATATCAAAGAAACTGAATTCATAGCAAAAAACTTTCTGACAAAGAAAACTCCAGGTCCAGATGGTTTCACTAACAAATTCAATCAAACATTTGTGGAAGAAATAGTACTACCCAATCTCTTGCAGAAAAGAGAAAAGAAGGGGGCAGTCCCCAATTCATTTATGAGGTCAGCAATAACCAGACACCAAAATCTGACAAAGCCATTACAAAAGGAAAACTACAGGCCAATATCCACTGCAAAGATGGATGCAAAAAATTTAGAGAACTGAATTCATCAACATATAAAAAAGAATAATATATCACAGTTGTTAGGGTTTATCCTGGGAATGCAAGGCCATGAATATATTTGAAAATCAGTCAATGTAATTCACCATATTGAAAGACTAACTAAGAAAACTACACAATCATTTCAACAGATGAAGAAAAATCATTTGGCAAAATTCAACCTCTATTCATTATAAAAACCGTTAGCAAATTAGGAAATGTAAAGAATTTCTTTAATGTGGTAAGAAATCTACAAAAACCCTACCACCAGTTAACATCATACTCAATGGCAAAAGGTTGATTTCTTTCCTCCAAAGATCAAGAACATGTTCAGGATGTCGACACCCAACACTTTCATTAAACACTGTATAGGAATGTTATTCCTGTGTGTTAAGGCAGGAATGAAAAAGATGTAAGATTGGTAAAGAAAAAATAAAACTATCTTTATTTGCAGATGATATAATTTCCTACATTAAAAAATCCTAAGGAATCTTAAAAAAGCCCCCTGGAATAAATAAATTGCATACATTTAAAGGATTTAAGATCAACATATTTAAAAAATCGTCCGTATTTTTATAATCTACCAATAAATAATTGGAATTTGAAAACTCTCAAAAGTATCATTTACAATAAATAGCGCCAAAAATATTTAGGATATATATCTCTAACTATAGATCATATGCAAGATCTATTTGCCCTAAACTATAAAAGACTAGTCAAAGTCATGAATTGTTAAAACTCAGTACATTGTTAACAGTTCAGATTTCCTCAAATTGCTTGCTATATATTCAAGGAAGTCAGTCATAATTCCAGTGGGATTTTTTTTCTTTTCTGGTAAGTACTTAGCACTGATTTGAAAATTTATATGGAAAAGGAAATGAATTAGAATAGGCAAAACAATTTCGAAAAAGAACAAATTTGGAGGACTCACGACTACCCTTTTGTAAGACTTACTGTAAAGCTACAGCAATCAAAACAGTGTGGTATTTCTTAAAGCATAAACACACAGATCAATGTAAAGAACTGAGAGTCTAAAACCAGATTCATACAAATATGGTCAACTGATTTTTGACAAAGATGTAAAGGCAAAAAAGGAGAAAGGACTCTTTTCAACAAATGGTGCTGGAAAAGCTGGACTTCTTTATGCCAAAAAATTAACTTCAACCCATACCTCACCTTACACAAAAATAAAATCAAAATGGATCAGACCTGGGGCGCCTGGCTGGCTCAGTCAGTAGAGCATGCTACTCTTGATCTTGGGGTTGTGAGTTCGAGCCCCATGTTGGGTGCAGAGCTTACTTTAAAAAGTGGGGGGTGGAGATCATAGACCTAAATGTAAAATGCAAAAGTTAAAAACTTCTAGAGGAAAACAGAACATTTTTGTGACCATAGGTTAGGCAAAGATTTCTTAGGACACAAGCACAAATCATAAAAGGAAAAGGGATAAATTAGACCTCATTGCAAATTAAATTTAAATTTGTCTTTCAGAGATATTTGAGGGCTGTGGGAATTCAGAGGCTATAAGCACAAATTCTGCTGGAGTAACTTCCACAGAGTGATTCTGAAGATAGTCTTCATAGATAACAAAGTGTCTGCTGGGCTGAAAAAAATGGAGGGGCCATTCTAGCTAGAGAAAAACTTGTCCAAAGATGATTGTGAAAGGGGCTTACAGGTGCCAGGAACAATGAGAAATTCAGTCATTATAGAAGAGGAAAAGAGGAAAGAGTGGAACCAGAAAGTAAAATATGGAAAGGGAGAATTTTTACATACTATATTAATGTTTTTCCCCGGAAGCACTAAGAAGTATTTTACTGGTGTGAGGGATTCTTTTTTTTTTTTTTTAAAGATTTTATTTATTTATTTGAGAGAGAGAGAGAATGAGAGATAGAAAGCACGAGAGGGAAGAGGGTCAGAGGGAGAAGCAGACTCCCTGCTGAGCAGGGAGCCCGATGCGGGACTCGATCCCAGGACTCCAGGATCATGACCTGAGCCAAAGGCAGTCGCTTAACCAACTGAGCCACCCAGGCGCCCTGGTGTGACGGATTCTAATGAGAAGCAAGAGACGAGTTCTTCCACAGAGGCAGTGGGGATGGTAGCAAGAGAACTTCGAAGACCTAACAGTAAGAACTGGGTTGACGGTGATGATTTGAACTACAAATGAAGCAGTAACACTTGTCTGGAAGAAACTAGTCTTAGATTCTTATTTTAGACAGAAATTACAAAAGCTTTGTTCTACAAATGGAAAGAGGGAATAATGATTGCAAAGCGCCTTGAATTGGGGAAAAAGGAGTATAAAACCTTACTAGGATTAGCCACATCCATAATGTCTTTGACTCTAACACTGACTTTCCATTATACTAATTTCCCTGTACAACAAAATGAGAATTTTTTAGAAATGTATTAGCAAATATTTGGGGGATACCAGTGTCTTGAGTCCAGAGAGAAGCTAGGAAGTACATCACAAAACAAGGTTTAACTTTGTAAGCACCACTTTACTTATACAAAAGAGGTAGGCAGGAATATAGGCTCTACAACCAGACAAACCTGAGTGCAGACTCCAGCTCTCTCACTTACTAGTTGTAGGGACCTGCACAATTTATTTACTCTTGGCTCTACCATCTATATATTGGAGATAACAGTGCATATCTCACAACATTGCTACTAGGTCCTAGTACAGAGGTGGTGGCTATTTTATTGTTATAAATGTTTTCCCTTACCATGTTCCTTAAAACAGTTGACATGAGGCAGTGCTTCTTAAAACAGTTCCTCCAAATGTTCCCTTAACTACAGAGTAAAGTGAAACACACCCAAAGATTTGGAGACATAGTCTGGAGCCTACACAAAATTTTTAAATTTTATCTTAATTATATTCATGTGCATGCTACACATAATATAACCATGTTTAATAGTAAAATATTCATCTTCAGGTAAAACTGACATACCAAGAAAATATGTCAGTTTATACTACAACAGGGCCCCCAATACAATGCCTCATATCCATAAAGCCACCTCAAGATGTCTCAGTTTAGAGAAGTCTGGATAGAAACTATGTAAATTATGTGTCATGTGGTAGAAAGTAAAAAAAACCCAGAAGTTTTCAACCTAAACCCCAAAACTTTCCTACAGGGAAGGAGCATTAAAAAAAAATAGGTATCTAAAATACCCACTATACATTTGTCCTGAAAATTTATCCAGACCTGCTTCAAGCTAAGAAAGCTTCAAACCCAGTCTGTTAGCATAAAAATAGTGGAAAGCCCTAATTATGAATCTAAACTTGAAAACTTTACCTGTTTTCTTCTTTTTATCAGAAGTAGCATCCAATGTATTTAAGGTAGTAGAGGCGCTTTTATAAATATCATGACTGCATACTCCAGAATCTTCTTCATCAGAAGAAAATGAAGATAAATGGTCCAAGTTTTTAAGTTCATTATCGACTTTTTCTGATGGACTGTTGCTCCCAGTTTCAGACACTATTGGTGTGGGTGTCGTAGAAGAAGTCTTTGGAAGCGGTGGGGGACAAAGTGTACGAACAGTCTGGGTCCCTGGTCGTCTAGTCCTGTTGGGCATTCGGACGGCAAGAGTGGAAAACTGCTGCTTGGGACCGGATTTCAGAAAATCTAAGAAAGAGGCAATAAATCCTGTTTTGACTTCTGGCTGTTTTTCCTCTACTTCTTTGATCTTCTGTCTCATTTTTTCTTGGTGCTGATAACCATCGTGGCAGCTTTCTGAGGAAGGAGGGGTGTATGGCAAATACACATCTGTTCCCCTTGGATTCTGGCGTTTGCCCTGGGCAGTTCTTTTTGACTGTTTCTGATTACTGTTGTCTTCCTCTTTCATTTGCCCCTTCCCGGGTTTTTTCTTCTGCAGGTTAAAATGCATTAAATCTTGGTTTTCCTCTTCAATCTTGACACCAACGGCCTCCCCAGGTTGGGCCATGGCCAACAGTGCAAGTGCACTTCTAGATGGGTTCACCGACACACTGCTGTCATCACCCCCTAAGGTGAGCTCACTCTCCGATGCAGCACTCTCTCCACTTATACTTCTACTAGAAATAAACTCCTGGCTTCTGTTATTATTTAACGTATTATCAATAGGAACTTCACTATCCTCTTCCGATTCATGATTGGTAGCAGACTGTTTCTTGAATGAGCCAGAACTTTGCTCCTGGGCTTCGTGACTTGGTCCAACCACTGGTGAAATTACTTTAGATGCTTTATTTTGACCAGTTTCAATATGCTGTTGATCAAGAGTCATTTTTGACTGGAGGGTAGGTACTGGTGAAAGGTTTACAGTGACTTGATTTCCATTTAAGGAAATATCATTTATATTCTGTGGCTTTCCTACTGCAGTTGTTATGGAGTTAAAATCTGAAGTCACATGCCCAACATCTAATGACTGTTGAAAATGAGATTTAGAATCACCATCTTCAACTGCTGTAATGGTTTCATTTGAAGTTGACTTGGAAAAATCAGAAGGAGTAACCCCACAAGCTGCTGCTGTAGCTGCTAAGATATCATCTACATTTGATAAAATATTTCTCTCATCACTGAGAAGCATTGCCTCTGGGAAACATATTGATCCAAGAGAAACAAAATGATTCTTTGAATCATGTTGATTTGTTTCACTAAAATGGCCCTTTGTTGTTAGATGTTGTTGTAATGGTTTTGAAGACTCAGAGAGGTCCATTTTTATGATTTCAGAAGTTTGAGGATGGAGTTGCTGCTGAGAATGATCACCATTGCTCTGAATAATATGACCATCCATTTGAAGGAAAGGATGTACTATTTGTTGAGGACTTTGAACACGCTGTACTTGTAAAGATGCCTTTACTTGTCCTAAACCTGCCTGCAGTATTGACTGCTGAAGAATTTGTAGATCACAGGTAGAATCTAAAAGAACCTGTGTATTAGGAAGAGATGCCTGATGGCCATGCCCTAAAGAATGATTTGGAATTTGAATCTGAGATGAAGCATTGATTATTTGATCATGCTGCTCCTGGACCTTGGCTTCATGTACCTTGTGTATAAGAACATGCTGCTGGGTGAGGTCTTTAGCATTCAATCTTATTTGTGGTGTTTGCATTACATTAGTTGCCTTCTTAATATCAAGGGCTGCTGCACTGACTTGGCCAATTTGTTGGGTAAGTTGTGTCACTGAACCAACCATGCTTTCTTCTTTTTTTGACCCTTGTAGGGCAATCCCAACAACCTGATCCTCAAGACGAGAATTACTTCTGATCACACTCTGAGAATATCTGTCCTCTGCCTTTGACACCTTATAAGCTGATTCTTGAACATTAATTTCTCCATCAGATAGCCTTTGGGTTGATGACTCAAGAGATACTTGTGGCTGTAATACCTGTAACTCCTGCATTGGAAAATCCTCTTCTTGCTTTGAAGATGTATACACATTTGAGTCAAGTTTTCTTTCAGCATAAGACTTTGGATCAGGGGAAGGTATGTTGTTCTGTAATGTCTGACAGTGGGTAGAGGATGCAAAAGATGATGACTGGACAGCAGGCAAAAACTTTTGGGACTGGGGAGATGATGACCCTTGAGTCTGAGCATTTTGGGAAGAATGCATAGAAATATAATTCTGGTTTGGACTAGAATCTGACAAATTCTGAGCCCGAGAGGCGGAAGAGTAAGAAAGAGAAGGGGCTGTTAATGTTAGGGACTGCCCTGAAGCATAGCTTTCTGAGGGACTAACAACTGACAATACTTGTGACTGAGATGAATAACTAACCTGTGTCTGGCTAACTGGTGATAAACCCTGAGAATGGCTAGATGAATAACTCTGAGACTGACTAACTGAAGATAGATCTCTCGTTTGAGCAGGGTAGTTCTCATTTGTAACTGAAGATAATACTTCCTGTTGATTAGAGGAATAATTAAGGGTCTGATTTTCAGAAGTTATAGTCTGAGATGATCCAGAAAAAGTCAATGTTTTATATAAGGATGGCAACTTCTCGACTTTGTTGGACCTATACACCTGTGAATGAACAATAGATGGCACATTATGTGGCTGTCCTAAACCGTAATTCTGGGACTGACTGACTGATAAAAGGCTTGGTAGCTGCGCTGTAGAATAAATCTGTGCTTGGCCCGATATTACAGAACTCGGATTATGTAAAGGTTTGGAATAGCTTAATGTTTGCACAGGAGGAATTATACTTTGAGGTTTGGGGGTCTTAGTTGACGTTAGTGGTTGTTTCGTAGAACAGCTTTTTACTTTTGTGGTAGAAGGAGGAAACCCTGATGATGGAATTGCAGATGAGTAAGACTGAGCAAGATCCACTGACACCTGGGAGGTCTTCTGTTGTAATCCTCCATTGCTCACCTGAGTAGAATCTCCGATTGGGCTACAGGATAAAGATGACTGCCTGCTTGTTTCCTGAAAATTAACTACACTTGCATTTGATAGATAGCTATGTAAGGAATGCTGTGAACCAGTCAGTTGTGCCTGAATAGACTGGGTACCTGAAGGCCGCTGATGGTGTTTAATAACACTACATTCTCGAAGAAGAGCTCTTTCAATGGAAGCAGTAGAACTAGTAAAGAGAGTTGAACTGTAGGCTTGAGGAGTTTGCTGGGCTCCCCCAAGTGCTGAAGGCAATAAACTAAATTGAGGTTGTAAAAGATGGGGTGCAGACTCTTGAGCTGAGCGGTATGTTGAAGACTGAGGTGGTATGCTGTTACTTAATGCAGAATTGCCCAGGCGCTCAAATGCCAAAGCAGTTGGAACAGTTCCCTGGGAAGTCTTGATTTGTAGCAAAGGGTCATGAGGATTTAAAATTCCATTTGATGTAGTGTTAAAAGATGAATCCTGAAGCACCAAAGGTGAGGTGGTAGCAAAGTTTCTATTGCTGAAGGTGGTGGGATGCTGATAAGCAGAGAGGGCAGAGGGTGGAAGTGTTCCAGTGGTTGGCAAAGGTCCAGTAACAAACAGCTCAGTTGCTGCTGAGGAATGCATACCTAGGAAGAGAAAACAAAAAAATTTATGCAATTACAGCACAAATACACACACGTCTTCACAGTAGACTTACATAACCTTTAACCCATTAAAATCTCTAAGACTGAAAAGACTGACAAATTAGTTCTGCATGTAAATTTCAAAAATTACATTTCAAAAACAGCTAGCTTTCTTTTTTTATTTTTACTTCTGAGAGAGAGAGTGTGTGTGGGTGGGTGAGGGGGGGCAGAGGGGAAGAATCTTTTTTTTTATGATTTATTTATTTATTTTAGAGAGAGCAAGTGAGCACAGGGTGGAGGGGCAGAGGGAGGGAGGGAGTCCCAAGCAGACTCCACCTTAAGCATGGAATACAACGCAGAACTTGATCTCATGACCTAAGCTGAAACCAAGAGTTGGTTGCTTAACTGACTGAGCCACCCAGGTGACTTAAAATAGTAGCTTTCTTAAAGCAAAAACAAAATTACAAAGGTATTAGCAATTCCTATCTATATAAATGAATTTATATATGTTAGATAAGGTCACCTGAAAATTAAAATCAAAATGTGGCTGGGTGATAAACACTGGGGAGGGTATGTGCTATGGTGAGCACTGTGAATTATGTTAAGACTGATGAATCACAGACCTGTACCTCTGAAACAAATAATACATTATAGGTTAAAAAAAAAAAAGAGAGAGAGAGAGAAGATAGTAGGAAGGGAAAAATGAAGGGGGGGAATAGGAGGGGGAGATGAACCATGAGAGACTATGGACTCTGAGAAACAAACTGAAGGTTCTAGAGGGGAGGGGGGTGGGGGGATGGGTTAGCCCGGTGATGGGTATTAAAGAGGACACGCTCTGCATGGAGCACTGGGTGTTATACGCAAACAATGAATCATGGAACACTACATCAAAAACTAATGATGTAATGTATGGTGATTAACATAACAAAATAAAATTTAAAAAAATGTACATAATCTCTTGTGATTAATTCATCCTAAAAATCTCAATGCAAAAGCATCAGACAAGCTAAAATATTTGTAACATTAAAATTAAACCCAAACTGCCTACATTGAACATGATAAATAAATCTAAAAATAAACAGGTTAATACTGCAAAGTTTCTTTTATCAAAATATATACATTTTGGGGGCACCTGGGTGGCTCAGTCAGTTAGGCGTCTGACTTGATTTTGGCTAAGGTCATGATCTCAGGGTCGTGGAATTGAGGCCCACAATGGGCTCCTCACTCAGTGAAAGTCAGCTGGAGATTCTCTCTCTCCTTCTGCCTCCCTCTCCATGCACACTCTCTCTCTCTAATAAGTAAATAAACCTTAAAATACAGGGCGCCTGGGTGGCTCAGTTGGTTAAGTGACTGCCTTCAGCTCGGGTCATGATCCTGGAGTCCCGGGATCGAGTCCCGCATTGGGCTCCCTGCTCGGCGGGGAGTCTGCTTCTCCCTCTGACTCTCCCCCCTCTCATGTGCTCTCTCTCTCTCATTCTTGCTCTCTCAAATAAAGTCTTTAAAAAAAAAAAAACACCTTAAAATACATACTTATATATGTGTGTGTATATATATATACACACTTAAAAATATCTTGGGATTTCAACTTTTGGCTTCCTATGAACAAATTCCCAAGATAATAGACGTATGCTTATCCTAAAAGGCTGATCAGAAATTAGTATTGTCAAGGAGATTTATTACCATTTCAGGAAAGCATTCTAGCCACATATAGCAAAAGTTAACATATACTCTTATGATCTAAAAGTTCTACTTCTAGAAATTTATTTTATGGAAATAAGTGGACAAAAAGATATTTGTACAAGATACTCTTTATAGTTATTGTGTGTGCTAATAAGTAGAAACAACCCGTATGTCCATCAACACAGGATTGATCAAATAATTATGGCATAACTGATTAATACTATTGTTATAAACACTGATTAAGTGGATATATGTTTTGATATATAAAGATATCAAAAAAGAGTAAATATCAAACTGTTAACTCTTCTCTACAAAAGTAGGACTGTAGGGCACCCAGGTGGCTCAGTTGGTTAAGCGACTGCCTTCGGCTCAGGTCATGATCCTGGAGTCCCAGGATCGAGTCACGCATCGGGCTCCCGGCTCAGCGGGGAGTCTGCTTCTCACTCTCCCTTCTTGTGCTCTCTCTCTCATTCTCTCTCTCAAATAAATAAAATTTATGAAAAACAAAAACAAAAGTGGGACGGACTGTAGTAAGGAACTATCACTTTCCCTTTTGTAGACCTTGTTACTGTTTACATGTTTTTTAGTGAACTGCCATTAAAATTTTTTTAGTTAGGGCACCAGGATGACTCAGTTGTTAAGTGTCTGTCTTCGGCTCAGGTCATGATCCCAGGGTCCTGGGATCGAGTCCCACATTGGGCTCCCTGTTCTCCCTCTCCCACTCCCCCTGCTTGTGTTCCCTCTCTTGCTGTATCTTTCTCTGTCAAATAAAGTAAAAAAAACTTTAAATTAAAAAATAATTTTTTTATTTAGAAAAATAGGGGAAAAAAGATTCTCTGGCCCTTTCAAAAACCTTCTTCTCTCACTTCTTCCCATTAAATGTCAAAAAAGTATTAATACTATGAAGACAGAAAATAATATAGTTGCACTGAAAAGAATGAATAACACTTAAAATTTATGTTTAAAATAATACAATCATAGAAACTGGAACAGAAAATCTAAGGGGCACCTGGGTGGCTCAGTCATTAAGCGTCTGCCTTCGGCTCAGGTCACGGTCCCAGGGTGCTGGGATTGAGCCCCACATCGGGCTCCCTGCTCCGCAGGAAGCCTGCTTCTCCCTCTCCCACTCCCCCTGCCTGTGTTCCCTCTCTCGCTGTGTCTATTTTTGTCAAATAAATAAATAAAATCTTAAAAAAAAAATCTAAATATATATAATGTACAATTATTCCAGGAAGCAAAAAGTGAAACTACTTTGTTTTATAATATTCTCTTTTATGTCACACTAAAACATTAATTATTTCCTTGGAGCATATTGAAAAGCTCTATTAATGGAATTAATTCATGTGATGTAAATCCATGTAATGGAATTTAGAGCAGAATGATAAAATATTATTTCCTACCGCTACTACTTTAAAATATCTCCTCAAATATGCTATGACATTTCTTATTCTTTAAAATAAAACCTTAAAAAAACACCTAATTTCCTGTCACCCTGAAAAAGGTAAAAATATATACAAATAACTTTGGGGGAGAAATAGTTGAAAAATGGAATGTATATATAAATAGGAAAAATACAATAGTATCAGCCTATAATGGCCTTTACTAAATAGTGATGTAATCCTGTTCAATTCTGGATAATGTTAACATAACTCTAATGATGAAATCAGTCCCAAGATTTTTTTTTTTTAAGATTTTATTTATTTATTTGACAGAGAGATAGAGAGCACAAGTAGGCAGAGTGGCAGGCAGAAGGAGAGGGAGAAGCAGGCTCTCTGCTGAGCAGGGAGCCGGACATGGGGCTCGATCCCAGGATCCTGGGATCATGACCTGAGCTGAAGGCAGTCGCTTAACCGACTGAGCCATTCAGGCGCCCCCCAAGATTGTTTTTTACTATACTACCTACTCAGCCTAAGTCACAAAGTTAAATGAATTTAATTGTTCACCAAAAAAAAAAAAAAAAAAGATAAATATGGAGGTGATGGATTAACCAGATGGAGGGGGAATTTTCACAAGGTAATGCACAGCAAATCACCACAATGCACACTTTAAACATCTGACAGTTTTATATGTCAATTAGATCTCAATAAAGCTGAAATGGAAAAATAAAAGAAACTGAATGTTTGCTTCTATTAAGTAGACAAGTAACCTTAACTTAAATTGCCAGATAAGAACTTTATATCTAGGGTTTATATTTAATAATTACCTTCTTCAACTTGTTAGTTTTCACCAGAGTGATAAATTTGAATTCTGTCCAATGTAAAATTGTGGAAAAATTCCAGGTTTTAAAGTTCACTGAAAAGTCAGTTAATTATTCTCAGCCACACTACATAATGACAATGCCATAAAAAGTGTATTTTTATCAGTATTTTGTCTGGACTTAAAAATTCTGAAAACAAAGAATCACCTGTTTGCCAGGATGGAGCCCTGAATTGTGGTAAAAGAGTAGTTCCTGAAGAAGCAGCCTGAGCAGTTCGGGATTCAACAGCAGACAGAAAGTTCATCACTGAAGATTCTTTAGTGTTAGTGCTGGCGCTGTTCACACTAGTATCAAATATTCCAGAAAGACCTACATTTGAAGATAAAATAGATCATAAAGTAAAAATATGTATTAATATAAAATTGTTATTTCTGTTCTTATTTTAAAAAGGAATCTCTGAAATTTGAGGCCAAAAGCTCTATAACCCTAAACTGTTTTGAAATAGCAAACAAATATTAGTTTGACTTAGTTATAATTTAAAATCCCCAAAGATCTATGAAAAAAGATCTCCTCACCAATTATATAGATATCCTCTATCAGTAAAGGACAAAGCTTTTGATTTCATTTTCATTTTCACTTTTCCCACGGCTCCATTATGTCCTGCCCACATTCATAGCCCAATATGTGAAAAACTGATTTTTCTTCTTAATCACTAAATGTAGCCAGATTCGTTTTACAAGAGCATTTTTACCAGTTGCCTGAGGTGTGGTAGCGTATCCAGGAAGCTGATGAGAGGCTGCAAAAGTCTGTCTCTGAAGGAGATCTGTTTCAGAGTGTGAGGGATGTCCTTCTTCATAGCTTAAACTAAAGGATAATAAAAAATAAGTGACCAAAAACACATAGCTCAAACAACAGGATCAAAACATCTCTAGGAGAGCAATTATCAAAAGTGGCAGAAGTCTTTGACTAAATTCCTGACCTACACATCAATAGATCAAACACAGTCTGACAACACTGTCAACATGGGGAAAATATACTGACGATATACTAGGAAGAAAAATTATGATGCATAGTATTTTCCTTAATTCAACTTGACTTCCTTTTACTGGGAGAGAAGAGACAAGGTACAGTAGGAAGAGCAATAACCTGAAAAACGGGACAGCTGAGTTCACTGTCCAAGTTCTACCTCTGGCTTACAGTGTGATTTCAGTAAGGGACTTAATTAATGTCAGACTAAATTTCTCATCTGTGTGAATGAAGGACTGGACAAGATAATCTCTTAAGTCCCTCTAATTCTAACATTCTATGGAATATCAGATAACTCATATTAATTGATAATTAAAATAACTCACCTAGAAAATTTCAAGTTTGGACACTTTGAGAGTAATTCAGAACAAGATATTTTTTCTCCTCTTGATTTTTACTTTGAATATTTTATTTATTTACTTATTTTTTACTTTGAATATTTTAAACCCACAGAAAAATTGAAATAGTCCAATGAAAAACTTATACCCGTTACTTAAGACTCAATCATTGTTAACATTTCACCTTTGTTTTATTTTTCTTTATACACAGATATAAACACACACACACTTCTTTTATTAAACCACTTGAAAATAACTTGCAGACACGACACTACATCTTTAAAATACTTCAGCTGTATCTCCTAGGAATCAGGCATTCTTCTATACAGCCAATTATTATTATTAGGCTTGAATAAATTTAACCTTAAGTCAGTAATAGTATGTAATAGAGGTCATATTCCAATTTCCCAATTGTTGCCAAAATGTTTGGGATTTTTAAAGCTCTTTCTTTTTTTTAAGATTTTATTTATTATTTGACAGAGAGAGACACAGCGAGAGAGGGAACACAAGCAGGGGGAGTGGGAGAAGGAGAAGCAGGCTTCCTGCTGAGCAGGGAGCCCAATGCGGGGCTCGATCCCAGGACCCTGGGATCATGACCTGAGCCGAAGGCAGATGCTTAACGACTGAGCCACCCAGGCGCCCCTTAAGGCTCTTTCTATGTAGAATCCAATCAAGCCCAGAATTCCACTTGGTTATGTCTCTTTAAATTGAGAATAGTGCCTCTAATCTCAGATCCCTTTTGTCTTGATTTCATGGCACAGACGTTGTTGTTGAGGAATCCAAGTCAGTTGAATGTAGACTATCCCAAATTCTGGCTCTCTCTGATTGATTCCTCATGAGAAGTACGTTAAGTGATATTTTGTACTTCTTATTGCATCACATGAGGATGCACATGTCTGTCTGTCTCATTATTGGTGATGCCAAACTTGAAGTGGTTAAGGTACATGTGTCAGATCTCTCCATGTAGTTACTTTTTCTCCTTTGAAATGCAATTATGAGGTGTTACTTTAAGACTGTAAATATCTTATGCCCAACAGCCAAAGGTTTCAGACATCATCCACTAATGATCTTTAATTCAATTATCACACTGGAGACTGGAACTGGTAGCTTTCTAATTACATCATTCTTTTAATATTTAAAAGGTAGTCGTCTTCTATAAAATAAAAATGAGCTTTCCCCCCTTTTCTCCCTCTCATGTACATGATATATATACTTATATTTTCATATTTTTCAAAAGTGCATATATCTTACACTTCAAAAATATATTACTGTAGACTTAAAAAAAATTGAAGTATAGTTGACATATAATATTAGTTTCAGGTGTACAACACAGTGATTCAACAATTATATACATTATGAAATGCTTACCATGACACATGTAGTTACCATCTGTCACCATACGTTATTACAATATTATTGACTATATTCCCTGCTAGGAACATTTGTATACAAGTCTTTCATGGACATATATTTTCATTTCTCTTAAGTTAAATATCTAGGAGTGGAATTACAGGGTCATAAAATAGGTGCATGTACCATTTTACATTACCATCAGTAATGAATCAACATTCCATTTTTGTTTTACATTCTTGTCATGACATGATGTTTTCAGTCTTCCTTTTTAAAAAAGATTTATTTATTTGTTTTAGAAAGAGAGAGAGTATGAGTGGGAAGGGCTGAGAGAGGGGGAGAGTCTCAAGCTGACTGTGTGCTCAGCGTGGAGTCCGACGCAGGGCTCAATCCCACAACCGAGATCATGATCTGAGCCAAAACCAAGAGTCAGCCACTTAATCGACTGCACCACCCAGGCACCCCATCAGTCTTTTTGATTTTAGCCATCCTAGGTAGGTGTAGTAGTATTTCATGGTTTAATTTGCATGTTTTTATAGGCTGACAGGCTATTTTTTCAGCTCTTCTTGTCAAGTTTATTCCATTTTTTTGCCTTTAAAAAAAGCGGGTTAAGTTAGCTCTCCTATTGGGTTTTAAGAGTTTTTCTTATATTCTGGATTCACATTTTTGTCAGATATATGTACTGTGAATGTTTTCTTCCAATCTAATGACTTGCCTTTTTATTTTTTAGTGTCTTTAAATAAAAAGCTTTCATCAGTTAGTTTTATTGTGGTAATAAGAGCATTTAACATGAAATCTCTCCATTTAACAAAGCACGTGATACCTGCACTATGTCCTACAGCAGATCTCCCGATCTTATTCATCTTGAATAACTGAAACTTTATATCCTTTGAACAACTCCTCATTTCCCCCTTCCCCTAGCCTCTGGCAACCACCATCCCACTCTCTGCTTCTGAGTTTGACTAACAAAATTTTAATTTTTGATTAACCTGATTATATTTTTTTATAAAGTCAGTACTTACAGTGTCACTAATATATTCACCTACATTTTCTTCAAGTTTTAACGTTTATGTTTAGAACTCTCTCTCTATATATATATTTTTAGATTTTATTTATTTATTTGACAGAGAGAGACATAGCGAGAGAGAGAACACAAACAGGGGGAGTGGGAGAAGGAGGAAGCAGGCTTCCTGCGGAGCAGGGAGCCGGATGCGGGGCTCGATCCCAGGACCTCGGGATCATGACCTGAGCCGAAGGCAGACGCTTAACGACTGAGCCACCCAGGCGCCCCAGATCTATAAATTTTTTGAGATAAGGGTAAAGATTCATTTTTTAAACTTCAAAAATTAAGGTATAATTTGCATACAATAAAATTCACCCCTTCCAGTGTACAGGTCAGTGAGTTTGGACAAGTACATAAATACTGCAAAAACTAAGGGAGAGAACAGTCCCATCCTTACACAAGATTCCCCCTCCCCCTCGGCAGTGAACTCCTCCCACCATCTCCCAAGGATCTGTTCTCTGTCCTTATAGTTTTGCCTTTTCCAAAATGTGGAATGAATAGTATCATTTAATATGTAGCCTTTTGTGTCTGGCTACTTTCAATTAGCTTAATGTCTTTGAGATTCATGGATGTTTTTATTTTATCAGTAATTCACTACATTTTATAGCTGAGCAGCATCCTGTTATATGGACGCATCAGAGGTTAGTGCTTTTTTGAAACCCATTAACAGTTTAAGGACCTTTGGGTTCTTTCCTGTTTTTAGCAATTCTGAATAAAGGTGCCATAAACCTATGCATAAGTTTCTGTGTGAAAATAAGGTTTCATTTCACTTGACTAAATACCTGGGCGGGGGATGGCTTAGATACATGGTAATGTTGAACTTTAGAGAAACTGCCTATTTTCCAAAGTGGCTATCCTTTCTGCATTCCTCCAGTAATGTATGTGGTCTGACTCTGCATCCTCACTGGCACTAAGTATTATCAATTTGTAAGTTGTTTCTTTTCTGTTTAAAAATTTTAACCATTCTAATTGGTGTGCAATGGTACGTCATTGTGGTTTTTTTTTTTTTTTAACACTTATTTGAGTGGGGAGGGACAGAGAGAGAGGGAGAGAGTCCTAAGCAGACTCCATGCTGAATGCAGGGCCCCATGTGGGGCTCAATCTCACAACCCTGAGATCATGACCTGAGCCAAAAACAAGAGTCAGCCGCTTAGCTGACTGTGCCACCCACGCGCCTCCTTCACTGTGGTTTTATTTATTTTTTTTTAAAGATTTTATTTATTTATTTGACAGAGAGAGACAGCGAGAGGGAACACAAATAGGCAGAGTGGGAGAGGGAGAAGCAGGCTTCCCACTGAGCAGGGAGCCTGATGCGGGGCTCGATCCCAGGGATCATGACCTGAGCCGAAGGCAGACAATGACTGAGCCACCCAGGCGCCCCTCCACTGTGGTATTAATCTGTATTTCCTTAATAACTACGAATGAGGAGCAACATTTGCTTGTCTACCATGCAGAAATCTTTGGTAAAATATCTACTCAAATCTTTCGCATATTTTTTATTGGGTTGTTTTCTTATTATTGAGTTTTAGGTTTTGCCTATATATTCTAGAATCAAATCCTTGGTGAGATATATGTTTTCCAAATATTTTCTCCCACTCTGTGGCTTTCATCCTTATAACAATGTAGTCAGAACAGAACCATTAAAAAAAATTTTTTTTTAAGATTTCATTTCTTTATTTGACAGAGAGAGACACAGCGAGAGAGGGAACACAAGCAAGGGGAGTGGGAGAGGGAGAAGCAGGCTTCCCGTGGAGCAGGGAGCCCAATGCAGGGCTCAATCCCAGGACCCTGGGATCATGACCTGAGCTGAAGGCAGACGCTTAACAACTGAGCCACCAGGTGCCCCAAAACCATTTTTTTTTTTTAAAGATTTTATGTTTAAGTAATCTCTACACCCAACCTGGGGCTCGAACTTACAACCCCAAGATCAAGAGTTGCATGTTCCACTGACTGAGCCAACCAGGCGCCTCTATGAATTTTATTTTTGCTGTTGTTGCTGAGAGATCTTTGCCTACTCCAATAGCTCAAAGATTTTCTCTTCTGATTCCTTCTGGAAGTTTTATAGTATTACTTTTCCCATTTAGGTCTATGATTCACTTGGAATTAATTTTTTGTACATGGTGTGAGGTAAGTCTTGGGATTCATTTCTTAAAAATTTGGTTATGCAATTGTCTCAGTATTCTATATTGAAAAAAACTGTTTTTACCTATTGAATTGCCATGGCATCTCTTAAAAAAAAATCAACTAGCCATATATTTGTGGTTCTCTTCTTAACTATTTTGCTATATCAATGTTTGTTCTTAGGCCAATAACACACAGCCTGATAAATGATTCATTCAGGTTGTACAAAATTCCAATCTTGTTCTTCAAAATTACTTTGGCCATGCCGGGTATTCTCATACAAATTTTAGAGGTAGCTTGTCAATTTCTACAAAACATTTCACTGAATCTATATATACGTCAATTTGGGGAAAACTACCATTTTAAAAGTACTGAGTGTTCTAATCCATGAGTATATTTATTTAGGTCTTTAATTTCTCTCAGCAGTCTTTTGTAGTGTTTAGTGCAAAATTCTTGCAAGTATTTTGTTAAATTTATCCCTAAGTTTCTCATTTTTCTTATTTTGTTCTAAATTTTTTTAAAATTACAGCTTTATTGATATGTAATTCACATACCTTAAAAGTGATCCTTTTAAAGTGTACAAATCAGTGCATTTTTAGAATATTCAAATTATGCAACCAGAACCATAATCTAATTTTAGAACATTCTCATTGCCTCAAAAATAAACCTGTACCATTAGTATCACTCTGCATATCCCCCTCCACCCAACCCCAGGCAATCCCTAATCTACTTTGTCTCTATGTATTTGCCTACTCAAAACATTTCACAAAAATGGAATCATATTATGTAGGCCTTCTGTGACTTTGTCCACTTAGTATAATGTTTTCAAGGGTCATCCATGTTACAAAATGGATATAACAGTACTTCATTCCATTTTATGGCTAAACCATATCCCATTGTATAGATATACATTTTGTTTAGCCATTTATAAGTTGACGGACATTTGGGTTGTTTCCACTATTTGGCTATTATGAATTATGCTGCTATGAACAATCGTGAACAAGTTTTTGTGTGGATGTGTTTCCTCTTGGGTATATACCTAGGAGTGGAATTTTTTAATCATATGACAACTCAAACATGTTCAACTTTTGAAGAATGGCCAACCAAAATGGCTGTACCACTTTACATTCCCACCAGCAATGGTTAAGGATTACAATTTCTCAACATCTTTGCTGATACTTCTTACAGCCTGTGTTGTTATTATAATAGCCATCCTAGTAGGCATGAAATGGTACCTCATTGTGGCTTTGATTTGCATTTACCTAATGATGTTGAACATCTTTTTTCTTTTTTAAAGATTTATTTATTTGTGGGGGCGCCTGGGTGGCTCAGTTGGTTAAGAATCTATCTTCGACTCAGGTCATGATCCCAGGGTCCTGGGATTGAGCCCCGCATCAGGCTCCTTGCTCAGTGGGGAGCCTGCTTCTCCCTCTCCCTCTGCCTGCCATTCCCTGCTTGTGCTCTATCAAATAAATAAATAAAATCTTTAAGATTTGAGAGAGAGAGAACATGCAAGGGATAGCAGGAGAGAATCCTCAAGCAGACCCCTGCTGAATGGGGAGCCAATGCAGGGCTCAATACCATGACCCTGAGATCATGACCTGAGTGAAATCAACAGTTGGATGTTTAATTGACTGAGCCATCCAGATAACCCCATTTTGAATTAATTTTTGTACATAGCGTAAGGTAGGAGTCTAACTTTATTCTTTTGCTACTCATTTTGAGTATAATTTGAAATTCTTTAATAATAAACAACTAAATAGCCAGCTGTTATTTTCAAAATATTACCATTTTATCTGCTTTTCAAATTATCATAGCAATCATGCTTTATATTAAAACAATCTAGGGGTGCCTGGTTGGTTCAGTTGGTTAAGCATTTACCTTTGGCTCAGGCTGTGATCCTGGGGTCCTGGGATTGAGCCCGGTGTTGGGGCTCCCTGCTCAGCAGGTAATCTACCTCTCCCTCTCCCTCTGCCCCTCCTCCCCGTTTGTGTGCTCTCTCTCTCAAATAAAATCTTTTTAAAAAATTAAAAAATACAACAATCTACACACATCTATTTTCTTGTCCTGTCAGCTGACGGAGCCTAGAAATGAAGACTCCCTGGTTGCAAAGAGCATACTTCTTACCCAGATAATGGTTCCTAATACCATACACTTCAAGAAAAAGGAACCAATGTTCCTTGAAGAAATGGGTGGGTCATTCTAGTACTGGGGCAGGAAATACAAAAGATATGAATCTGGAGCATCTTATAATACCAGAAAGTAAGAAAGTGCTCAGGAAAAAAAAGGAAAGATGGGGGAAAACCCCTACATTTACAAGGGCATGTTAAGGGGTAAATAAATAAATAAATAAATAAAAACAACAATGGCATGTCAAGGGGACAGAGAAGCCAATTAGAAGAGCTCCTAATGGCAAAACCTGGAAGATTTTAAGCCTTATAAAAATCTGATAGTCACTGGTTTGTTGACATTATTTTTAAAATTTTTTTAAAAGTTTACTTTATGGTTTTGGATTATGTTTTTTTTTTTCCCAATACTAATCTCTATACCCAACGTGGGGCTAGAACTCATGACCCCAAGATTAAGAGTCACATGCTCAGGGTACCTGAGTGGCTCAGTCAGTTGAGCATCCAAGTCTTGATTTCAGCTCAGGTCATGATCTCAGGGTCCAGGGATTGAGCCCAGTGGTGGGCTCTGCACCTTGGCAGGGAATCTGCTTGTGAATTCTCTCCCTCTGGCCCTCCCCTACTCATGTTCACACTATATCTCTCTAAAAAAATGAATAAATAATCTTAAAAATAATAAAAGTCACATGCTCTGCCAACTGAGCCAGCCAGGCGCCATGACATTGTTTATTTCTTTAAACAAAAGCCAGATTTTTTAAGTTTTTAAAAGATTTTTTTTTTTGAGATTTTTAAGTAATCTCTATGCCCAATGTGGGGCTTGAATTCATGACTCCGAGATCAAGAGTCACATGCTCTACTGACTCAACCAGCCAGGAGTCCCACAAAAGCCAAGTTTAAAAAAAAAAGATCATCCTGGAAAAAAAAAACATCTCAAAACATGGTCAACAAATTCCCATATTTGAGCCAATGTAAGATCTTTGAATAAATGTTCATTTATTTAATATAGGACTTAACCTGCTAGAGTCCTTCCTAGCCCCCCAGGCCTGGATGGGTGGTAGGGAGAAAGAGAGAACTTATACTATACATACATACTCCAAAAATTACAGGAGCTAAGGCCTAGAGAAGAGGAAGGAGCCAAGAGATAAGAGTCACTATTGTTTCAATCTTCATATTCTTAGCCTAGCATGAAACTTCAATCTTCTATCCTCTCTCCACACACTCAAAGTAGGGGAGTTTCAGTGTTGAAGATAAGAAGGATCAGAATTTTGCAGGGGGTAGTATCACCTTCCTTCAGTTGCTGTCACTTAAATGCCAAATTAAAAACTGTTATTTTCCTAAAAATTAAAATGAACCAAAACATTATTCAGTTACTACCCTCTATCTTAAATATGAACATTTTTTCCCTAAGCTTCTTAATTTTTTTTATTTATATTTTTGAGAGGGGGAGAGAGATGGTTGGGGGGGGGGAAGAGGCAGAGGGAGAAAGAATCTCAAGTAGGCTCCACGCCCAGTGCCAAGCCTCCTTCTCACAACCCTGGGATCATGACCTGAGCCAAAATCAAGAGTCAGATGCTTAACTGACTAAGCCACCCACATGCCCCTATACTTCTTAATTTTAATTTAATATGTTTAGCAAGAAAATTAAGTCGTAAAGCAGATGAGAAACTGGAAACAAAAAATCTCATCTAAATGACAGTTTGTGCAGTGATGATATATGATCATAAGAAAAAAAAGTTTTTGAATGTGTTACTGAGAATAAGCTATCTTATGGTTTATATCCTGATAGTCATACATACAAATCTACTCCTTGGGTAGCATACTTTCATGTCCATAGTAATTAAGAAACACATTCCAGGGCGCCTGGGTGGCTCAGTTGGTTAAGCGACTGCCTTCGGCTCAGGTCATGATCCTGGAGTCCCGGGATCGAGTCCCACATCGGGCTCCCTGCTCAGCAGGGAGTCTGCTTCTCCCTCTGACCCTCTTCCCTCTCGTGCTCTCTATCTCTCATTCTCTCTCTCTCAAATAAATAAATAAAATCTTTAAAAAAAAAAAAAGAAACACATTCCAAGTTTTAAAATCAATTAGCAAAAGTTCCATGAAATATGTTAAATCCCAGGGAAACAAGCCAGGACTTGCACACAAGTAATAAATTACTTAAGCACTGAATGAATGATTTTGCCTTATGCAGTCCTATTTAGTTGTTAAAGATTTATTTATTTATTTTAGAGAGAGAGAGCAAGGCAGGGAGGGGCAGAGGGAGAAGGGGAGAGGGTCTCAAGCAAACTCTGCACTGAGCATGGAGCCCAACACAGGGCTCGATCACATGACCCTGAGATCACGACCTGAGCCAAACCATGAGTCAGACACTCAACGGATTGTACCACCCAGGTACCCCACCTTAAGTAGCCCTATTACTCTCTTCTCAGTGTTAAAAGAATTTGGCCACTGAAGATATAGATATTCTGGTATAATAAGAACAAAATTCTCTTTAAGCTTTGAAAATATGGTTTTAAACTTTTCATAGTTGAGAAAGATAAAAACCCTGGATTGGAAGTTAGGAGGCCCCAATTTCAGTCCTGATTCTGCAAACAACACTAGAAGACTTTCAGCAAAACATGTAATCTTGTAGAGTCTTCATTTTCCTATTTATGAAACCTAATGCTCTTTGTATTAACTCATATTCTGAGTCAAGCTTAATATTTTTACTTAATCGATCATACTGTATTTATTCTTTAGTATAAAATATGTCTTCAAAATTGAGTACAGAGATAAATCACATGGAGTTCATGTAATTAACTTTCTTTGTGGAACTCTACCATGGCTGTCCCACTCATACCTAAATGTCAAGTATTTTATTTTAGCTAATCATAGTCTGAGAATTAAGAAAAAAAACCTGAGGTATAAGAATAATCAGCCCCTGGGTGGCTCAGTCAGTTAGGCATCTGACTCTTGATCTCAGCTTACATCTTTTTCTTTGAAAGGGAGAACGTGTGCGGAGGGGGTAGACAAGGATGTGGAGAAACTAGAACCCTCATATGTTGCTGGTGGGAATGTAAATGGTGCAGTCACTTTGGAAAACAATTTAGTAGTTCTTCAAAACGTTAAACATAGAATTACCATAAAGACCCAACAATTCCATTACGAGGTATCTACCCAAGGAAAATGAAACATATGTTCAAATATTTTTATGCAAATGTTCACAGCAGCATTATTTGCAAAAGCCAAAAACTCAAAACAACCAAATATAAATCAACTAGTGAATGGATAAACAAAATGAGCTACATCTATGCAATGGAATATTATTCTGCTATTAAGTACTTATAGTACTGATACATGTTACAACATGGATGAATCTCTAAAATATTATGCTTAGTCACAAAATCCAGACACAAAAGAACATGTATTTTATTATTCCATTTATATGAAATGCCCAGAAAAGGCAAATCTAAAGACACAGAAAATGGACTAATGCCTAGGGCTAGAGGTGAGAATGAGGAGTGATTATAAATGGGCACAAGGTTTCTTTTTGGGGTAATGAAAAGGTTGGAAGATTAGACTGTGATGATGTAAATATACTAAAAATCACTGTACACAATATAGGAGAATTTTATGGTGCGTAAATTAAATCTCAAAAAAGCTGTTAATTAAAAAAAAAGAGGGGCGCCTAGGTGGCTCAGTTGGTTGAGCGACTGCCTTCGGCTCAGGTCATGATCCTGGAGTCCCGGGATCGAGTCCCACATCGGGCTCCCTGCTCAGCAGGAAGTCTGCTTCTCCCTCTGACCCTCTTCCCTCTTGTGCTCTCTGTCTCTCATTCTCTCCCTCTCAAATAAATAAATAAAATCTTAAAAAAAAAAAAAGAGCTGGAAAAATCTGGCTTAGATTCACTATCTCTAAGGAAATGGGCAATGTATAGCTTGAGACTTCATTTGCTCATTTGTAAATGAGCACAGGTAACTCCTATTCACTGTATCATGTAGGCTCTTTAGGGCCATTAGAAGTGGGTTCTGTAGAACATCAGAAGGCAGAAGAGAGGAGTCTGAGTATTATTTGTCCAATCTCTCCATCACAACCATGATTCCAGCCAAGCTGCATCCATCTACGACTATAGTTCCTTCTGGGCTCCAATAACTTGTAGCCCCCTGCCCCCCTTCATGGGCCTAGATGTGGCTTCACACAGCTACAACTCATTCAAAGTCTCATTAACCTTTTTTGGTTCCCTTAACCCTGGCCCCCAGCTATAAAACTGAGCCCCTCATTAACATGAATCAAAGGAATAAAATTATGTTTCAGGCAGGGCCCTTAACTGATAATTAGTGTAAAGGAAGTGCAATTGGTACTTTGTACCAATAAATTATTGTTTGTTTTTTAAAAAGATTTTATTTATTTGTCAGAGACACAGTGAGAGAAGGAACACAAGCAGGGGGAGTGGTAGAGGGAGAAGTAGGCTTCACGCTGAGCAGGGAGCGCGATGCGGGGCTTGATCCCAGGACCCTGGGATCACGACCTGATCTGAAGGCTTAACGACTAAGCCACCCAGGTGCCCCACCAACGAGTTATTGTTAAAACAAGTATGATTTGTTGAGATAAGTAAATTTAACTGTTCCATAAATCTTTAATGATCTTTACCAAAACAATCCTATTTCATTTTATACAAAAGATACACTAAAGTTGGTTAAACAGGTGTTTTTCTTTTCACTAAGGTGAAATGAAGACTAGTATGGTATTTCCTGCCTAGTGGTGTGGTAGAGCATATTAAAAAATCAGTCTATCAGTTCCAAACATCATTCACACAAAGAGAGACAGATTTTGGCATTTGTAACAGATGCCCAAGAAAAACGATGCCAAAGTCAAGGATATGAAGAGTTTCCGTCTGTTGTTCTGTCAGGAAATAAATGAAATGTGATGGTGATGTGGCATATGCTTGGCTGTGTTCATAACAAGAGACACCACAGCCTGGGCTGGACACAATTCCAAAATTCCATTTCATCATCTTCCTTTTTTATTTCTGTCATCACCTGCATTACTGACCTTTCCTTTGAACAAAGACAAAATTTTCAGATCCAACTTTTCCCATTTCCAGTATTTTTCTGGAAAACTTTTCTTTTAGAAGAAATACATCTATATGGCTACATGCAAAAGAACGAAACTGGACCAGTTTCTTAGGCCATACATAAAAATAAACTCAAATATATTGAAGACCTAAATATTAAGACACGAAACCATAAAACTCCTGAAAGAAAACATAGGCAGTAAACTTCTAGACATCAGCCTTAGCAATATTTTTCTGGATCGGTCTCCTTAGGCCAGGGAAACAAAAGCAAAAATAAACAACTGGGACTATAATAAACTAGTAAGCTTTTGCACAGCAAAGGAAACCATCAACAAAACAAAAAGGCAAACTTCCAGGGCCACCTGGGTGGCTCAGTTGGTTAGCCATCCGACTCTTGATTTTGGCTCAGGTCATGGTCTCCGGGTCCTGGGATTGAGCCCTGGGATTGAGCCCCGGGATGGGCTTGTGCTGGGTGTGGAGCCTGCTTGGGATTCTCTCTCCCACTCCCTCTGCCCTTCCCCCCACACACGCTCTTTCTGTCTTTCTCTCTCTCTCTAAAAATAAAATACATAAATAAATAAGTCACAGGGATGACTAGAACAGCATAGGGAATACAGCCAGTAATAATACTGCAATAACTTTGTATAGGGACAGATGGTAACTACACTTATCATGGTAAACATTTCATAATGTACATAAATGTCAAATCACTATGTTGTACACCTGAAACTCATATAATACTATATGTCAACTATACTTGAATTAAAAAAAATTTAAAAAGAAAACCAGGGGGAAAAAACCCCAAATACATCTGTCAAAGCAAATTATTTTGTGATTCAAATTGTTGCAATGTATTAACTACTACTAATGTCCAGACATTAACATATTCATTTAAGAGGTAGACAAAAATGGTCATGTGGGCCCTGGATGATTATATCTCATTTCAGGCTCTGAAGAAATTACTAGAAATGAACAAGCATGCAGCTGGTTTTCTCACAACACGTAACACAGTTCAAATTTCCAGGATTCAAATGTATAGGTGCCATGAAATGTTTTTTATTTTATTTTATTTATTTTTAAAGATTTTATTTATTTACTTGACAGAGAGAGACACAGCAAGAGAGGGAACACAAGACGGGGGAGTGGGAGAGGGAGCAGGGAGCCGGATGCGGGGGTCAATCCCAGGACCCTGGGATCATGACCTGAGCCAAAGGCAGACGCTTAACGACTAAGCCACCAGGCGCCCGAAATGTTTTTTATTTTAGCTTCTTCATTGTATTTTATTGTTTGTGGCCTAGTTCCCTTACCAAATTAAATTTCTTCCTTTTATGAGAAACTAGTACAGCTGAACTTTTACTGTATCACAATTTTGTTCATTATTAACACGGTCTAGGATTTCTGGCATTAGGTAAGTCAAGTCTGTCTAAAGATACACATTTATCATAACAATTCACATTTATGCACTAGATTTCTAGACAAATATTTACATACCTTTGATTTAATATAAAAACCTAATAATATTTTATAGAGTAGAGAAAAAGATTTTCAGGTGAATCAAAATCCAAAGTTATAATACTCACTTTGACACTCAATATACTATTTTTTCTTCTCTACAAATTTTAATAAAAATTAACTGGAAATTTTCTATAAACTCAAAAGTTTTGCCACTTCTTTTTCCTTAAGGATATTTCCAGAAATTTGTAAGCCCATTAACCAAAGACTTATAAAACCACTACTATTTTCTATCATTGTAATTGCATTATATTATTTATACTATCTTAAGACTGATTTAGATACTAAAGCAGGTAGAATGCTTAGGCTGCCTTAAAATATCCTACATATTATAGTTATGTTAAAAAAAATTTTTAAGTGTATCTTTCAGAGACATACTATGGTTGAAAGAGACACACACATAGCCTGAAATTTGCTTTGAAATAATACAAAAAAAAAAAAAAGAAATAATACAAAATAAATACAAAGTAGGGAGAGAAAGTACGTGGGGGTATATATGAAACAAGACTGACAATGTGTTGAAGTTTTTAAAGCTGGCTAATGAATAAGTAGGGGTCATTGTATCATTCTCTCTAAATGTGTTTGGTTGGAAATTTTCCTTAATAAAACTGTTATTCTCTGTAGTAGAAAAAATAAACTTCCAAGTGGCTAATTCACATTCTGGACTACTGGTTCACAAAAATGATTAATGCAAAGGAAGAAATTATAATAAACATTAAAGGAAAGGCATACACCATATTTTGAAACAATAGGTAAAAACAATTTTATAATTTATAAGATTACTATCTTAAAAATTTTTATAAACATGTCTGTTAAGTGTGAATAACATTCATACTCACTCCAAAGCATACTTTATGAGGATGATGCTAAAATGACCATAAGGTGCACAACAGATCAAGGTTAATTAGCTGATATACCAGATTACCTTTTAATAGCACGTTTGAAACCATCATCTCCTATGCTATATTAAAACATAATTTTTAAGTCTTAGAAGCAATTAATCATTGCATGTTACAAAGGATCAGATTGAGCCCAAACTTGCTCTTGTTAAAAAAAAAAAAGGTAATACAGAGATATTAAACAATGACAAAACACCATCTCTGGTTTTGTTTTCTGTGTAGTCACAGTTCTACTTATATCCTATCCTTCCAAATTGTTCATACTTTTATTTTTGGCATTTTTCTACTAGACCCTTTGTGGCTCTGGGCAAATCAAACTTTGACTTAGTCTAATGTCTATTTAAGTGAGAATACTACCAGTTGCTTTACCAGAGTAATATTCATTTTCCAGTTTGCTCGATATGAGAAATGTTTTAAAATGTTAAGCCATTTAATTTAAGCAGATCCAAGCAAAAGTATTTTAGCTTATCCACATTTCTTTGTTTGTCATGCTTCATTGGGTTAGATAAATCTGGTCTCAAGTTATTTAAATAGGATCAGTCATCACACAGTACTGAGAATGATGAAGTCATATGAAAATTTCATTATTTTATGCTTAGTTATACCCCATAAATGCCTACAGGCCTACCAACATAGGACAAGCTACATGGTCAGAATTCCTAAAGAACCTTAAACTTATGGAAGCCAAGTTTAAATCTGAATATGAGATAACAAATCAAAGCAGAATATATGCCAGCATTAAATATATTCTTTTTAAAAAAGATTTATTTATTTTAGAGAGAGGGAGAGTATGCATGTGCATAAGTGGGGGAAGGGGCAGAGGGAGAGAATCTTCAAGCCGACTCCCTGCTGAGCGCGGAGCCCAAAGCAGGGCCGGATCTCACGACGCATGAGATCATGACCTGAGCCGAGACTTATTGAAGTACCCTGCTTCTCACTGTAAAATATTTCTTCTCTTTTCAAAAGATTATTGCCTTCAAGAGTTGGATGCTTAAGCGACTGAGCCACCCACGGTGTCCTAGAATTAATTATTCTTTAGTAAATCATTATTTATGGAGTTATTATATGATGGATACATGGCAGAAAAAACCCCAACTGCTCAAGGTAGACAGTCAAGAAACACCCAAGTTAGTGAAGATGGACCAACAATAAAAAAGCACAGAGAAATATTTAATATCAAGGATTGATAAGTGCTATGGAGAAACTTAAAGCAGAGTATAGGCTACACAGTGATGGAGAGGTGTATACCTTAATGTGACATTTTGAACTGAATGAGTGATGGGAGAAAGCCATGCCGATTATCAGAGGGAAGAGTGCTCCTAGCTGAGGAAACAGCTCAAAGACCCCAAGATAAGAGCGTTCCTACTGTAGCTGTCCAAGGAACAATGAAAAATGTGTGTTTCATTCAGAGATAAAAGAGACTGAGGGCAAGGGAGAATCTGTGGTCATGTTCTACAAAAAATGAAAGGAAAACAAGCCCGTGTCCTCCCATTTACCCCTTCATATTATGCAATATGTCCACACATATTAGCATACAGCTAGCACACTGGTTAACAAATGCTTACTATTGACCAAACAAAAAGAGAACTGACTGCAATCGCAAAGGCCTAGACTGGAAAGGCCGAGCTAGACGGGCCTGAGTAAAAATTAGGAAACGGATCGCGGCAGCCCGGTCACACGAAGTCATCTAGCACACTGCTAAAATTGAAAACAGCAGTAGCAGCAACAAAGGATAAATATGTAACAAAGAATTAAGATTTTTTTGTAAGCAAATTTAGCAAAGGAGTAGGCAATTTTTTAAAACAAAACTTGTAGTCTCATTTGAATTGGTGGCCAAAAAAACAAAACCAAAACACCCTTATTGAAATACCCTGCTTCTCACTGTAAAATATTTCTTCTTTTTTCAGATTACTGCCTTCAAGTCCTTGTTCACATATCACTACTGCAATTAGCCTGCCCAGTCCAAACTATTTAATCTGCACTGCCCCCAACCCACCTTCCATTCCTCCTTACCCTGTTTTCTTTTCCTTCTATCACCTCCAAACATACTAGATAATTTACAGTTATATTTATTTATCATCTGTCTCATACTCCACATACCCCAGTGAAATTACAAGACAGGGATCTTGGTTTTGTTCACTGATGTATCCCAAGCTCCCGAGCATTTAGACGTGCTTGGTAAACATCTTGGAAATTCCCTTATCTTATGGCAACCATTCAATCTGAGATAAACTCATATATCCAAATTTCTTCCAAAGCTTCATGAAAGTATGTAGGAAAATAAGTCTAATTTTTGAAGTAACAGAGAAAGTATAACCTTCCAGCATACATGTTAACTCCCAAGAGAGTTAACATTCTTCTTAAAAGTCTCCCATCACTAATGGCTCTGACTTCTTTTCCATTTGCCAACTCTACTTCATCCTAAATTCCCACCCAAGTTTTCTCTGAGAGTCAGAACACCCCGTGATTAACAGAAGTCTCCGAAGTCACACTTCATGGTTTAAATCCTGCCTCTGCCACTGACTAGCAGTGTGATTCTGAACAAGTTAATTAACAGCTCTTTGCTTAGTTTCTGTAAAATGGGCTAACAATAGTACCTATCTCACAGACTTGTGAGAATTAAATGAGGCAACATAAGTATCAGAACAGTGCCAGGCACATGGTAGGTATTCAATAAATGCTAGTTATCACCAACAGCTAACTTCAGTTCTCAGCTACCTACTCTTCATCCTCAGAAACCTTAACCTCTGAGTTTCTACTATTGTCTTCTATACAAATGTCTATTCAGATTCCCATATTCACTTTTCTGGTCTTGTCAAATGAGGACAAATACTTTAAGGAGAGATTAAGAATGTCAAGAAGGCAAGGATGATAAGATGACAAACAGCATTAGCATCGCATAGAAAATTACTGGGCTTCACCCCAAATCTATAAATTCAGAAATTCTGGGTCTAGGCCCAGCAACCTGTGTTTCAACAAGCCCTACGGGTGATCTGAAGAACTCTTAAATTGGACAACACTGATCATGTCAGGGAAGGGAATTACCAGACCTGTTTCTGCCTTAGGACATTTGTACATGCTCTTTCCTCAGATCTCAGGGAAATGCTAATTCCACAAGCAGAAAATTTTCTTGTTTATTTGCTTGCCTGATATCCCATCCCACCCCAAGAATGTAAGCTCTACAAGAACAGATTTTGTCTTTTAAGATTTTATTTATTTATTTGAGAGAGACAGAGATAGCGAGAGAGAGCAAGAGCCAGGAGGAAAGGGAGTAGCAGACTCCCTGCTGAGCAGAGAACCGATCCCAAAACCCTAGGATCATAACTCAAGTCAAAGGCACATGCTTAACTGACTGAGCCACCCAGGTGC
Organism: Callorhinus ursinus; assembly: GCF_003265705.2. Classification (NCBI taxonomy): domain Eukaryota; kingdom Metazoa; phylum Chordata; class Mammalia; order Carnivora; family Otariidae; genus Callorhinus; species Callorhinus ursinus. Next base: position 16,405,213 of record NW_027397083.1, read on the forward strand.
CACCAGATTTTGTCTTAATTGCCACTGAATTTCCAATGCCTAGAAAAGGTGCATGGCATATCTGTTGACCAAAATGAATTAACATTTCTACTTCTCTTTACTATACCATTCTTTTTCTAGTCACCAGAAAAAGGTCAGTATTTCACCTTTTAACATGTACCCTTTCAACAACCTCAACCAATTTTATCTTTAAGGTCTCTTACATCCATCTCATCCTTTCTATACCAATTATTACTACCAATCTCCTATCCCCTCTGTGAGGGTTAATTTTATATGTCAACTGGCCTGGCCATAGGTTACCCAAATTAAACATTATTTCTGGGGGTGTTTGTAAGACTATTTCTGGGTGAGATCAGCATTTGAATCAGTGGACTCAGTAAAAGCAGATGACCCTTCCCAATGTGGGTGGGCATCATCCAACCCATTGAGAGCCTAAATGCTACAAAAGGTGGACGAAGGAGGAATTTGGCCTTTTTCCCTGCCTCACCTACTTGAGCTGGGACATCTCATTTCCTCCTGCACTTGAAATGGGATTGACACCATGGGCTCCCCTGGTTCCCAGGCCTCATGACTCAGACTGAATTATACCACCAGCTCTCCTGGTTCTCCAGACTGCAAACAGCAGATCATAAGACTTTTCAGCCTCCATAAGTGCATGAATCAATTCCTCACGATAAAATTCCATTATATTTATATAAATTTCCATTTATATGTGTGTTTGTGTACATGTATATATCCATTCTATTGGTTCTGTTTCTCTGGAAAACACTAACCAATACAGATTCTGGTATCAAGAGTGGTTCTAGAGGAACAGAATTTTAAGGATGAGTTTTCTGAAATGGTTCTGGGGTTTCTGCAATTGGCTCTGTAATCTGATTAGATTTAACAATGTGAATGATTATTTCCAGAAGTAAAGAGCACTGATGGTCCATGGCATGAACTTAGAGGTCTCCAAAATACCTGCACTGGATACTCCCCTTATAAGCAGCAAGGAGCTAAATGACTCGGTATATACTTTCAAACATTTTTGGAAAACTAATGAATATAATGACATTGGTTGGTTGTTCCTAATGTCATTGGACAAAGTGGTGAAAAAAAGGGATGAGCTCAGGGATTTGAATTCCCAGCTCTAGGGCACCATAAATGACCTAAGAGCTTCTAGGTGTTCCTGAAGGAGAGAGAGCCTTACCTCCTGTAGCCACTGGGCTGAAAGTGCTGAAAATCAGTGCAGAACCTCATCCTGTGACTGGCTGAATGACAACGCGAGTTGAACTCTCAGCCTCACACCGTGCCTACTGTTAAAGTGAGGGCACTGATTGGGAAAAGATGAGATCCTAGAAGTTGAGATGAGGAGGTATGGGAAGAGAGATGAAGCTGGGGACACTGGGCCTCTAAATTCTTACCAGTCTTCTTTACCAATGGAAGAGGTTTTCCCACCCCCAGGGGAGGCATCCTTTCTCCCTCCATCTGAAGGGATGAACCATGCACTGCCTGATGACTGTAATGACCTCCCCCTGAGGCACGAGCTATGTAAGATAATGCTGATTCTCCTCAGGACCCACCCCTACCCACCTCTCTTTGCTTTTAGACCTAAACTAGACTCAAGTCTTAGCAGGTCCCTAAAGGTGAAGTACAGTATGTTAGGTTCATGACAAAGTGTGTTACAGTCTAAAAGACCTACTTGGATTTCTATTTTATAGACAGAAATCTGAGGACCATGTGTGGGAATGGGTATGTGTGTGGATCTAGCGGTGGAAGAAACATAGTTTGATTTATGACATTTTTTTTAAAGATTTATTTATTTATTTTGAGAGAGTGAGAATGAGAGAGAGAGAGAGAGTACATGAGAGCGGGGAGGGTTAGAGGGAGAAGCAGGCCCCTTGCAGAGCAGGGAGCCCGATGTGGGACTCAATCCAGGGACTCCAGGATCATGACCTGAGCCGAAGGCAGTCGCTTAACCGAGTCACCCAGGCGCCCGATTTATGACGTTTTTGACATAGTCAAATTTATTGACATGAGGGCGCCTGGGTGGCTCAGTTGGTTAAGCGACTGCCTTCGGCTCAGGTCATGATCCTGGAGTCCCGGGATCGAGTCCCACATCGGGCTCCCTGCTCAGCAAGGAGCCTGCTTCTCCCTCTAACCCTCCCCCCTCTCATGTACTCTCTCTCTCTCATTCTCTCTCAAAATAAATAAATCTTTAAAAAAAAAAAATTTATTGACATGAGCTCACTAAGCAGAGATTCTGCATTTAATGCCGCAGCTTAGGGAGTCAGAAAAGGCTCTAGCAGTTTGGTTGGTTAGCTGAAGAATGGACTAAAAGGTGGCCACCATGAGTGAACTGCAAGTGCCAACATGCCTTGGTTTAATGTAGAGGAAGGGATTCAAAGGCTTATGGAGATTGCAATGTTCCAGTAGATTTGTCAAGACCCACTTCCCCACATTGGGAAGGTCCAGAAGACATACCTTCCACCAATACTGTGAAGAATAAATTTGCGAGGGGAGTCCTGGCATCCTTGAAGAGCTCTATGACCACCTGTCTCTGTCTCTGTGGGCCAAATCTTACCATAGAAACTGCAGTCAATTAATTGGGAAACCTAAACACAATGTGAGTCATTAGACTCCAGGATGGCTGGGCCAAAAGTCACTCAACCACCAAAAGCAAGGCAGACATGATTACCATAATGGAGAGCAGAGTCCATTACTGAAAACATAAACTGTTAATCTTTCTCCCAGCCTTCCCCAAAGGGACCTACATATGGCCTTTTACCAAGGTAACTGTGTATCAGAGAAAAGGAAATAATGTCAGACCTTTCAGGAACTACTGGATATGGGCTATAACCTGACACTAATTTCAGGTGACCCAAAATATCACTGTAGCCCACTAGTCAAGAGTAGAGGCTTATGGAGATCAGGTTCAAGTCCATCTCACAGTAGGTCTAGTGGGTCCTTGAACCTGTTCTATGGTTATTTTCCCTAGTTTAAGAATGCATAATTGGAATGACAAACTTAATAGCTCAGAGAATTCCTACATTGATTCCCTGACCTGTGGAGTGAGGGTAATTATGGAGGGTAAGGCCAAGTGGATGCCATTAGAACTCCCTCTACCTCAAAAAATATTAAACCCAAAACAATTCCAAATTCCTAGAGGGACTGCAGAGATTGGTGCCACCATCAAGGACTTGAAAGATGCAGGGGTGGTGATTTCCACCATATCCCCATTCATCTCTATTTGGCCTATGCAGAAGAAAACAAACAGCAAATTACTGTTATGTTCAACCAGGTGATGAATCCCATTGCAGCTTCTGTATCAGATGTGGTTTCATTGCTCGAACAAATTATAACACATTCCCTAGTATCTGGTATGCAGCTATGGATCTGGCAAATTCCTTTTTCTCCATACCTGCCCATAAGCAGTTTGCTTTCAGCTGGCAAAGCCAGCAATACACTTTTACTGTCTTACCTCAGGTTTTTCACTCTCTACCTCTGAGTCATAATTTAGTTCACACAGATCCTGATCACCTTTCCCTTCCACAAGATATCACACAGGCCTACTGCATTGATAATATTAATGCTGATTGGACATAATGAGTAAGAAGTAGCAACTACTCTAGACTTATTGGTAGGACATTTGCATATCACAGGGTGGGAAATAAATCAGACTAAAATTCAGGGGCATTCTACTTCAGTGAAATTCTAGGGGTCCAGTGGTACGAGATATGTTGAGATACCCTTACTAAGGTGAAGGATAGATAAATTGTTGTCTCTGGCCTTCGTACAACCAAGAAAGATGCAGAAGATGCACCTAGTGGGACTTTTTGGAGTTTGGAGGCAATATATTCCCCACTTGGGTGTGTTATTCTGGCCCATCTACCAAATGACCCAAAAGCTGTTAGTTTTGAGTGACAAGAAAGGCTGTTTAACAGGTCCAGGCTGCTGTGCCAACTCTTCTGCCACTTGGGCCATATGGTCCAACAGATCCATTGGTCTTTCAGGTGTCAGCAACAGACAGGGATGATGTTTAGAGCTTTTGGCAGGCCCCTATAGGTGGATCACAACCACAGATCTTTAGGATTTGGAGTAGGACCCTGCCACCATCTACAGATAACTACTTTTTTTGAAAAACCTCTCTTGACCTGTTACTGGGCCTCAATAGAAACTGAACATTTAATCATGGGCCCCCAAGTTACCACTGGACCCAAGATACCAATCATGAACTGGGTGTTATCTGACCCAAAAAGCCATAAAGATGGGCATGCACAGCAATACTCCATCATCAAATGGAATTGGTATATACATGACTGGGCCCAAGCAGGCCCTGAAGATACAAGTTATATTAAGATGGGGCCCAGGGGCACCAGGCTGGCTCAGTCAGTACAGCATGCTACTCTTGATCTCAGGGTTGTAGGTTCGAGCCCCACATTGTATGTAGAGATTACTTAAAAATAAAATCTTAAACAAACAAACAAAAAAGTGGCCCAAATGCCCATGGTCCCTGTTCCTGCTACACTGCCTTCTTTCTTCCAGCCTGTACCCTTACAAGTACCCTTACAATCAGTTGATAGAGGAAGAAAAGACTTGGGCCCAGTTTATAAGTAGTCTTGCAAGATATGTTAAGTACCACCTAACATAGACAGCTGTAGCACCACAGCCCCTTTCTGGGATATCTTTGAAGAACAGTGGTAAAGGGAAATCCTCCCAGTGGGCAGAACATCAGGCAGTGTACCTGGATGTCCATTTTGCTTGAAAAGAGAAATGACCAGATGAGCAATTATATACTGATTCATGTGCTGCAGCCAATAGTTTGGCTGGATGGCCAGGCTTGGAAGGAACATAATTGGAAAACTGGTGACAAAGAAAGGTATATGGATACATGTCTGAATGGGTAAAAAATATTGAAGATATTTGTTTTCTATGTGAATGCTTACCAAAGAGTGACCTCGGCAGAGAAAAATTTTAATCAAGTGGATAGAATGACCTGGTCTGTGGATACCAGAGAGCCTCCTTCCTCAGCCAACCCTGGGCTAATGAACAAAGTGGCCATGGTGGCAGGGATGGATGTTATGCAGGGGCTCCGCAACATGCACTTCCCCACGCTAAGGCTGATGTGCTTATGGCCACTGCTGAGTACCCAATCTGCCAGCAACAGGTACCAACACTGAGCCCCTGATATGGCACCATTTCCCAGGTTGATTAGACAGCTACCTGGTGACAGGATGACTACACTGAACAGCTTCCCTCATGGAAGGGGCAAGATTTTGTTCTTACTTGAATAGATACTCTGGATACGGATTTCCCTTCCCTGTTTTCAGTGATTCTGCCAAAACTAACATCTGTGGACTTATGGAATGCCAACACCTGCTCCATTATGGTATTCCAACACAGCATTGTTTCTGATCAAGGAATTCACTTCACAGCAAAAGAAGTACAACTGTGGGCCCATTCTTATGGAATTCACTGGTTTCACCATGTTCCTCATCAACCTGAAGCAGTTGGCTTGACATAATGGTGGAATGGCCTTCTGAAGACTTTTTTAGTACCAGCTAGGTGGCAATACCTTGAGTACGAGGGCAAGGTTTTCTAGAAGGCTATATATGCTCTGAATCAGCATCCCGTTGCCTAGTACTGTTTCTCTGATACCTAGGCTTCATGGGCCTGAGAATCAAGGGGTAGTTTGGGACTGTCACCACTCGTTAACATCGCTAGTGAACCACTAGCCAAATTTTTACTTCCTGTTCCAGTGGCTTAATGCTCTGCTGGCCTAGAGGTCTAATGTCCAGCAGGAACACTGCTTCATCAGAAGATCCAATGATGATTCTATTGGACTGGAAGTTAAGATTGCCATCTGGCTACTCTGAGTTCCTCATGCTACTGAACCAACAGGCAAAGAAGGGAGTCATAGTGTTGGATGGGCTGAATGATCTGGACTATCAAGGGGAAACTGAAATACTCCACAGTGTAAATAAGGATGAGTATGTCTGGAATACAGGAGGTCCCTTAAGGCGACTCTCAAGTATTACCATGCCCTGTGACTAAAGTCAATGGAAAACTACAACAACTAAATCCAAGCAGGACTAATAATTGTAAAGACCCTTTAGAAATGAAGGTTGGGTCACCCCACCATGTAAAGAACCACAACCAGCTGAGACAGATACTGGCTGAAGGCAAACAGAATGGGCAGTGGAAGAGCTTGTTATTAATAGCAGCTATGAGCATGTAACCAGTTAAAGAAATAAGGACTATAATTGTCTTGAGTATTTCCTCCTTATTTTTCTCATGTTTTGGTATGTCTGTGTGTAAATTTTTTTCTTTCCTCTTATTTCCTTATCGTGTGACATAAGATGTACTGATTCTCTACCACAGTACTTAAAGTATTGTTAATTTTACATCCTAGTATTTAAGTTATGGGATATCAAGGAGAAGAGTGAACATTACCAAAGGACTTCATCTGCTCTCCTGAGGAAGGGATTGGCATGTTTTCAGTTGTACACAAGATAGTTGTATCATGTTAGAAGAAATTATGATCTTATCTTTATTTGGAGATTAAGAAAAGTTTAAAGAGATGGCTATAGGCATAGGGGCACCTGGGTGGTGCAGTCGGTTGAGCATCCGACTCTTGGTTTCAGCTCAGGTCGTGATATTAGGGCTGTGAGATTGAGCCCTGCGTGGAGTCTGCTTAAGAGTCTCTTTCCCTCTGCCCTTCCCCCTGCCCTCTCCCTAAAATAAATTAATAAATCTTAAAAAAAAATAAAGAGATGCCGATAGGTGTAAAGTTGATAAGGGTGGATGTCTGATGGTTCACTTTATTTGTCACCTTCGCTGGCCACAGGATACCCAGATTAAGCATTGTTTTTGCCTCCTTTTCCCCAGAACGAATCTGCCCTCTGTGACCTGCCTCACTGTTTGAGCTGGGACATCTCAGCTCATTTTCTCCCGCCCTCAGAAATACATCATGGGCTCCGCTGTTTCTCAAACCTTAGGACTCAGACTGAATTACACAACAGGCTTTCCTGGTCTCCAGACTGCAAAGAGCAGAGCATGGAATTTCTCAGACTCCATAACTGTGTGAGCCAATTCCTCATAATAAATCATAGATAGATATCACAGTTATCATATATATCCCCATCCATATCCATAACAAATCATGTATTTCTCTGGAGAACCTTGACTAATACAACCTCCCTCCTGTATGGTCTGATGAATTGCCTCTCATTTGGTATCCTGTTTTCTCCCTCTGCCAATTCTAATGCGTTATGTACTTAACTGCCAAAATAATCTTTTTTTTTTAAAGATTTATTTATTTATTTGAGAGAGAGAGAATGAGAGAGAGAGAGAGAAAGAGAGCATGAGAGGGGGGAGGTTCAGAGGGAGAAGCAGACTCCCCGCTGAGCAGGGAGCCTGATGTGGGACTCAATCCCGGGACTCCAGGATCATGACCTGAGCCGAAGGCAGATGCTCAACCGCCTGAGCCACCCAGGCGCCCCTGCCAAAATAATCTTATTACAACACTTTATTTTTTGCTCTTATCATCATCATCCTTCCCAAAAACCTTTCAAAGCTTCCTATTGAGATGTAGAAGTTACACTCCATGGCCTGTCATCAAAGCCCTCTCAAATCTAGCACTAACACTCTGTGGTGGTAGTATCCTGATGACCTCCCCAATGAAACACACCTTTGTACAGTCTCTCCCCCTTTACTCTGCACTGGGCCCAGGACTGCTTTGACCAGTAGACTGTGGAAGAAGTAAGGCTATGCCAGTTCAAAGATCAGTCCTTAACTGCTCTAGCAGATTCCACTTCCTCCCTCTTTGTAACACTTGCGCTTGGAAGCTCCCTCTTCATGTTAATCCCTACACTCATGCAGCATTAACAATAATTCAGATCAGCTGTATGCAATATACCTGACAAATGCTTCTACGAGCTCCTTGAACTTTATATAATTCTTCCTTCTAAGTTTCCAAAGCATTTCTGTAACTCTCTCTCTCTCTTTTTTAAAGATTTTATTTATTTGACAGAGAGAGAGAGCACAAGCAGGGGGAGTGGCAGGCAGAGGGAGAAGCAGGCTCCCTGCTGAGCAAGGAGCCCAATGTGGGGCTGGAACCCAGGACCCTGGGATCATGACCTGAGCTGAAGGCAGATGCTTAACGACTGAGCCACCCAGGCATCCCAAAATTTTTGTAACTCTTATAAAGAAACAAATATTCTGCCTAGTAGTACAGTTATTTAATTCATTTGCTGAATGTTTACTAGGCACTTACAATGTGCCAGACACTGTTCTAAGTGCTAACGATAAAGCTAATATCCTACATGCTATTCTATATACTACAGAATGTGGATACCATTCTAAACACTTTTCTGAGTTATCTCATTTAATTTTCAAGAACTCTACAAAGTATCCTCATTTAATACAAGGAACCTCAGGCACAGAGAGAACAAGAAACTTATTTAAGATCGTACTGCAAGTGGAGTCAAAATATAATCCCAAAAATTCCGACTTCAGAGTTTATGCTATCAACCCCTACTCTGTACTGCCTTCTACAGATGTGAACAAGACAGACAGGATCCCTGTTCTCATGGAACATGCATTCTATTCATGGCAGTGGGATGAGGAAAGGGTAGTAATAAAGAATACATATAAATCTACAAAATTACTTCAGAAAGTGATAATGCTACCAAGAAAATAATGTTCTATGACATGATGCAGTGAGAGAAGTTACTTTAGATAGGGCAGTCAGAGAAGGCCTTTGTTGAGGCAGTACCATCTGGGAAAAGACCTGGAAGTCCAGAAGAGGCAAAGCGAAGACGTGTGAAGACAATACCTAATAAAGAGAACAGCAAGTGCAAAAGTCCTAGGACACAAATAATCTTAACCTTAGCATGTTTCAGGAACATACATAAAGCCAGTGAGGCTGAAAGATGGTAGAGAGAATAGAATGATGAGGTTGGAGAATAAGCTAAGGCTCAGATCACATAGGGCCTTGTAGGCCATGATAAAGACTCTGGATTTTCCTCTGAGTAACACTGGAAGGTTTTAAGCAGGGTGACATCATCTGATTTATATTTTGCAATGTTAACTGGATGTTGCACGTTTAAGGGCTAGAAAGGCTAAACTGGAGGCAAGGAAAACAACAGGAGGCAACTGCAATAGTCCGTGTGGGAAATTATGGATATGGAGATCAAACCAGCAGGATTTACTGAGGGAATGAATATGGGACGAAAGAAACAAATCACAGATGGCTCCAATCTTTTGGGCCTGCCCTACTAAGCAAATGGTGGTATTATTTTACTGAGGTCAGGGAAGGTTAAAGGTGGACCAGGTTGGGGGGTTAGGGTGATAATCATGTTTTGGACATATTATGTTTGAAATATCTACTCAATATCCAAGTGGAGATGATAGGGAGGCAGCTAGCTAGATATGAATGTAGAGGTATCAATTTGAAACTTATTTGATATAAGTGGCAATTTATCCAGGGTAAGTGAGGAGAGAAGGAAAAAGGATGGAACTCCAAGCCCCTGGGCACTTCCACATTTAAGAAGCCAAGTAGAGAGGCAGCAAGTGTTTACCCTGTCACCCCTCTGGATCACAAGTTCTTTGAAAGGCAGGATAGTGTCTTTTTCATTTTTTTGGTACCCCACAGAACTTAGCTCAGTAACAGAAACTCAAAGATGCTCACTATATGCTAATGAATTAATGAATGTCATTTGATTTCTCAAGCTTTCACTACAGAAATATAATACTTGAGGATAAAGGCAACCACGTCTCACATATTGTGGGCACTCAAATATCTGTTTAATGAATGAAAAAGAAACTTGGACTAGGTTTTGCCAGATACATTTTAGTATTCATTGTTCCAGAGAGCACAGCAAGGAAAGATAGGAAGCAAGCAGCAACCTACATCTTCACACTTTTTCTTTTAAGATTTTATTTATTTATTTGAGAAACAGAGAGTGAGCAAGTGAGCGAGAGAGAGAGCACAAGCTGGAGGAGGGGCAGAGGGAGTGGGAGAGGGAGAAGCAGGCTTCCCGCTGAGCAGAGAGCCTGATGCGGGGCTTGATCCCAGGACCCTGGGATCGTGACTTGAGCCGAAGGCAGATGCTTAACCGACTGAGCCGCCCAGGCGCCCCCATCTTCACACTTCTAACCAATGATGATCATGAACGCCTTCACCTCTTCATCTTGGTTCCCATTACTGGGTGGACAGGGAGAAGATGGGGAATGGCAGTAAAGGCTGCAGCAGCAAGAGAAGGGCTTCCAATTCCCACAGTAAACCAAGAGTTCAGGCCATCATGTCATAAACATGTATTAAGCACCCACTATATGCCAGGCACCAGAGTAAGTACCAGGTATGCAGCAGTAAGCAAAACAAACAGTGTCCCTCAAAGACCTTCCATTCTAAAGAGGAAGATATCTATTACGTAGATGGCATATAGGTATATAACTGTATTTCTAGGAATTATATGAAAGTACAGTAAAATGTACTGTGAAAACATCCATACCACTTCATAAAACAATACGGAATGGCGGTTGGAAGGCAGTGGGGTTCTGACATGAGATACCTTAAGAAGTCAGGTTATGAGGTGGGGAAAGGGTGAGTTATCTAGGTGGAGGTAACAGCATGAATGAAAGTTTTAAGGTAGGAAGGGATTTAGAATGGCCCAACTATGAGAAGAATTAGTTGAGGGAAGGAAAGAAAAGGTTCAAGATTATTTAGTTTGGAGGCTACTGCAGTTATGGCAAAAAATCATGGTGGCTTGGATCACGGAGCAGTGGAAAGAAGTAGACAATTTCAAGATATACTTAAGAGATAAAAAAGCAGTAGGGCTTAGTGACCGAGCACACACAACTCCCAGGTTCTGACCTGCGCAACTAGATGGACAAAGGTGTGACTTACTGAGATAGGCCTCCCTAGACAAGCAGATGTGGAACAGGTGTGGAGAGCATGAGTTCATCACTAAATGGCCATTATATACCCAAGTAAATGCTCAGAGAGGTTATGTGATTAGGTGATCAGAACATGTTTGGGCCTTAGACATATACATAGGCATCTCCAGAGATATTTAAAGTCATAGGCATGGATGTAATTATCCTCAGGAGAAAGCACAAGAAATTCTATCAATCCAAAGCGCTGGAAAAAATGACAGTATGTAGAGATCAGAAGAGTAAGAGCTATTGAAGAACAGGGAAAAGCAATTACCAGGAAGGTACAAGGAAAACTAGAAAAGTACACTGCTATGGAAGTGAAAGAAAGCACATTTCCATCGGGGAAAAAAATAGTCAACAGTGACATGAATATTGAAATATGGATACTAATGATACCCGGTTAACCATAAAAGCTCATTTAACCCATAACATAGTCAGATTGCATTATCAGACTATCTTACTATGAAGTAGTGCAGTATAGTAATTAAACATGCAGGCTCCAGATCCACAATGTCCAGGTTTAAATCCTGGCTCCCCTACTTACTAGCTAAATGACTGTAAGTATATTACACTTAATTATACTTTGACTTAGTATATACTTAATGTCTCTGTGCCTTAGTTTCCTCATTCATAAAAAGGAAGGTAAAAATAATACCTACCTCGGGGTGCCTGGGTGGCTCAGCCAGTTAAGCGTCTGCCTTCAGCTCAGGTCATGATCCCAGGGTCCTGGGATCAAGCCCTGTGTCAGGCTCCCTACTCCCCAGAGAGCCTGCTTCTCCCTCTCCCTCTCGCTCTGCCTATCTGTACTCTCTCTCTGTCAAATATATAAAATCTTTTAAAAAAGAAATACCTACCTTCAAAAATTGTTAATATTAAGTGTGTGTGTATGCATATGCTCATCACTTAAACAGCGCCTAGCACAAATTAGTTCAGTAAATGATAGCTATTATTACTCACAACATTGTTTCTATGGGAAAATACTTTCTGAACAAAAGAAGTTTATTTGAAATAACCTTTCACTAATTTGGGACTGTCCCTACTCCCCATAAATTGTGATCTTACAAGGTCTTTTTCCAAAAGCCTTAAGGGAGTCTCTAGATTTAAAACTTATGAGAGAGTCCTTAATATAGAAGCTGACCAGTGTTTTTTTTGTTTTTGTTTTTAAGAAAGAGAATGCACCCGGGGCGGGGGATAGGCAAAGGGAGAGAATCTTAAGCAAGCTCCACACCGAGTTCGAGCCCGGCTCAGGGCTCCATCTCATGATCCTGAGATCATGACCTGAGCTGAAATCAAGAGTTAGACGCTTAACTGACTGAGCCAGTCAGTCACCCCAGTAGCTGACCAGTTTTAGAGAGGCTAATAATTTTTTTTGTTTTTTTGGAGTGGTACCTATCCCATTCATTACACATTCATACTATGATCAGAAAAAATTTATGTATTAGGAAATTTGAAAAACTGGTAGCAAAAAAATTGACAATTTCAAGTGACAAAGTTACAAAAACAGATATAAATCTACTTTAAACAAAGTATTTTTATTTAGTCACTTTCTGGTGCATATTCAAATACAAACACATCTATCATCACTATGATGAAACAGCCTCTCGATGTTCTGTGCAAGATATAAATAACAGGTAGAGAAAAGGAAACAGATCTGCAGCTTCCTGATAATCACCTTATTTCCAAAAGTATGCAAAGGTATTAATGGTATCTCAGACAGCCTCACCAAAAGTATTTCCAACTGCATTGTGATAGGCAATGATATGCTCATTCAGTCCCTAAAACTGAGAACACAAATAAATGGAGATTTACGAGACCAATTTTTATCCCTGAATTTCCCAGTGACCTAGCAAGTACTATTTCAGAAATATTCAGAAAGCTCTATACACCCTAAGGTAAAATGTTGAGAGTTTCCCCTTAGCTCTTTGCTTTTTAATTGTTAAAACAACAGAAATACCTAATATATGATGGAGCTGTTATACCAAAAAAGTATTATTTCAAAGTAATGAGAAATTGTTTATCATGTTCCTTCCCCATCAACTGATGAAAACGCTCCATTTCAGGATCAAGCAAAGACACAAAGTAGGGACATGTCAGTAACAACTGAATGTCATTACCATCTGTTAGCTTCTGAATAGGTTACTGGAAACAAGGTGACAGACAGGCTAATTCTTTATGGATAAGTATCCATATCACATCATCACAACTAGTACTCATTTGCACCTTTAAAAAGAAACTGCCACAAAGGGGAACAAAAACATTCAACTTATATATGAATTATGAAAAAGCTTTCTAAAATGTTATAAAAATATGAATAGGCTTCTGAAAATGCAGAATACTTAAAAGATTTACAGGCCATATTTCAGATTCAGTATTTTCTATACAACTGAAATGAAAGAGGACATTACACAATTTGAAGAATAAAATGAGGTACAATTAAGAAGTGTGTGTAGCCCTGTACAGATGGCCTGATCCTAACACAAGATGTTAACAAAGCAAGTTGGTGGGGGAGGGGGAAAGCCTGCATTTTCTACGCTAAAATTTAGTTGACTCCACCCCCAAAATACATATTTTTAAAGGGGGGGGTGCTTAGCATTTAAAAATCAATAACTTCCAAAAAAACAAAATAAACCTCTTTTAGATTATGTGTTCCAAATGAATCTACTTACTGTTTTCAAATGTGTTTGGGAAGTCATTCTTTGTTACTTTGATTAATAACATTTGGAAAATATGACAAGTAGATTTTAGTTTCTTGCCTCAGAAGTATTCTGCTAAAAGAAATAACAGAAATAACTGGGTAGAATTTGTTCCATTTACCTAATAAAATACTTTTCATTTAAAACATTAAAAATGCTGCACAAATACCTATCGTTATCATTCACTGAAAAGAAAGCAATTGTAATTTGTAGATTATTGCACTTGATGCAAAAGCTACTTGAAAAACGATAGTCGAATTAGCACCAAAAAAATATTAATGGGAAAAGTGCCAAACATCTTTCATAAAACTCCTTAAAATGTCTTAATAGTATATAATACAAAGTTATGACTATTTCTGAAAAGTTTCAGCAATTAATTAGCTCCAAACTGGCACATCCCATTATTATTCTTTTTTAAATCCCAGGTCTTTTAAACAAAGGACCTAAAATTTTCTGAGAAAGCTTATTTCCCTTTTCTTGAATCCAATTTTTCTCATTCTCTCTCTCAATCATCCCAAGGTATTATTTAAGACAAAGACCAACTACTCTTCACACATTATTTTCCCAATCATGAAGGTGGAACTTTCATAAAAACAAAGATAACCTACAACACTGTAATATATAAAGTAAAAAAAAAAAAGTTCACTTCTGTCGTGACAATAGTGAAGAAATCTGATGAGATCATAAAGCCACGAAGCTTCCTGTTGGTAGCTGAGGATGAAGTCATTAGCAACCCAGGATTCCCTGGTCCTTGTAATCAGAAGCTGCACCTACCAGATTCTGCATTGTTCGGCAGAGGTGGCTTTAAAACACCCCGCTCCCGAATCGTCCAAAGCAGACCACGCCTTCCAGTTATCATTCAAATGGACCATTTCACAGTGTGGCACTACTACACATTTCCCGCGAGCTTAAATATCTAGTAAAAGTCAACATTTTAGATTCCCTTGGTCATGATGGAGCAAAGATGAACTCTTGAACCCCGCGCTACATAATGAACCGGGGTTTCAGAAGCCGAGATGGAGAAGCATGCTTCTGTTCTTCAACCTTTATGGCCTTCACTGACCACCCCCAATTTCTTCCCAACTCTTAGTCACCCCAAGGCATCAGAAGGCAAAAAAGATTCCTTACTTCCTGCTGTTGTTAAAAGGGGAGGAAACCCAAGAGTAACTTTGAACGCGTGGAAGAGAAACAGCTTAATCTTGGCCACCACTGCAAACATATGTCACCCAGCCCCGTCGCAGCTTTCGCGCCCCTCCAGGCCCTCTCCCGGGCCCCACGCCCCAGGGGTTCTCCCGCAGCCCAGCCCTCCCCGGTTCCCCAGTGCCAGGGACGCTGCTCAGCGCCTCTTCCTCTCGCGCCTCCCCCACCCTCACATTGCCGGGGTCCCCAAGACCACATTGTCCGTTCCAATACAATGGAATGTCACTGCCCGGAACTCCTCGGGACCCCCCCAACCCCCCCGGAGCCAGTCCCGGGTCTCCCTGATCGCCCAGTTCAGGCACGAACCCAAAACTTCACCATGTGAGAGAGCCCAAGACCCGCGAGGTGACGGAGACCCACGACTCCCGCCCAGCCCTCCCTTTTACTCACAGTCCCCTACCAGCCCTAAGCGCGAATCCTGCACTGGGCGCCCCCACCCACCCCAAGACCACCTCATAGGAGTCATCAGCCGCCTCTCCCCGCGCGGGCAAGAGCGAGAAGAGTGGAGGGCTCCCCGCCCGGCCAGGACCCCTGGGCGGCGCTGCACAGGGGCGAAGGCCCCAAACGCATCCCCGGCCTTTCCTGGCCCACGACGACCCCGGCGCCCACCCTCCCTACCTGGCCTTGAGGCTGGGGCTGCTGCCGCTGCTGCAGCTGCTGTTGGCGGCGGCGGCCGCCGCGGCTCGGGGTTCGTAGGCCCAGGCGGGGGCGGGGGTTGGTGCAGCGGCACTGGCGGTGGCGGGGGCGGCGGGGGGTGCGGGCGGCGGCGGCGGGTCCGCGAAGCCGGAGGTCGCGTAGTTCCTGTCCATCGTGGGGGTTGCGTAGGGAGGGCCAGCAGCAGTGGGGGCTCCTCTAGGGCCCTGTGTATGGGGGGCGGGAGGGGAGGGAGGGGGCGGGGGGAGGAAGAGGAGGAGGAGGCGGCGGCGGAGGGAGCTGCCCCCTCACATGGCCCCGGCGGGCGGACGGGCGGAGGGCGCGCTGGCCGGTCTCTGCCGGGGGAACCCAGGCCGCGGCGCGCGGCGAGGCCCCAGCCGGGCGTCAGGGAAACGGCGGCATCCGCGGCCGGGAGTCACCGCGGCGGCGGCGGCCGCTTCGCCCCATGTTGGTGGATTTCCCAGGATGCACCTCCCGCCCCCCTCCGCCCCGCGGCCTCGCCCCGCCTCCCCTCGGCGCCCCGCGCTCGCGGCTCCCGGGCCAGACGGGCGGCCCGCGAGGCCTCCGCCGCCACCGGCCGCCTCTCTCAGGCCAGCAGGGCCGAGAAGGCTCGAGGCCTACCGGCCCAGCCGGCCCCGGGCATCCGGAGAGGTGCACGCCAGCGGTAGCCAACGGGCCGCGGACTTCCCGCCCTCGGCTGCTCCAAGGGGAGCTGTCCACGCTCGCCGCGCCCCGCGTGGGAAGGGGCCGCGCCCACAGGTCGCCCCGCGCAAGGGACGGGAAATTGAAAGGAAACCCAGCGTAGGTGCTGCAAAGGGGGAGGCTTGTCAACGCTTTGCCTGGAATTCGTTATTTGACCCTTCGAGTTATTTTGAGTGTCTCAAATACCCAGTTCCCACATCGCGATTTCTTTCTCTGAGCCCAGTCCCAAACCAGAAACAGCTGAGCGGGCTGTTTTACAGTTCCGTTTACTCCCTTCCTGCACAAAGCTTGCTGGGCTAGAGGACCCTTTTCCTGCTGTTAGGGGAGATTTATATTCAAAGAGATTCAAATTCAAACGTATTATTTTCCAATCCTTGTTGAAAGGACCTTTCCCAGGGGCTCTTATTAACTGTCCCCACCCCCGCCTTGGGGATTTTCTCATTCTGGATTTCAGATCTTCTATCCCAAGGTAAATACTGCCTCTTCATTGATTAATCCAACTACCATCTGGATGACTTTAATTACAATACATTTAAGCTCACTATGCACACTTGGTGCTGGAGTTTTTTGTTTGGAACTTCAGCAGGACTTTACCCAAACATTTCCCATGTGACCTCCACGCAGTTTGGCGGGGGTTAATTTAATGATTATTTTGAGGATCTTCTGTTGTATATCAGAGCTGTTTCTTCTATAATCATGAGTAGTGAAACTTAGGGTTCATGGAAATCATCGTTTGGCTCTTAAGGCATAAAGTAAAAAAAGAGTGAGGTTTATATTTATTGACCATCCCCCTTAAAAAAATCAATACTGGTTTAACACCTATTATGTGCTTAGCATAGAAATCTGCCCCTCAAGATAAGCTTAAAGGTTTAAACAAACCAGACAGGCATAGTAGAAGACCTAATAAAGTTGATACACTATCGCTGATCACTGTTTAAAAGCCAGTTTAAATTTCCGTAATACCTGATACTGAATCTGCTATTCCGTGTGAGATTATTTTTGTTCTGGGAGATTCTTTTTTCCTCCTGGCGCCAACGTCCTTTTGTTCCTATTCCTTGCTTTTTGTAAGTCTTTCGGCACCTGTGATGCTTAGAGTCTGGTCCCGGGGTGGGGAAGCAAGGAAGTGAGTAGTCGTTATTTACAAATGAATTCAAACGTGTAGACACAAGTGATCTTGCCAATTTTATGCTAATTTCAGTATGCATTTACCCAGGATATCTTTGAAAAAGTAGTTTTCCTTGGGGAAGGAATTTGCCAGATAATTTGAGATCCTGCAGAGAAGTAACATAAATCTTCCTTCAATCTTTCATTTTTCTTACTGCAGACTGGAAATATGCAATCTAAATAAAAGAAAGAAGTTCTCACTACCAACTATTACACTGACAAGTATTTTTGTGAGCACTAAAGTTTTGTCTTCCTACACAGAAAGTGTAGGAAGTGAAGTGGCAGGCTATATTTTATGGCACTTAGTTTGAGATACCCACAACTGGTACTCAGAGTGAGTTACGTAAGCAATACCAAACAAGTGGCAATAAGCCTTTATAGTCCCTCACACCATAATGTAGTTTATTTATGTCACATAAATCAGAGAAAAGATATTAAGGGAAATTTTGGGTGAGTATTTTAAAAATAATATTACTCTGTCACCATGTGCAGTGTTCTTTTGCCCACTATTTCTATCTCAATTCTAAAATTCGGGGAAAAGTTTTGAAAATCGATGACATCAAAGGCAGTTTGGTTGCAAGATGAATTGAAATCTTACACTTAAGAAGGAGTCTTTCTTCGTCCCCCACTTCCATCTTCACTTCCTCCTGAGTTTATTATCCAGGAGTTAGTAATGCCTCAGAATATATCCATGAACCGTCTCCTCACATTTCCCGGCTTTCCTCTCATGCCATTAGAAAATCACCAAGTGTTTCAACTGGTAGGAAGCTTGGAGTTAGACTGAGTAGTTCATCACCCTTATTTTGTTGAGGAAATGGAGGCCTAGCATTCAGCAACTTGTTTAAGGTGATGGAGGCGATCATTTGGAGGAGCTAACAGTGGAACCTCATCTCTACTGAGGCAGCCTTGTTTGTTTGTTAGGAAAGGCAGAATTTGGGCTTGCCTGACCAGAAATGTAAATAATTTCATATTTCCAGTGTTACAAATAGACCACCTATTGATTGGAAAGATCCAAGAAGTTCAAGTTTGTGGTTTGTTTTTTTAAAAAAATTTTTATTTACTTATGATAGAGAGAGAGAGAGCACATGCACAAGCCCAGGGCACAGGGGTGGGGGGGGGGGGGGGGTGGGCAGAAGGAGAAGCAGACTTCCTGCAGAGTAGGGAGCCTGAGGCACGGGCTCCCAGGACCCTGGGATCGTGACCTGAGCTGAAGTCAGACGCCTAACCGACGGAGCCACCCAGGTGCCCCCAAGTTTGTGGTTTTACCGAGAATATCAGAAGTATGTTTGTGGGAAGTGGGTTGATGAGGGGAGGGGGCTTAGTTAGTTTTCCATTTTTCCTTTCTCTTCTGGCATTGAGGAGAACTTATAAGCCCCGTCTTTGCAGGGCAGTCCTGATTTCAGTCCCTTAAGTCAGCATCAGACATTAAAACATCAGAAATACAATTAAGTCCCACTATCATTTTTCTCTGTCTCAGGGGCTTGACCCTATCACAGTCATCTTTTACTGCTCCCCATTGCCTGTCATATCCCCCAGGGAGATAGCTATGGAGTCAGAAGAGCCTGCTTTTTGGAAGCCACAGCCTTACTCAGGGGTGTCCCTGAAAGACAGTGATGAGGCATATTCTTCCCAGTGAACAGAACTTCAAGAAGCATACTTGATCATCAGTTTTGTATGCATAGGAAGTGGCCTGAGCTATGGATATGGATGGACTCAGGCTCTAGTTAATGGCTTAGCTGATCAAGGGTCTGGAAGAATGAAGGTTGAATGATTGGAGACCAAGAGACTGAGGACGAAGAAAGATAGTTGTGCCCCCTGATCATGAAAGTCTTTCTTTTTTAAAAGATTTATATTTATTTATTTATTTGAGAGAGCGAGAATGAGAGAGAGAGAGAGCACATGAGAGGGGGGAGGGTCAGAGGGAGAAGCAGACTCCCCACTGAGCAGCAGGGAGCCCGATGTGGGACTCAATCCCGGGACTCCAGGATCATGACCTGAGCCGAAGGCAGTCGCTTAACCAACTGAGCCACCCAGGCACCCTGATCATGAAGTCTTTCATTGAGTGTATCTTTTATCTCCTTGAGTAGATTACAGGAAATTTAAACCTCATTCTGTAGATGATAGTATTCTCATCAGAATAACCAATAAATAGGGGCACCTGCCTGACTGAGTCAGTAGAGCATGTGACTCTTGATTTCAGGGTTGTGAGTTTGAGCCCCACGTTGGGTGTAGAGATTACTTAAAAATAAAATCTTAGAGGTGCCTGGTGGCTCAGTTGATTAAGTGCCTCCCTTTGGCTCAGGTCATGATCTCAGGGTCCTAGGATTGAGCCCCATGTCATCAGGCTCCCTGATCAGCAGAGAGTCTGCTTCTCTCTCTCTCCCTCTGCCTCTCCCCCAGCTCATTCTCTCTCTCTCTCTCTCAAATAAATAAATAAAATCTTAAAAAAAATTTTTAAATCTTAAAAAAAGAATAACCAATAAATATCAAATATATATGTCCTAAGTTCTGTGCTTTGGGCTTTAAATGGATTGTCTCATTTAATCCTCAAAATATCCTTAACGTGCCGGTATTGGTTTTTATTATTTCCATTTTATAGGAAATTGAGGTGTAATGAAGTTAAGTAAGTCTCCAAACCATGCAAACTCCTACAAATTGATGATGGTGCAAGTGAAGGCCAGCTATGTTTGGTTCCAAAACTCAATAAGCTTGGTTCAAGAGCTCCTGTCAGGTTTCTCCACTGAAGAGTTAACTATATTTTCCTTTATAATTAATGCATATTTTGTGGGTACTTTAAGACTATGTAAATTCCTGAGGCATCATTCTTTCACCACTGGTTTTAGCATCTGTATTAGTTTCCTGTGGCTGCAAATTATCACAAGCTAAGTGGCTTAAAACAACAGAAATTTATTGCCTCACAATTCTGAAGTCTGAAATCAAGATGTCTGCAGGGCTGTGTGCTCCCTGGGAAGGTTCTAGGGGAGAATCCTTCCCTTCCCCTTCCAGCTTCTGGTGGCATTCCGTGATGTGTGACCACAACACTCCAATCTCTGCCTCAGTCTTTATAAGGCCTTCTCCTCTGTACATCTGTCTTCTTGTATGTTTTTGGTTTTTTTTCTTTTCTTTTCTTACTAATCTCTACATCCAATGTGGGTCTTGAACTCATGACCTGGAGATCAAGAGTCTCATGCTCTTCTGACTGAACCAGCCAGGTACCACTTCTCTTATGTCTTTTACAAAAGCACTTGTCGTTGGATTGGGGGCCCACTTGGGTAATCCAGGATGATCTCATTTCAAGATCCTTAATTTAATTACATCTGTAAAGACCCTTTTACCAAATAAGATCACATTCACATGTTCTGAGGATTAGGACATGGACACATCTTTTGGGGGGCTGACCATCAACTCACTGTGGCATCCACTAATGATTCTTGTGTGAAACAACTATTATAATGGTTACCAAATAGTAATTTTCCTAACTCCATCATTCATTCCTTAATCATTAATTTCCATTCTTCTACAGGAAGGAATTTTCCATCTATCTATCATCTGTCTATCTATTATCTATCTATCTATATCTATCTATCTATCTATCTATCTATCTATCTATCTATCTATCTATCTATCTATCATCATCATCTACCTATCTCAGTACAGACTCATGAATTCTTATTTTAGTCAATGGATTTGTGTAGTAAAGGATTAACTAAGCAGGTCCATGTTGTCCAAACACTGTACATTGCAAAGAAAGATTTGGCCCTTGCTAGGCTCCATAGTGATAACTTCTAAGCACTTGAAATATCCTGCCTAAGAGTATCTTTGTTTAGGGACGCCTGGGTGGTTCAGTTGGTTAAATGTTTGCCTTTGGCTCAGGTCATGATCCCAGGGTCCTGGGATCTAGTCCCGCATTGAGCTCCTTGCTCAGGCGGGAGCCTGCTTCTCCCTCTGCCTGCTGCTTCCCCTGCTTGTGCTTTCTCTTCCTCTCTCTACAAATAAATAAAATCTTAAAAAAAAAAAAGCATCTTCGTTTACCTGAGGCCTTGGGCCATATAAGATATGCTAATGATGTGCTTTCTGGTGGGGTCTTTGGACCACACAGTATCAGCTTGACCTCTGGGGGGACTGGAAAATTAAGGTCGGCCACCAGGGCAGTCAGGTATGCTTATGTGACCTACTCTCAATAAAAACCCTGCACACCAAGGCTCAGATGAGCTTCCCTAGTTGGCTATAATTCACTGATTAATGCCCACAGAACCCTACTGGGCAGGACACTGCAAGCTTGCACCTGGTCTCCCTTATAATCTGTACTATGTGCCTTTTGCCATTGCTGATTTTAATCTGTATCCTTTCACTGTAATAGACTCTAACCATCAGTATAACAACTTCTCTGACTTTTGAGTTCTTGTAATAAATCATTGAACATGAGGGTGTTCTTGGGGAGGTCATAATCTGTTATCATATTTATTTATTTAAAACAGGATTTTAATCGTGGATCAAAAAACTGATGATGTATTGTATGGTGACTAACATAACATAATAAAATTAAAAAAAGAAAAAACAGGATTTGGGGCACCTGGGTGGCTCAGTCATTAAGCGTCTGCCTTCAGCTCAGGTCATGATCCCAGGGTCCTAGGATCAAGCCCCGCATCAGGCTCCCTGCTCCGCAGGAAGCCTGCTTCTCCCTCTCCCATTCCCCCTGCTTGTGTTCTCTCTCTCACTGTGTCTCTCTGTCAAATAAAGAAAATCTTAAAAAATAAAAATAAAAATAAAAATAAAACACAGGGTTTATAATCTCTTACCATATACTTCTTTATTTTGCATGTGAGAGTAGTCTTGGGGGTCCTGGAACACAGGATTAGAATCTGATACCATACTTATTTTTATGTTCATTAATCCCATATTTGGTCCAATACCCAAACATTTAATTACCTTAGTATTCTTCCTCACATTAAGGACCCGTGGGAACACTTTAAGCTGATTTCAAAACCATGGAAAACACTCCCTTGCCCTTCCTAATGTCCCACTCTGGTCTACATCTTCAGGCTAGATGGAACATTGGTGTACCAGCACAAGAAGCACAGTCCCTTCATAGATTCACATGCATACACACACCACCACCACTACTACCAACAACAACAACAAGAAAAGAAAAAACATGTCACTACTTAGGACAGTCCCACTAGCCTCCTGGTGTCCTAGTTATTTGCAAATACAACTTGAGGCACAAACTTTCTAGGGGTTTTGCTGCCTAAGGACTGAATTTCAACCAACAGTGGTAGAGCATGTGTTCTCGAGTCTCCAGATTCTTCAGCTAGAGCCTAAGCATAAGACACTAACACACACTCTGCCTGAGCAGAAAGTCACCTGCAAAGATGCTTTAAACCCACTCTCTTCTCTTGTTACTTCTCTGTTCCCTTCGTCCCAAAGCTCTAGATATGGTGGTGATAAAGGAATCTTATTGGGAGTGGTCTAGACTTCACCGAGTTATCATGTATGTTAATGTATATAGATACTAACAGCTAATATCTCATTGCCTGGTATCAGGTTTAATTTTGTCATATGGAATTTCTCACTTAAGATTCAGATATGGTAGGCTCAAATATCTTGTGGAAGTCCAAAGCCTCTCCCAAATTTCTGCAAATTCTGGGGAAACTTATAGTCTCTTGCTCAACATGTCTTCAAGTGTCTTCTGCTTCTGTTGAGTGATTGCTCTGTTCAAGGTAGGAACTGAAATACAGTCTCTTCATAGTTACAGGAGCACATATGTGTGCATGCACATACACGAGTCCACTCATAGAGAACATTTATGAAAGTAACAAAGTAAGCACAGGACTATTCATTATACCAATTTTATATTTCTGTTATTTGTGTGTATGTACTCATTTTTTTTGCTGCTCATGTAATATGACTGCTTGCTTACAACTTTAAAAACTCAGAGGAAGCATTGCTCATGACATGTTGTAGCAGACCCCTCTGCTGCCCACATCCCATCCCCTGGCTCACCTCTGAGACAATTCTGACCTACCTCATGCTCACAGCATCCTATCCCAAGACCCAGTCATCTGTCGTTCTGTATTCTGCTTTTTATGACACCACTGGAGCTCTCTGGAGGGTAGAGAAGTTTGCATCTCCCCATCAGGAGAAACCCTTAATCAATGGAGAACAGAAGTCAATGGATCAACCTCCTGGCTTCCAGGTGGGCTGCCATAGAAGGCATTCTGTGCCCTTCTCAGTGGTCCTCATGGAAGGGAGCTCTTGTTGCTAACAACGGCAACTTTGATAATAATGCCCTTTGGCTTGTCCTCCTGCCCAGTCTCACTCCCTTCTCTGTCATTCTTGCTGCCTCCCAATTAACTACCCGGCATTCAAATAATATCTCAGGTTCTGTTTTTGGGGAAACATGTCTTATACTATTATTTGATATAACTACTTAATGTTAGTGCTTTAAATTTTTATGTATGTCTTTTCATAAGTGTCCTTAAGTCAAAGTAGTTGTTGAATCTTCTCCTGTCAGGTAGGGATTGGCTTAGGGGACAAAGTGGAGTGAAGGAGTGTTGTGAAAAGGGCTAAAAGCTACATTCTAAAAGCATCTTTAGGGGCACCTGGGTGCCTCAGTTGGTTAAGCAACTGCCTTCAGTTCAGGTCATGATCCTGGAGTTGCAGGATCGAGTCCCCCATCGGGCTCGATAAATAATAATATTTATATATTATATATAAATAAATAAAATAAATCAAATAAATAAATCAATAAAATCTTAAAAATGAATGAATGAATGAATGAATAAATGAATAAATAAAAGCATCTTCAGGAGGTCAGAACAGGGACAAACAATCCCAAAAAGGTTATTAATATAAAGTGTGAAACAAGTGAGCTTAGGTCTTTTCCTATTTTTATTTTTTTTCTTTTCTTTTTTTTTTTTTAAAGATTTTATTTATTTGACAGAGAGAGAGACACAGTGAGAGCAGGAACACAAGCAGGGGAGTGGGAGAGGAAGAAGCAGGCTTCCCGTGGAGCAGGGAGCCCGATGCGGGGCTCAATTCCAGGACCCTGGGATCATGACCCAAGCTGAAGGCAGATGCCTCACGACTGAGCCACCCAGGTGCCCTTTTAGGTCTTTTTAAAAAAAACACTATAGTTCTTCCAAACAAAAGCTTACATGCCCCCTTAGTATATAATACTGATAAGAAGGGAATCTTGAGTCTTGCTGGCCCTCTCCCTTGCTCCTCATGCCCAACTACGAACACACCTTATAAAACTCTGAGGCCTCTAGGAAGATGGTTTCCAAACTCTGGGGCTACACAAGTAGTTAGAGCCCAGGTAGAAAGTAAAAACAGGACCCAAAAGGAAGAGTTGCTGATATTCAGGAAATGCAAAGGTGGCTGGTTAACTCTTGGTGCTAAAATTTTATCTATAATAGTTTTCTCATTTTGTTAAAATTCCAATAGCTACATCATGGTCTGCTCTATTGGAATGCCATAATTCAACTAAGTCTTCATCTGTTGTTGGACACCCATTTCCAGTTTTTTAGTTTTTACACTACAATCAGCAACTTTCTAAAAACATGTAATCTCTTTGGTGCTTTAAGGGACATTCCTAGAAGCGAACTTTCTTTGTCATGGAACACAAATGCTCCTCAATGCTCCTTCACATCCTGATGCATATTGTCAAATTATTTTCCAGAAAAAGTGTATCAATTTGTCTCTCACCCACAGTCCATGAGAACACTATGTTGTGTGTACCCATATCAGCATGAATGCATGGGTCCTTTTACCTTGTTGAAACTAAGGTCACAGCAACCACACTTGTGCAATTTGCTTTATAATATTGAGGAGCTTAGAATCACAACTGGGCCCCTTTCTCTTTACAGTTAGTTTTAGACCTGAGTCCCTTTGCCCCAAGCCCTATCTGAGGCATCCTTGTGACCTGAGCATCCTCATTGTCTGTACCATCTTGATTAGAGATGCCTACCAACTACCAAAAATTGCCTACCAATTTTTTCAGACACTTACCTGTCGAAATCAACAAAGTTCAGTGGTTCTTCTCCAGCAGTCCCGATTTGTAATGAATAAACAAACAAAACAAAAACCTGAGGTTAAGAGGAATTCCAGTTAAGAAACTTAACCTAATAGAAATGAAATAAGTCAGAGGGGCTGACATGATGAGAGTACCTATGAATGCCTTTGTAAACAAAACAAAAACTAAAGAGGTACTCTTTGGAGAGACAGAACAGCGGAGGGGGTAAGAGCATAGACTCTGGAGCCAGGCTTCTTTGATTTGAGCCCTGCTTCTGCTGCTTACTGTGTGATCTTTTTTTTTTTTTTAAAGGTTTTATTTATTTATTTGAGAGAGAGAGAGCACATGAGAGGGGGAAAGGTCAGAGGGAGAAGCAGACTCTCCGCCGAGCAGGGAGCCCGATGTGGGACTCGATCCCGGGACTCCAGGATCATGACCTAAGCCGAAGGCAGTCGCTTAACCAACTGAGCCACCCAGGCGCCCTTTACTGTGTGATCTTGGGTAAGCTACTTAACCTTTGATGTCTCACTTTCCTCTTCCTTAAAACTGGGTAGTAATAGCTGCTTCACAGAAGTGTTGAGAGGATTAAATAATTTCATACATGCTTAGAACAGCGCTTGGCACATAGTTTTGGGGCTTTCCTTAAACTTTTTATTTTGACATAAAGAAGGTCAAGGAATAATATGAAGACTACCTTTATATCATTCATTAATATTTCATAAATGTTAACATTTGCCACATTTTCTTTCACTCTCTTTCTTCCATACACCATTTTATTTAGCCTTGCACTAGAGGTTTAGCCAGTGCAATAAGGTGAGGAAAACATAAATAAAAACGTAAAATTCTCTTTGGGAATGTCATGATTATGTCATAGAAAATCCTACAGAATTTACTTGTAAAAAGTAGAATAATTGAATTTAGCAAGATCACAGGTTACAAGGTCAATAAATTTTTAAAAATTATATTTCTATATAGTAACAATAAACAATTGGAAAATGAGATTTTTAAAAATTGAGACATAATTCTCAAACATAAAATTTACCATTTTAAAGTATACAGTTCAGTGGGTTTTAGTATATTCATAGGATTGTGCAGTCATCACCACTATCTCATTCTAGAACACTTACATCCCTCCCCAAAAATCCTTCGTATCCATCGGCAAACACTCCCCAGTCCCTCTTTCCTCTAGCCCCTGATAGCCGCTAATCTACTTTCTGTCTCTTTGGATTTGCCTATTCTGGACATTTCACATAAATGGAATCATATACTATGTGTGGCCTTTTTGCTTGTTCGTTTCAAGTTTTTATTTAAATTCTAATTAGTTAACATATAAGGTTTTATTGGCTCCAGGAGAAGAATTCAGTGATTCATCACTAAATAACACCAGTGTTCATCACAAGTGCCCTCCTTAATGCCCATCACCCATTAGCCCATCCTCCGCCCACCTCCCTCCATCAACTCTCAGTTCGTTCTCTATAGTTAAGAGACTCTTATGGTTTATTTTCCTCTCTTTTTTTCCCCTTCCCCTATGTTCATCTGTTTTCTTTCTTAAATTCTGCATGAGTGGAATCATACAGTATTTGTCTTTCTCTGACTGACTTATTTCACTTAGCATAATGTACTGTAGCATCATCCATGTCGTTGCAAATGGCAAGACTTCATTCTTTTTGATGGCTGAGTGATATTCCATTGTTTATGTAAACCACATCTTCTTTATCCATTCATCAGTCAATGGACATTTGGACTCTTGCCATAATTTGGCTATTGTTGATAATGCTGTTATAAACATTGGGGTGTTTGTGCCCCTTTGAAACAGTATTTTTGTATCCTTTGGATAAATACCTACTAGTGCAATTGCTGGGTCATAGGGTAGTTCTATTTTTCATTTTTTTAGGAACCTCCATACTGTTTTCGAGAGTGGCTGCCCCTGCTATGTGCGGCCTTTTTGTGTCTAACTTCTTCCACTTAGCATAATGTTTTCAGGGTTCATCCTTGTTGTAGCATATATCCATATTTTGTGCCTTTTTACCACTGAATAATATTCCATGGCATGGACACACCACATTTGTGTATTCATTCATAAGTTGATGGACATTTGGGTGTTTCCACTTTTTGATTATTATGAATAATGCTGCTATGAATATTTGTACACAAGTTTTTGTGTGAGTGTATATTTTTAATTCTCTTGGGTATATACCCAGGAGTTGGAAATTAAATTTTTAAAATACCATTTGGAATAGTATAAAAATACATGAACTACTTAAAGATGAATTTAACAAAATATATGCAACACTTATACACTGGGACTTATGAACATTGCTAAGAGAAATTTAAAAGGCCTCAATATCTTGAAAAATATATTATGTACTGAAGGACTCACCATCGTTAAGAGGTTGATTCTCTTTTTAAATTTTTCTATAAATTAAATGCAATCCCAGTAAAATTCCCAGAAGTATTTTGATTTAGAAGTTGACAACCTGATTCTAAAATATATATGGAAATGCGAAGTACCTTGAATAGCCAAGGTAATTCAGGGAAAGAATAAAGTTGGAGGACTTATACTACTTATTTTTTAAGACTTAATACAAAGCGGGCACCTGGGTGGCTCAGTTGGTTAAGCGACTGCCTTCGGCTCAGGTCATGATCCTGGAGTCCCTGGATCGAGTCCCACATCGGGCTCCCTGCTCAGCGGGGAGTCTGCTTCTCCCTCTAACCCTCTTCCCTCTCGTGCTCTCTCTCATTCTCTCTCTCTAAAATAAATAAATAAAATCTTAAAAAAAAAAAAGACTTAATACAAAGCTACAGCAAGCAAAACAGTATGGTATTGGCATAAGGATAGACAGAGACCAATGGAACAGAACAGAGAACCCCAAATATATCATCAACTAATTTTCAACAAAGTCTCCGCGATAATTTAGATAATTTGGTGGGGGAAAAGATAACCTTTTAAATAAATCCTGCTAAAATAACTGCATAGTTCAATGCGGCGGTGGGGGAGGGGAGGAATCTTGACCCTAACTTCATATACACAAAAAATTAGACCTACATATAGAAGCTGAAACTATAAAATGTCTAGAAGAAAACATGGAAGGAAATCTTTACAACTGTGGTGCAGATAATAATTTCTTGGCAAGATACACACACACACAAAACAATGAACATTAATAGAAAAGCTGATAATTGGACTCTTCTACTCTTTGAAAGACACTGTTAAGAAAATGAAAAGGCAAGCCGTGACCTAAGAGAAAATATTTGCTAAGCATATACCTGATAAAGGACTTATATCTGGAATATATAAAGAACACTTTAACTCAAAAGTAAAAAGATAAACAAGCCAATTTAAAAAATGGCCACAGATTTGAACAAATACTTAATAAAAGAAGTTACATGAATGGCTAATAAGCATATAACAAGATATTCAATATCATCAGTCATCAGGAAAATGCAAATTAAAACTCAATGAAATACCACTGCACACCTACCAGAGTGCCTAAAATTAAAAAACTGGTAATAGCAAGCATTAGGAAGGATGTGGAGCCGTTGGACCCTTCATACATTCCTGCTGGGAGTGTAAAACCACTTTGAAAAACAATTTGGTAGTTTCTTATAAAGTTAAACATACACCCACCTATTACCAGCAATTCTTCTCCTAGGCATTTACCCCAAAGAACTGAAAGTGTAAGTCCACACCAAGACTCATATATGAATGTTCATAGTAGCTTTATTCACAAATGCTTATCAGCAAGTGAATAAATAAATGTCAATGCAATAAAATACTATTCAGCAATAAATAGAAACAAACTACTAATATATGCAACAATATTCTGCCGAATGAAAGAAACCAGACGCTAGAGAATACATGTCATATGATTTGATTTATGTAAAATACTAGTATGAAACAATCTATAGTAATAGAAAGTAGATCAGAGGTAGCCTGAGGCTGGAGAGTCAGGAAACTGACAGTAAAGGGACAGATGGGAAATTTCTGCAGTTGGGATGATTGTTACATTGGTGTCTACATTTGTTAAAATTTGTGGAACTGCTCACCGAAGATGGCTTCATTTTATGGCATGTAAATTATACACCAGTAAAGTTGTTATAAATGTAAAAAAAAAAAATCAGAGAATAAAAGAATGCTCTTGGAAACTGAAAACATGACAATCTAAAAAAGTTAGAACTTGGGGTACCTGCTGGCTCAGTCAGTACAGCATGTGACTCTTGAACTCAGGGTTGTGAGTTCAAGCCCCATATTGGGAATAGAGATTACATAGAAAAATAAAATCTTAAAAAAGTTAGGTGCATCTGGGTGGCACAGTCAGTTAAGTGTCCAACTTTTGGCTTCAGCTAAGGTCCTGATCTCAGGGTTGTGGAATTGAGCCCCTTGTGGGGCTCTGCACTCAGCCAAAATCTGCTTGAGATTCTTTTTCCCTCTTCCTCAGCCTGCCCCGCTCCGCTCATGCACGCTCTCTCTCAAATAAATAAATGTCTTTAAAAAAATCTTTTAAAAGTTAAAATTTAATAGAGTTGAAAATTAAAGTATAAGAACTTATGCAGAAAGTAGAATAATTGGAGAAATAAATGGAAAAAAGTGGATCAATTCAGAAAGTCCAATATTCAACCATTAGGAATCACACAAAAAGTAGAAGAAGCAAGTAGAAGAAAGTTGCCAAAAATTACACATGAAGATTTTCTAGATTGGGGGGTGGGGGGGAGACACAGATCTCTATATTGAAAGGAGGCATTAGATGCCATGAACAATAAATAAAAATATATCAAGGCTCAGGATTGTGAATTGGAGATCACCAGGGGTAAAAAAATTTGAAAAGTTTCCAGAGGATCAGAGGATGGAAACTAGACTTTAGGAGACAAGAACAAAACAGGGAGACCAGTGTTATGGGCTGAATTGTATCTTCCCAAAATTCAGATGTTGAAGCCCTAACCCTCAGTACCTAAGAATATGGCTAGATTTGAAGATAGGGTCTTTACAGAGGTAGTTAAGGAAACATGAGGGCAGGTTGGGCCCTAATCCAATATGACTGGTGTTCTTCTAAGAAGAGGGGATTAAGACCCAGACATATATATATACCAAGGGAAGGCCATATATAAATGTGGTGAGAAGGGGGCCATCTACAGGCCAAGTAGAGAGGCCTCAGCAGAAATCAACTTGCTGATCTTGTTCTCAAGGCTTCTATCCTCAAGAATTTAAGAAAATAAATTTTCATTGTTTAAGGGGAAAAGAAAGTTCTATTGGAAATAAAAGGTCATATGTAAAAGAATTGAATCAGAATGCTATTAGAATTCTTTTTTTTTTAAATTTTATTTTTAAGTAATCTCTACACCCAATGTGGGGCTCAAACTCATGACACTGAGATCATGAGTTGCATGCTCCACTGACTGAACTAGCCAGATAGGCCAAGAAAGCTGTTAGAATTCTTAATGGCAATCAGATCCTGGAATATATTAGAGCAATATCTGTATTATGCCAAGGAAAATTATTTTTAATCTAGAATACTACAGACAGCCAAATTATAAATCAAATATGAGAGTAAAGAAGACATTCAGAGGCATGCAAGGACTAGAGTTTAACCCACTCTTTTTTAGTTCCTTTTCCTTGGCTAAGGATGGGATAGGACCAATTTCCCAAAATTGTTCTCAATGTTATTGTCTTTGATATAAGCACTTTAACCTGTTCAAGACTATTTAATATTAGGAATTGTAGGAAAATGAACAAGATGAATGAAAATGGTAAATAATGAGACATTACAAAGTTTTCAAGAAACATAGTATTAGGTGTTAATTCGCATTTAATAACACTTTATAATTGAAAGACTTTTCTTTTTTCATGAATAGTTGGGTTTATTTCAACAGTGGGTTTGAAACCCTCACCTTAGGCAAGAGACTACAGTAATTATACCAGGAATAGACAATTTCCTATACTGTCAAATATATAAAAGTTCCTCTTGCACTTTCCTCAACACTGATCAGCAAGCAGATTCAGTTCACATTTGCTTTGATCATTCTACTGAGTTAACCCAAGCTTCTTCTTCAGAGACTCTGGCATTTCAGGTGGAGGAGGGCGAGGGAGCCTGAAGTAGACCTTCACAGAGTCATAGATGAACCACTGTAGTGCAGAGTGCCAATCATGATGATACGGGCAAAGAGTCCCTTCCATACACCTTTAAAGCCAAGTCTCTGAAGAACTTGAGAAGCACTGCTACCTTTCTCCTTATTCAACACAGATACCACTGAATCAGCAGGGTGAGAAACATTTGCACAGAAGACTCCAGCTATGTAACCTGCCACAAATGTTACAACCAGTTGCTCTGCCTTTGAACATTCACTTCGGGGCTTAGGAACCACAAACTTGTACAATGCTTCAACAGTACGTTCAAAGCAGGCAAATTTCATCATGGTGTCGGGTATCTGTCTCATCCAGAGAGGGGCAACTCCCTTGTAGAATGCTTTTAAGCCTTCTTCCTTATACATTTTGGGAGCTGCATCCCTCAAAGTGTTGGCATAACCTGGTTGGGTTTGAATTCGAACCTTAGCAGCTTCCATAGGAGCCAGGGCAATGTCAGCAAAGAATTCAGCACTGGCAGAAGCAGCCAAATACAGTGATGTGCGCCAGAGATAGGCATTCTCCTCCCCAAGCATGTTGCTATACAAGACTTTGAAAACTTCATAAAAGCCAAACTTGCAGAGCCGCTCCATAGAGTAGCCAATGAAAGTCGGAGCCCATCCTTTAGCCAAACCACGAACACCACCCTCTTTAAGTGTAATTGAGAATCCATTAAATATGCCCTTGTACTTCTGGGGGTCCACCTGCATGCGACATTTCCCTAAATCCAGAGGAACGATAGCAGTGTGTGTCAGACCACAACTTAAGACCCCACCAAAGCCGCACAGTGCATAAAACTTCATGGAGCCATATTCGCAACTGTACTCTTCCACAGAGGCTGCTGCCAGATTGCGGGAACGGCGGGGCGGGCCCGGGGGCCCCACGGGGCTGCTGCGGGGGCCCGTGAGACCATAGTGTACCAGCTGCAGGTGGGGCGCGTTGAATGGGTTCGCCCGCGCCAGATGCGCCATGGACGAGAACATCTTTTTCCTAAGATGGCGAACACACGACCACTCACTCAAAAAGGCTGCGGCTCACAGAAGCCGAACGTCCTCCCGACCCTTAGATCTGTCTATAATTGAAAGACTTTTTAACATGCTTAAATGAACTGAAAGATCATAGAGAAAGTATTTGGCCTAGGAACTGACACATGATAGATACTAATGGCATACAGACCCTAAGGTGATCCTTTCTCCATATCAAGGGATATCCCTCACTTCTGGTATTCACACTTTTGTAACTCTCCTCCTCTTGCGTGCTGGTGGAACTTGTGACTTTGTTCTAACCAAAAGAAAATAGCAAAGGAAATGGGATATCACTGTTAGGATTGTGTTACATGACATAAGGCTTTGTTTTGCTAACAGACACCCTCCAGAGATCTCTTTGCCGGCTTGGTAAAGTGGCCATGTTGATGAATCCTGTGTGGAGGGAGCTGCACGCAGCTTCTAGAAACTGCAAGTAGACTCCGGAGCTGAGGTTGGTCTTTCGCTTCCAACCTATAAGGGCCTTCGGTCCTACAGAGGCAAGGAAATGAATTCTGTCAACAACCTGAGTGAGCCTGAAAGTGGATTCTTCTGCATTGAAGCCTGCAAAGGAGAACGCAGCCTGCACAACACCTTGACTGCATTCTTGTCAGACCCAGAGAAGAGGACCTTGGTAAGCTGTGCCTACGCTCTTGACTCATAGCTGCTGTGGGATAATAAATGTGTGTTGTTTGAAGGCACTGAATTCGTGGTAATTTGTTACGCAGCAAAAGAAAACTACTACAGTGCTCAACAAGTGTTAATGGGTTTGAAATGTAAATGAGGTTAGGGCTACTGTCCACTGGCCTTCTTTCTGACCGTCCTCTTGGTTTTGGACTGGTTAGCCCCTGCCCCACCTCATCTGGTTTGGTACAAGAAATTCTGATTGGTCTTGCCACCTGTCTTAGGATGATTTTCAATGTGTGATGTAGAGAGCTGCTGGTTTTCCTGCTCAACATCTATTTGCCCCTGATTTAGTAACAGCATCAACGTCTTTTGGGGAACTGTCTCTCCCCAACTTCCAGTCGTAATATGCTGCACTCTGGATCCAAAATGGGCACATGAACCAGGCCTGCTCATGAAATGGACCAGGTGAGGTCCTATGACCCAACCCCACTTGGCCAATTATTTAATATGTGGGCTCTGGGTGAGAGAGAATCTCTTCTCTGCCGTCACTGAGCAGGTATGGTGTAAGCCTGTGGCTGTACCCTTTCCTTGATATGGAGAAAGTCTGTGTGCAGTAGGAAAGCATTAACACAGACAAACTTAGTTTATTTATTTTTAAGGATTTTATTTATTTGAGAGAGAGAGAGAGAGAGAGAGCATGAGAGGGAGGAGGGCCAGAGGGAGAAGCAGACTCCCCGCTGAGCAGGGAGCCCGATGTGGGACTCGATCCCGGGACTCCAGGATCATGACCTGAGCCGAAGGCAGTCGCTCAACCAACTGAGCCACCCAGGTGCCCTAGACAAGCTTAGTTTAGAAGAACTTGAGATATCAAGTCCCCGAGGACTGTTCTTACCTCAGACTTCCCAGTTTTATAGGCCAATTTGAATCAAGTTTTTGTGACTTTCTTTTTCCTTTTTTTTTTCCTTTTTTTAAGTAAACTCTATGCCCAACATGGGGCTCAAAATCACAACCTCAAGATCAAGAGTCTACATGCTCTTAAGTCAGCCAGGCACTCCAAGTTTTTGTGACTTTCTAGAGTTCAGCCAGGCACCTCAAGTTTTTGTGACTGAACTAGAGTTCAGGCTTCTATCTTTTAAAGATTTTATTTATTTGAGAGAGAGAGTGAGCTTGAGTGGGGTGGAGGCAGGACCAGAGGGAGAGGGAGAAGCAGACTCCCCGCTGAGCAGGGAGCCGGACACGGGGCTCGATCCCAGGACCCTGGGCTCATGACCTGAGCCGAAGTCAGACACTTAAACAACTAAAGCACCCAGGCGCCCCCAGGCTTCTGTCTTTTAGACCTGACTCCTAACCAATTTAACAGTAACCTCTACATCATTTCTTCCAGTCCGTGAATGAGAAAAATATGCTTAGAGTCAGCAATGGATTCTAGATGATACTGCGCTAACTTTGTAAGTGTGTCTCTAATCAACCCTACCTCCTAAATCTTCATGGTTTTAGTCCCCAAAGTTCTCCTTCTCCAAATTAGTGTCTCTGTTGGAAACATATTCACTGAACTGTTAGGACAGGTTCTTCCTTTAGATGATTGGCTATTCCAAGTAGTTTTTAAAAGTTTGCATCTGTGTTTCTTTCACAATCTTTTCACAGGAACCAAAATCTAGGATATATTTTTGAACCCCTTGAAATTTCACTTACAGGCTTTGCCTCATAAAATGTTACACAAAAATAATTACTAAACCAATTCATTCTTTTTTTGCTAATCTTCAAGAGCATATAAAAAAGTATTTAAAAAACTTTCAGTTGGCCCTAGGAAAACTTTTTGTCTTAAAATTATTTTTTTATATTAATAAACTTTACTTTTTAGAGCAGTTTTAAGTTCAGAGCCAAATCAATTGGAAAGTAGAGAGAGTTCCCAATACCCTCTGTCCCCCCACCCCATGAACGTTATCCCCCACTATCAACATCCTACACCACAGTGGTACATTTGTTTTAATAGATGAGCCTACGCTGACACATCATTGTCACCCAAAGTCCACAGTTTACCTTACAGTTCACTCTTCGTGTTGTGCAATTTATGGATTTGGACAAACATGGAATGAAATGTATTCACCATTATAGTATCCTACAGAATAGTTTAACTGTCCTAGAAATACCTTCTGCTCCAAATATTCACCCCCATCCCTGACAACCACTGATCTTTTTACTATTCCTATAGTTTTGCCTTTCCAGAATGTCATATAATTGGAATCATACAGTATGTAGACTTTTCAGATTGGCTTCTTTCACTTAGTAACATGCATTTAAGTTTCCATCATGTCTTTTCATGGCTTGATAGCTCATTGTTTTTTTTAGCATTGAATAATATTAAAGTACCATGGTTTATTTGCCTATTGAAGGACATCTTTGCTGTTTCCAAGTTTTGGCAATTATAAGTAAAGCTGCTATAAATATCTATGTGCAGGTTTTTGTGTGAATGTAAGTTTTCAACTCATTTGGGTAAAAACCTAGGAGCATCATTGCTGGATCAAATGGTAAGAATATTTAGTTTTCTAAGAAACTGCCGAACTGTCTTTGAAAGTGTACCACTTTGTATTTCAACCAGCAATAAATGAGAGTTCCTGCTGCTTCACATCCACACCAACATTTAGTATTTGTGCTATAGATTTTGACCATTTTAATAGTTATGTAATGGTAACTCTTTGTCTATTTCATTTGCAATTCTCTAATGACATACGATGTTGACCTCCTTACGTGTCATCCATACATCTTCTTTGGTGAGGTGTCTGTTCAGGTCTTTTTGCCAATTTTAAAAATCTGATTGTTAGTTTTTTTATTGTTGAATTTTAAGAGTCCTTTGTATAATTTGGACAACAGTCTTTTTTTTTTTTAAAGATTTTATTTATTTATTTGAGAGAAAGAGAGAGAGAGCGGGGGGAGGAGCAGAGGGAGACAGACAAGCAGATTCCGCACTGAGCACAGAGCCTGACGCAGGGCTCGATCCCATGACTCTGAGATCATGACTTGAGCCAAAATCAAAAAGTCAGACATTTAACTGACTGAGCCACCCAGGGGTCTCTGGACAGCAGTCCTTTATCAGATGTATCTTTTGCAAATATTTTCTCCTAGTAACTAGCTTGTCTTCTCATTCCCCTTAAGGAGTATAAATATTAACATTTGTGTATAACTCATTGGATCTAAAAAAATTTAAGGTGGTTTAAATGTTTAACATGAAGTAATATTTAATAATAACCAGAGTTTATTTACGTGTATGATACTTAGTATTACTTTTTAAAAATATTTTATTTTATTAAAAAAAATTTTTTTTTTATTTATTTGTCAGAGAGAGAGTGAGCAAGTGAGCACAAGCAGGGGGAGGTGGTACGCAGAGGGAGAAGCAGGCGCCCCGCTGAGCAAGGAGCCCGATGTGAGACTCGATCCCAGGACCCTGTATGTATGTAAGAAGAATATTTAATTGAAACAAGCAACAGAGGGGCCTGGCTGGCTCAGTCGTTGTATCTGCCTTCAGCTCAGGTCATGATCCCAGGACCCTGGGATCGAGCTCCATGTCAGGCTCCCTGCTCAATGGGGAGCTTGCTTCTCCCTCTGCCATTTTCCCTGCTCACACTCTCTCTCTGAAATAAATAAATAAAATTAAAAAAAAGAAAAGAAACAAGCAACAGATAGTTATTTAGTATAAAGTTCATTCACATGTATTAAAGTGTCTGTAATAGGAAATCTATTAAAACCAAAATATTATGGCTATAGGAAAATGTGCATTCAAAAAAAGTGGGTTGCTTTTTTCAGATAATGAAAATACTGATATATTGTATTGGATTGCCTTAAACTCTTAAACTGTTAGGTAAACATTTTTAAACAACAACAAAAATGTTGGTGGAAACACATAGTACAGAACATTGAAGGCATCAATATATGTCATACATGATCCTAAATCCCACATAGGCAGGATCTACAAAAGACTCCAGTTTTTAAAAATTACAGAAATTCTAGATACTCCTCTAATAGATATAAATGCCATACATAATATTCCAAAGCAAACTAATAACTAATAAAAATGTAATTCACATTCAATTAGAACAAAAACAATATGAATAATATAAAATTGAACTTTTGAGCAACACTAACAAAACTTTTCTTATCAAAAAATCCTCTTGTGCATAGAGGAAAAGTATACACATGCATAAATTATCTGAGAAATAGAAAAAATTGGTTAAGGGGCACCTGGGTGGCTCAGTCGTTAAGCGTCTGCCTTCGGCTCAGGTCATGATCCCAGGGTCCTGGGATCGAGCCCCGCATCAGGCTCCCCGCTCCACGGGAAGCCTGCTTCTCCCTCTCCCACTCCCCCTGCTTGTGTTCTCTCTCTCGCTGTGTCTCTCTCTGTCAAATAAATAAATAAAATCTTTAAAAAAAAAAAAGAAAAAATCGGTTAAAATTTGACAGGTCAATGGGAAACCAAAGGTACAGAGGACACTGCTGGCTCTAGTTTTTAATGGTTCCAAGAATTTTTACCCCACTCTGTATTCACTCAGAGGGCACATTATTAACAGATGCAAAACTTTGACACCGTTTGTGCTCTTTTTGATTTTTTTCCATTTTGTAAAAAAGAATATTCTGTGTAGAATTATATATCTTACTGAAGGTATTACCTTATAAATGCATATTTGTCCTTTTTTCCAGTTCAATTCCCTTTTTATACTCATATTCCATTATCTTCTGATTGTAATGGAGGGGTTGTAATGATCTAATTAAATACAAAGGTTATGTCAAAATAGATTTTTTTAAAGATTTTATTTATTTATTTGACAGAGAGAGACACAGTGAGAGAGGGAACACGAGCAGGGGGAGGGGGAGAGGGAGAAGCAGGCTTCCCGCGGAGCACAATGTAGGGCTTGATGTGGGGCTCGATCCCAGGACGTTGGGATCATGACCTGAGCTGAAGGCAGACGCTTAACGACTAAGCCACCCAGGCCCCCTTCAAAATACATTTAATGGTTAACACTAATCAGTTGCTTGGGGAAGAAGCACAAACAAAACAGAGCAAACAAAACAATCCACTACCAAAAGTACAACAGGAATGCAAAATGGTGAATGAGACAGAAATAAATACATGTCAATAACTTTATATTAAGATATTTTCCTTTCAGGGGCGCCTGGGTGGCTCAGTCGTTAGGTATCTGCCTTCGGCTCAGGTCATGATCCTAGGGTCCTGGGATCGAGCCCTGCATTGGGCTCCCTGCTCCATGGGAAGCCTGCTTCTCCCTCTCCCACTCCCCCTGCTTGTGTTCCTGCTCTCGCTGTGTCTCTCTCTGTCAAATAAATAAAATCTTAAAAAAAAAAAAGGTATTTTCCTTTCAATCATTAAAAGCATTTACCAGTTATGGAATTAGCATACAATGTTATATTAGTTTCAGGTGTACACCATATTGGTTCAACAATTCTATACATTACTCACTGCTCACTGTGATAACTGTAGTCACCATCTGTCACCAAACAACGTTATTAAATATTACTGACTCTTTCCTATGCTGTGCTTTTCATCCCTGTGACTTATTTATTTTATAACTAGAAGTTTCTCCTTTTAATTCTTTTCATCTAGTTTGCCCATTCCCCGCACCCACATCCCCTCTGGCAACCATCAATTTGTTCTCTGCATTTAAGAGTCTGTTTCTTAGATTCTACCTGTAAGTGAAATCACATGGTATTTGTCTTTCTCCTTCTGACTTATTTCACTGAGCATAATACCTTCTAGTCCATCCATGTTGTCATAAATGGTAAGATCTCAACCTTTTTTTTTGGTTGAGTGATACTCCATTATATATATATACCACATCTTCTTTGTCCATCTGTCGATAGACACCTGTGTTGCTCCCATGTCTTGGCTATTATAAATGATGCTGCAATAAACATAGGGGTGCATATTTCTTTTTGAATTAGTGTTCTCATTTTCTTTGGGTAAATACCCAGTAGTGGAATTACTGGATCATTTGGTATTTCTATTTTTAATTTTTTGAGGAACCTCTGTACTCTTTTCCACAGTGACTACATTAATTTACATTCCCCACCAATAGTGCACAAAGTTCCTTTTACTCCACAGCCTTGTTAACACTTGTTATTTCTTGTCTTTTTGATACTAGCTGTTATGACAAGTATAAGGTGTTATCTCATTGTGGTTGTGATTTGAATTTCTCTGATGATGAGTGATGTTGAGCATCTTTTCATGTGTCTGTGGCCATCTGTATGTCCTTTGGAAAAATGTCTATTCAATTCCCCTGTCCATTTTTTTTTAAGATTTTATTTATTTATTTGACAGAGAGGGACACAGCGAGAGAGGGAACACAAGCTGGGGGAGTGGGAGAGGGAGAAGCAGGCTTCCCGCGCAACAGGGAGCACGATGCGGGGCTCGATCCCAGGACGCTGGGATCATGACCTGAGCCAGAGGCAGACGCTTAACGACTGAGCCACCCAGGACCCCGGGATCATGACCTGAGCCGAAGGCAGACACTTAACGACTGAAACACCCAGCGCTCCTCTTTGTCCATTTTTAAATTCGATTGTTCAGTGTTGAGTTGTATAAACTCTTTATGTATTTTGGATATTAACTCCTTATTGGAGTATCATTTGCAAACACCTCCCATTCAGTAGGTTGCCTTTTTGTTTTGTTCATGGTTTCCTTTGCTGTGCAGCGGCTTTTTATTTTGGTGTAGTCCCATATCACATTTTCTTTTGTATAAAGTATTATGAGCTCGACATAGATGTTCTACAAACACCAGTGATTTCACAATCTTAATGATG
Source organism: Callorhinus ursinus (assembly GCF_003265705.2). NCBI lineage: Eukaryota > Metazoa > Chordata > Mammalia > Carnivora > Otariidae > Callorhinus > Callorhinus ursinus. The sequence goes on from NW_027397083.1 coordinate 16,445,131, forward strand.
AATTCCAGATGAATAATCAAGTTAGAGCAACAGTTTTATGCTAAGTGATGGCATATAACAAATCTAGGCTACTGCTGGGAGAGGGGTTGTTATAGGTTTTAAGGCTAGCTTTGCAATTAGACTCTTATGAGTCAGTGGTAGTAAACAAGTTCAAGGAATATTTCAAATTATGATTCAATAAGAGATACACCCTGTATTATATTTCTTTTTTTTTAAGTTTATTTATTTAAGTAACCTGTACACTCAGTGTGGGGCTTGAACTTAGGACGCTGAGATCAAGAGTCTCATACTCCTCCAACTGAGCCAGCCAAGTGCCCCTGTCTTATATTTCTATTCATCCTAAGAAATACATGTGTGTGAGAATACATGTACATATATATGTAATATAAACCTATATACATTTATGTATATATGACAGATGGTCATAAATTTCTCATACAGACCTAGAATTAATAAGATCCCTGTTCTTCATAATTTGAGATAGCATAATTCTACAGGTATGAGATGGGCCTGGAAAAGTGTGCTTGCTCCTTCTAAACCTAGCTCTCAGCAGCATGTTAGATTTAGGGCAAGTTATGTTTTTATGCCTTAGTCTGATTGCTACAAAGTTAGGAAAGTAGAATTTGCCTCTGACTTTTTTTTTTTAAAGATTTTATTTATTTATTTGAGAGTGAGAGCAGAGCCAGAAAGACAGAACATGAGTCAGGGCAGGGGGCAGTGGGGGGGTAGAGCTGAGGGAGAGGGAGTAGCAGGCTCCCCATTGAGCAGGGAGCCCGATGCAGGGCTCGATCCAGGACCCTGGGATCATGACCTGACCCGAAGGCAGACGCTTAACTGACTGAGCCACCCAGGCACCCCCTGCCTCTGACCTCTTAAAGAGAATTAAAATAAGGGCAGAGTATAAAGTTACATGAGAAAATAGTCCTTATGTAAAGTCAAGGTATGATTAATGATAATTTTTTTTTTTAAGTAATCTCTACACCCAAAGTGGGGCTTGAACTCATGACCTCAAGATTAAGAGTTGTATGCTCCATCGACTGAGTCAGCCAGGTGCCCCATAGTGGTAAAATTTTTAAAGGTAATGTAGATGGCTTTAAAAAGACTTTTCCTGGGGCGCCTGGCTGGCTCAGTCAGTGGAACATGTGACTCAGGGTTTTGAGTTCAAGCTCCATGCTTAAAAATCTTTAAAAAAAATAAAAAGACCACTTTCCTAATTATATCTAAATGCTGCTAGATGATTTCTTTGTGATAAGCAACTGAAGTGACCCCAAAATCTAGAAGGATAAAATGTTTGGCAGTCTGTAATGATTAAGGTCTTGCTTATATCTGCCTTAAGATCATGTTGTTTTAAAAGAGAGACATAAACACTCACACATTGTAATAATTTATACTGTCTAAACATTTAATTGGAAGGAACTACCAAATATATGTGGGTTTTAGTCTCACTTCTGTAAAAATTATAAAACAAAAGACAATTTTACAAATGGTCTTAAATAATAGGAAAATGCAATGCCTAGCAAAACAACAAGAACAGAATTTTTTCTTTTATTTCTCAGGAGTCTTTTATTTCTTGAGTTCCTGCAAAGAGAAAACAAATTCACACCTACATCCACACCCACTCACATAAATGTGTGCAAACACACTCCTCCAGAGGTTTATAGCTTATATTCTACTACATTCTTTTTTTTTTTTAAAGATTTTATTTATTTATTTGAGAGAAAGAATGAGAGAGAGCACATGAGAGGGGGGAGGGTCAGAGGGAGAAGCAGACTCCCTGCCGAGCAGGGAGCCCGATGCGGGACTTGATCCCGGGACTCCAGGATCATGACCTGACCCGAAGGCAGTCGCTTAACCAACTGAGCCACCCAGGCGCCCTATTCTACTACATTCTTAAGGAAGACTGGTCATATATACAATTAAAAGAAGAGACAAAGTATAGGTTAAAATGATTACTTATGGTGTTTTGGGTCCAGACATTAAGAGATATGAGGGGTTGCTGGTAACTTTAGTTGGTATTATTTTAAGAGCAGGAAAGTAAATTAATTTTTCTAGGTTCTCGAACTATTATTTATAAACAACACATTTTCAAGATAAAAAATTACATGTAGATATATATAGATAATTTAGCAATGAAAATGGATGTGTCTACTCATCAGTAGCATGGGCAACTTTATCAAGTTCTAGTCACTCCTAGATTTGAAGCCTATATATTTGAGAGTATAACAATGCTTGCAAATCCTTGCCATTGCAACTCTGTACCCTCTGAAGAACTAACTCCCTAGCAAGTGACTTTTAAATTACTTACTCCACTCCCATAACAAAACATGACTGATAGCAATTGTTAACAACTAAAACCTATAAAATATGGTGAATGCTATGCAATAATTTAAAATGTAAAATGAAGTGATTATATTAAGGCCACCAGTTTATACTGAAGTGTCCAATTTTGTGACGGATTTCCAACAACAAAGAAATCCGAATAAAGAGTGGGTCTAATATTCTGACTTCGGATAATCTAATGATCAGAAACTCTTTTTTTGTAATATTCAACACAAGAAATCTACAAACTTTATCAGTACAAAAGACAGTTCACCGGTTCTAGCTATGACATCTATAACACAGATTTTCTGAACCATTAAAATAAACAAAAAAGTGCTCTCTTCTTTACTGCAAAGCTATGGAGTCCAAGTTTCTTATCAAAATGGTAATGATAAGTTTCTTACCAGGCTGATAATGATCGAGTTCAGGTCCAAGATGCCAACAGAACTGCTGTGGTGTCGTATACACATGCTTATTCTTTCTTTGCTCCTTGCGGTTTGTCATAAAGGGGCTGAAGTAACATGTCTCTTTGGTTCGGGGAAAAGGAACCATTCAAATAGCAGGAATCTCCGATACCACCATGGCGGGCTTAGTGAGATGGGAGCGACATAGACTTTTTAAATACTCGAAACCCTTTTGCTGGCCCAGGATATGGTGGTGGCGGGGAAACATTGTGCTTTCTGGTCAGTGCCACTGCCTGTTCATAAGAAGGTAATCCTGTGTCCTCCACTGCAGGGGGTGACGGGGTCAAGGCAGCCTCCTCAGGTCTTCTGAAAATGATGGAGGGAGTGTGCCTGCCCCTTCTTACGTAGGTGGCTGAAGAACTAAACAGAGAGACAGCATTTAGGTCTAGAAAGGCAGCATTTTTAGGTTAAAATGGCAATATTAGAAAACCCAACTGACGATTTTGATAAAAGTTGAGCCCAATTTATTTATGTTTTTTATTTATTTTTTAAGATTTTATTTATTTGAGAGAGAGAGAGGGTGAGACAGAGAGCCCCAGCAGGGCAGAGGGAGAGGGAGAAGCAGACTCCCAGGGGAGCAGGGAGCCCGAAGCAGGGCTCCATCCCAGGATCCTGGGAACGTGACCTGAGCTGAAGTCAGACGCTTAACTGACTGAGCCACCCAGGAGCCCCTGAACCCAATTTGTTAATATAACCACAGTTTTATTTTACCCATATACTCTGAAAGAGTCTTGGTATAGGGGAAAGATCGAGAGCTTTGGAGGGCGCCTGGGTGGCTCAGTCGGTTAAGCGACTGTCTTCGGCTCAGGTCATGATCCTGGAGTCCCGGGATCGAGTCCCACATCGGGCTCCCTGCTCAGCAGGGAGTCTGCTTCTCCCTCTGACCCTCCCCCCTCTCATGCTCTCTCTCTCTCAAATAAATAAATAAATAAAATCTTTAAAAAAGATCGAGAGCTTTGGAGTCAGTCATGGATCTGAAACTGGATCCTCTCATTTCATAGCTATGTGGCCAAAGCAAGTTATCTGTTCCCTTTGAAGTAAAATGGGGACAATAATAGCTACCTCAACAGAGTTGTTTTGTGTGGATTCAGAAAAAATGTTATATGTAAAGCATCTAAGCAGTGTCTGGAACACTATAATAAGGACTCAAAACATGCTAATTCCCCTTTTCTCCCACTCCTAAATGAGAACTTTCTCAAAATATGATGTGAAACCAAACCCTTTCTTGTTGAAAGGCAGCATTACTCCAAGCCAAGGATCCTGATGTCACAGAGATAATCACGACAGGTGATGCCTGTCTCTCTCCTCTGCAGTCCTGTTGCCTGGTCCATCCCTCCTAAATAGCACTTCTGTCATATCCCTCTTCTCTGCAAAAGTCTAACCCGCAGCCTACTTTCCCCTGAGTCAAGTTCAACTCCCATGCCTCCTTTCTAAAGCCTCCCTTATTCTGGCTTCACCTGATTTTTCACAACTCTCTGCTCTTGCAAGGTACCCTCTTTATAGTCCTCTGTATGTGCAATCAATTCTCTGTCCTGCTTCTGTGCTTTCACTGCTGTTGTTTGCTTTCTCAGGTTATTGTCTTTTCCCCACTCTGTTGACCTAAGGCCAATAATTAAAAAAAAATATGGCCTCCTGCAAGCCCCACCATTTCCACAAAACTCTGTTAGCTACCCCAGCCAGTGAAAATTGAAATGCAGTAGGGGTCTGGTGTTTTGAGCCTGTGTTTTCCCTTCTCACGACTGAATTATGAATTATAATTTAAACATTAGTAAATCGATCTGTTTAGACTGTAAAGTTGGCTGTCTATGAAGCACTTACACATAAATTAAGTTCCTAGAAATATGGCTAATTAAAGATAATTAAAATTCATAGGTAATCCCCAACTTCCCATCAATATTTACAATATTCTTCCCGGCAAGAGACAGTTAAGTAGACTCAAAATACTGTAAACTTTCCAAACTAAGGCAGTCAATTTGTACTTAGAACACCTCTTCCTTGGAGGTAATCATGAGATATGAAACTGGAGGAAAGGAGAGAGGATGATCGCAGAGAGAGAAGTGAAGAAGATCTATGTAAATCTAGGAACTGGAGAGTCAGCTCTTCAATAGTTGGGGGGTCACTGACAGCATCCATCACAAGTTTACTTAGAGGGCTCAACACAATTCCTCCTCTGTCAGAAATCTGGAACAGATTCCTGGTAGGCTAGTCACTTGCCACATTCATTAACTTACGACGAAAAGTTCTATTTGTTTGCTTATAGGGAACAGGAGAGACAGATGTTTTAGTGGAACAAATAAACTCTTCCATGCAGACTTCCAAATATAAGATATAGAAACAATATCATAATTACATCAAAGTTATTAAATAATCTACATAGTGATTTCTTACACACATCTTAAATGATTGATATCAGGAAGTATACACAAATAACAACTCAAATCAACTAGCAACATCATAGTATGCCTATTTTCCTCCATAAACTGTAGGAACTAAGAAATGAAAAGATCTTGTTTCCCATTTCTTGACATGTTTTGACAGAGGAATGAGACAAACTTTTCTGACAATGACCTTATTTTTTACTCTTTTCTTTCTCAAATATTTCCTCACCCTTCCTCCACTTCCAGACTTGCAAAATACAGAGAGAACAAATAACTCTGCTAGAAGAATTTCTTGGGATAATAGATGAAAAGTACTTTAGTAAGTTTTTAAAAGTCAGTCCCCAAATAAGAGAATGTCTTATAAACCTAGTGTTCAACGTACCCTCAAATCAAAGGGTGGCTCCGAGGATCAAAGTGAAACAATACATGTAAAAATATCTGTGAGCTGTATAGCATTATACTGTACTAACATTAAGTGTAACTAATCTTGCTTTTATTTATTTTTTAAAAAAGATTTTTATTTATTTGACAGAGAGAGACAGTGAGAGAGGGAACATAAGCAGAGGGAGTGGGAGAAGAAAAAGCAGGCTTCCCGCCGAGCGGGGAAAGGCAGCATTACTCCAAGGACCTGAGCCGAAGGCAGACTCTTAATCTTGCTTTTAAAATAAGAGCTATTCAGGGGCGCCTGGGTGGCTCAGTCAGTTAAGTGTCCCACTCTCGGTTTTGGCTCAGGTCACGATCTCAGGGTTGTGAGATCAACCCCTGCGTTGGGCTCTGTGCTCAGTGTGGAGTCTACTTAAGATTCTCTCTCTCCCTCTGCCTGCCCCCCCAATAAATAAATAAAATCTTAAGACAAAATAACATAAGAGATATTCAGGGTTTTTAAATTTTACAATAACATACACAGAAAGCATGCGTAATAATGGCATTACTTTGCCATTTGAATTATGCATTTGAATTCTGCTTCTAACCTACAGCAGGAAGAAGCTAGAAGATTACACAGAAAAAAGGCCTAAGGTAAGAAGATGGAGTGGTGCAGAAAAGTAGGAAAATGAAGCAAAGCACAGAGAAGAGAGAAGAAAATACCATGCATGAGGACACTGACTAATGGCTGTGCTATCCCAGGCCTTGAGCCCAGTTATTAAGCATGAGGGTATACATGAACTTTTTTGGAGAGACATTATGAGTGGGGAGGAAAAGAGAGATAAAGCAAGAAGAGTCTCCAAAGACAAATTTTGCCTAGGTCTTCATTAGTCTGAGAGTTTCCAGGACTTCCTCCCCGACTTGTAGAGAAAGCCATACTGAATAAAATTTTATTCAAAAGTCCCAGGAAATGGAAAGGTCTTGCTTATTTCCTACCTGTTTTATAAGGGAAGTTAATAAAAGTCTCTCAGCTTAAAAGATGGTGGCTTAAGAACAATTAGGCAAGTTCTTCCTCATTACTCTCATTTCTCAGATTTTTATAGGATTTACAGAGGTCTCTGACAAACTCCTTTGTCCGTGCCCACAGGTCACGTTAATGCCTCAGGGAGCTGTTCAGGAATTTCAGCTTGGGGATAGAATTTCAATGTCTATACCCTGTCCTCTGCCCTCCTTCTGGCATGTCTTCTTCCTGCACCTTTGCTGTGAGGACCCTTTAAGGCTTGATCCTTTTCTATCCGTCCTCCTTTCATTACACTCTGAGAACTTGCCTACTCTCATGGCTTCAGTTTGTTTTGTTTTGTTTTGTTTTAAGTAATCTTTACATCCAACGTGGGGTTCGAACTCACGACCCTGAGATCAAGAGTCACATGCTCTACTGACTGAGCCAACCAGGCACCCCATGGTTTTAGTTTTATCTCCCAATAGATGAATCTAATTCCACATCTGTTGCCCTAAACTCTTACCATAAAGAAAAAATTTTATAGTGCTAAAATATATATCACTTAAAATTTGCCATTTTAACCATTTTCAAGTGTGTGACTCAGTGGTATAAATTAAATTCACAGTGTTGTGCCACCATCACCACTGTTTCCATAACCCTTTCGTCACCTGGTCACAACCATGAGCTTTTCCCAGAATTTGAAAGTGTGACTAGGGATGTGTAAGCCTCAATTTCGAATAGCCTATTTAGCACCTGGCACTTTTTTTGAATAAGGTTATTTTTACACTTACTCATCTACACTTACTGAGAAGATAATAGAGAATAACTTTTTATTTTATTTTATTTTATTTATTTATTTATTTATTTTTTTAAAGATTTATTTGAGAGAGCGAGAATGAGAGAGAGAGTACATGAGAGGGGGGAGGGCCAGAGGGAGAAGCAGGCTCCTCGCCGAGCAGGGAGCCCGATGCGGTACTCGATCCCGGGACTCCGGGATCATGACCTGAGCCGAAGGCAGTTGCTTAACCAACTGAGCCACCCAGGCGCCCTATTTTATTTTTTTTTAAAGATTTTATTTATTTATTTGAGAGAGAGAGAGAGAGAGAGAGAAACAGCATGAGAGGGGAGAAGGTCAGAGGGAGAAGCAGGCTCCCCGCTGAGCCGGGAGCCCGATGTGGGACTCGATCCTGGGACTCCAGGATCATGACCTGAGCCGAAGGCAGTCGCTTAACCAACTGAGCCACCCAGGCGCCCATAACTTTTTATTTTAATGAGGATGTTGAGATTCTATTGTCCAAACAATTATGGCCTTTATGAATTTTTATCAAGCTTTATTAATGGGTTATTCAAGCAGCAACCATTTTATTTCACTCATTTTTCTTTAATTGGAAGTATCAATAAACATGGTTGAATTTAAAAGCTAATTACACTGTTTCTATTTGAGTTGCCATATCGCTAGATCTGTTAATGATGTGACTTAGAGAAAGTGATGGGACTTCTTAACCTCTGGAAATAATGTGGGGACACTGGTATCTACTTCCTGCTTAAGAAGGAAATATTAAAAAATCAAGCTGACACTTGTGAATCCTTTTGTATTCTTTTGAAGGATCTCAGAAATTGCATCATTTCATTGTTTATGTAAGTGTTAAATTATGCAACCAAACAACGGTCACAGACCAGAGGAGACTGGAGAGAAAATGACAACTAAATGCAATGCGGCATCTTAACTGGGTCCTGGAGCAGAAGGAGGACATGAATGACAAAATTGGTGAAATCTGAATAAGGTCTGGAGTTTAGTTAATAGTGATGTACCAGTGTTGGCTGGTTTGTTTTACAAATGTACTATGGGAATGTGAGATGTTCACAGTGAGGGGAACTGGTTGAAGGATGGGAACTCTCTGGGTGATCTTTGCAACTTTCCTGTATATCTAAAATTATTCCAGAGTAAAATGTTTATTTAAAAAATAGCCATTTTTATCCATTTTAAAATAACAATATAGAATGTATAATAGTGAATTCAATATTTTTACTTGGTACTTACCTGGGATATTGTTGCCTGTTACACTTGGTGATACAAAGATAGTAACCAAGTAATCCAAAAATAACCAAAAATACTCCAGCAGCAATTAATCCAGTCAGAAGGCCCATGACATCAACTTTTTCTCTGTTAGCATCTTAAGAGAAATCAATAAAATAATATAGATATAACAACTGAAAAGCACTGCCTATGATTTCAATAAATTTAACACTGGATCTAAGTATACTATTCAGAATCTAGTAATATTGACTTCTTTAAAAAGTGTTTGTGCTAGCAACAAAAATTTATAAAAGATACTTCCTAAAAGCCCTAGTTATGATTTCATTTATTTTATTATTTTTTAAAGATTTTATTTAGGGGTGCCTGGGTGGCTCAGTTGGTGAGGCATCTGTCTTCCACTCAGGTCATGATCCCAGGGTCCTGGGATTGAGCCCCACATCAGGCTCCCTGCTCAGAGGGAGTCTGCTTCTCTTTCTCCCTCTGCCTGCCACTCCCCCTGCTTGTGCTCTCTCTCACTCTCTGTCAAATAAATAAATAAATAAATAAATTTTTTTAAAGAAAGAGAGCAAGAGAGAGCATGAGCAGGCGGGGGAGGGGAGGGAGAAACAGACTCCCTTGCTGAGCAGGAAGCCTCATGTGGGGCTCGATCCCAGAGTCCTGGAATCATGACCTGAGCTGAAGGCAGATGCTTAACCGACTGAGCCCCCCAGGGACCCCCAAATTTCATTTACTTTAAATAGGTCATATTAAATGGATAGTATTCAAGACTAAACGTATTCTGGGGTGCCTGGGTTGGCTTAGTCAGAAGGGCATACAACTCGACCTCAGGGTCACGAGTTCGAGCCCCATGATGGGGGTAGAGATACTAAAAAAAAAAATAAACTTAAAAAAAAAGACGAGACATAACATATTCTTTGTTCAACTAGGCACATTTTGGTATTAAATTACACAGATAACTGTACTAAGCAACACTAGCCTAGCAACGTAATAAAGTCTCCTTGTAGCTGGGGCTCTGCCTGATGAGAATGAAAGACGATCTGACCAAAAAAGACCTGATAAAAAGCAGCTAGAGATGATAATACAGATAAAGTAAAGATCTCCCCTCTATAGATGATTTAATTATAACACTCTTAATTTACCTAGTAGCAGAAGTATTCCATTTACTTGTAATGGTAAAAAAGAAAAAATAATTAAAATAGCTTACTACTTGGAACTAATGGAGTCCTACTTTTATTCTGTACAAGTCCTGACCTAGCTGAGTAGTTTAAAATACCTTTAAGCCTATTATCTCATTTCCCTAGTATCTCACCAGACTTGATTTTCAGTGTGTAAAGATGAATGTGGCTTCCTCCGTCTTAGATAGCCTAGTGTATAATTGAGAAATCATCCTGGATTTACAAGGCATGTATGTTGAGCAACAACCAAACTCAAACAATGAAACTAAAATGTATTTAGAATAGAGAGAGGGTGGGAAGAGCATTAAATTTCATCCATTCTTGCCTTACCTGATTTTTTTGTTGGTCCTTTGATGGAATATTCCTGCCAGAATGCCATCTAAGAGAAAGGTAAAATTTCCAAGTTTATTTCATTGTTTTGTTATCACTTCATGTGATCCCAATGACCCGGACTGGGGTGGTAAATTCTTGGCATGTGCCACAGAGGTTACTAGTTTATTCAAGTTGGAGGGCGTGACTCACTCTAATTCAAACACTGCTACCCACCACTGTTTCTCCTGACTCTGGAATTGGTCAGGGGATGACTGTCAGTGCCAGGTCTCTACTGCTGTCCCCTGCCACTCTCCCTTCACCTGCTCAGAGTCCCCGCTCAGACATACAGTGAAACCAACACATTAGTTGGTGACAGCACCAAAGGCAGAGGCTAAAGCAGTGGAACCCATTACCAAGTTTGAAAAGGAGTCCGAATTTTTCTACGCTTGGTGTGCCCTCAGTTTGCTGGGAGATTGTACTGAAAGGGATTGATCTGGGGAAAGACATCCCTGAGATTCTTTTGGTTCAGTGTTACTTGAGAGAATGAGGCAGATTTTAAGGAACCATGATAAAATCATAAAATGCATTTACAAAAAAACAGAATAAAATTTCAACAGGCACAGTTACAAGGTATAGACTTTGTTTTCCTTCTCCGGCAGATGTGGCAGGTATTAGCAGGGAGTGAGAGGCTGGCTGCAATTTTGGGAGAAAAAAGAAGTAAGTTCCATTAATGCCTGCGTTTGAAGGATACCTAGAGTTCCTTGGTCTTATTGACCGAAGACTAAAGTGGAACTCTTGAGGAAGGGGAAAAGGAGCTGTGCTTATTTAATTTATAAAAGTAAAGAATTTGAGTCACTCAATATTCTTTAAGAATATGCCAGATTATAACAGGGACCGTGTTGTCTGTTTGTTTTATACTGTTCCAAGATTAATGGACAGGATTTAATTACATTTCAAAGGAGAACTTCTAAAAGTTTCTCCCTTAAATTACACTGATATACCAAACAATAAGCTCTTGAATGCAGAGACTATATATTTTGTATCCTCAGTCTCTGGCAGAGCACTTGGCACATAATAGATTGTTAATAAATACAGTAATCAGAAAAGATAAGGTCACTCGTAGGAAAAGTTACTCTGAGTCTAGAATGATTGAAGCCTGAGTCAGAGAACTAACTCAAATAGTATCCTAAAATGTAATTCATTCCACTTCATGATTGTTTTTAAATATAATAAACATCACACACACAAAATCACAACACAATCGATAATTTGCCAATTACTGTAAGGCCATTTAATCAAGTATAAAGCCAAGTCTAAATAGGTTGGTTAGCATTTTAAGGAAGTAGAAAGGGATAACAGGTATAAAATCTTGATTCTATTTAAAGCATAAAATCTCTGATGACTTAATGTGCCATTTTCTTAAGTATGATTTAATAAATTTCCAGCCAATTAACATTGTCAACCAAATTACCGTTTTATCTTCATCCACAAAGATTTCTCTGGCTTCTTCATAATTACAAAGTTCTTCTCTACACTCTCTTTCTAGGTCACTGGGCGTGAAGAGCTCCAAATCAAATCTATTATATAGCAGGTGTCTATGTATGAAAAGGTTTGCTTCTTCTTTTGCTGTGAAGACTAATAAAGAAATAGAAAGATTTCAAAGGTTGATAAAAATAGGGCAGAACATTCCTGTTTTAACTGTGGAAGAACTGAATAATTCTCTTGATGTAAAATTATGCCAAACTTTTTTTGTATGGTTTTAAATTCTTTTTTTTTTTAAGATTTTACTTATTTATTTGAGAGACAGAGAGAAAGAGAGAGACAGAGCACAAGTGGGGGGAGGGGCACAGGGAGAAGCAGTCTCCTAGCTGAGCAGGGAGCAGGCTTCAGGACTCAATCCCAGAACCCTTGAAGGCAGCTGAAGGCACCCACTTATCTGACTGAGCCACCCAGGCATCCATGTATGATTTCAAATTCTGACAAAAAGAAATGTCATCAGTAAAAATAGTGCCTGTTAAATATGAAATACAAATATTAGCCTAAGCCCAGAAAATACTTGAGTTAGTTATATCCAAAGTTATTGGCATAAATGAAAATTATTTAAATATCACTTTTCCCTCTAGACAGTATTTCCAAGAAGTGACAGGTCAGACTTTTCTACTTCTGAAGGGTTGGCTCTCTATTATCTTGATTGAGAAAAATTAGTCTGGTGTAAAGGACAGAGTATTGGTCTAAGAGAAGACAGAGATTCTTGGTTGTGATTTGGCTTGGCTATTGACAGTTTATCTGGGATAAATCACTTATATCTCTGTGTTGCCATTTCCTGATTTGTAAAATTGATAAATGAACTAAAGAATTACTAAGATCTCTTTATGTTTTAAAATTATTAATTGATTTATGTTAAAAATTTTAGAGCAAGTTAATACTAAAAACTTATAAAATTTTAAACTTCTAAGTTAATAAAATGATAAGGTAATTATAAGGTTAATTAACAGACATTCAGCCCCTCCTAAACAAGTAGGTGCCTCTCTCTCCCCATCCCCTAAAGATGTGTCTACAGTGCTTCATAAGACTCCCTCTACCTTTTCTGGGAAGGTAAATGGTAAACACAATAGAGTTAAGCACAGGGTAACACAAAACCAAAATATCCCACCATGGCAGTATTTTCAAAGCCCACAAACTTTAAACTCATTCTGGTATCACACAAAGAACGCTTAAGAAATCTTGCTCCAGATCACATTACCAAGACTGGAATTCAGAAACTCTCTGAAAACTACATCAAATGCTTAAAAGAATTTGGTGTTTTGCACTGTTAACCATCACTATAAAGGAAGAATATATTAGAGTAGGCAATTGAAAGACAGTTCAGGACTGATGAGACAGCATGGCCTGAAAGACTAATTCTGATTTGTGAATGACCTCAGCTTGGCCATTTATTCTTAGCCCCACGATAACAGTCACACCTTGTCCAAGATATTTTTTTCCACTAGTCAATCACTTTTCCAAACAGGTCTGAATCTTATAGAGCTGTTTTGTTCAATATAGTAGCCACTAGGCACATATGGCTATTGAGCACTTGAACTATGGCTAGTCTGAATTGAGATGTGCTAGAAATGTAAAATATACATTGGACTTGAAGATTTAATTAAAAAGTAAAATATCTTAATGTTTCATATTACTTGTATTTGGAAGTGATATTTTGGATATAATGGGTTAATTAAATATATAAAAATATATATAATTTTACCAATTCTTCTTACCTTTTTTAAAGGATTTATTTATTTTTAGAGAGAGAGAGAGAACGCGTGTGCACAGGGAGAGGGCAGAGGGCATTTTGTCACCAAAAGGAGACAAAATGAAGAATTTTTCAAGTTACCTTCACCTCTCATTGGGATTCTCATCATGGCCCTCTGAGGGATTGCTTTGCTCCCCTACAGTCTGTTTTTAACATTGTGCTGTTAAAAAACACTTCCAATGCACCTGGTTCTCTCCTGCCTTTGTATTGGCTGTTTCCCCTGAATAGAACTTTCTTCTTTCACCTCCTTTAGGATTTTGCTCAATGTTACCTTGAAATCTCATCCCCACCCACCCACCTCTGGCGCTCCCTGTCCCTACTACACTTGGTTTCTCTTCATAGCGTGCACCACCATCTGGTGTGTTCTGCATGTGTTAACCACTTGTGACTACTCTGTTCCCCTCACTAGAAGAAAAATTCCACTAAAGTACAGACACACGTGGTGCCTGACACATATGAGGTGCTCAAAAAATGATTTACTAAATGAGTAAATGAACTCAATTTTTCTACATTGGGAAGAAATTCTTGGACCTAAATTCTACCAGTTAAAGCAATTCATAGGTATAGTCTGGTATTACTCATTTTGTTGTAGGTTTAAAATACTAAACCAGTGATGAAGTAACTCATGGCCTGCCTGACTTAGCTATATTTACTACATGGAATGGGATTCCAGAATGAAGAATTAGAAATCTGCTTCTGTATTGCTACTTCTCAGATATGGCCAGATCTTTACATTTTATTGGCTAAGAAAGTAGTGCCAAATTTCTCATTGTTGGTCTTCCCTTCAAGTAGGTTATCTGAGTTATAAAAATACTCTGTGCCCTCCAGATAGGACTCAATAGAACTACTTTCAACTTGAAAATAAGAATGAGAGAATCATAAACATTTTTATTGTTCCTGAAATGATACTTATGCCAGTAAAAGTCTTCACCCATGAATTAAATGTGCCCTCCAGGAGCTACTGTGTATCACTTCCCTGAGTGCGAAAGTTCTGATTCAGTCAGGGGTTGACTTTAGGCCTTCGGTGCTTTATTAAATTTTTCCCTGCCTCCCTTTTGATCTTAGGAGAAATATTGTCCTTTGTTACTGGGATCCTAAGTAACTCTGAATTTGTTTGTTATCCAAAGAAGCAAACCTCCTTGTCCTGGGAGCATCCTGAACTTCCAGTGAGAAGTCTTATTTTCCCTCCAGCCCCTGATGGAGGATATACTGTCTTTAGTCCTTTTGTATGTGCCTCCTCAAGTCCTCTTCCCATTTCTATTTCTCCCATTTTAGGCCATCCTAAGAGGCTGTCTGTGCATCCCGCTATTTCAAACCCACCAACTGACCCTCCATTCTCTTCTACTCTCCTGACGCTCCATGTTTTCTTTTTTTTTTTTTTTAAAGATTTTATTTATTTATTTGAGAGAGAGAGAATGAGAGAGAGAGCACGAGAGGGAAGAGGGTCAGAGGGAGAAGCAGACTCCTTGCTGAGCAGGGAGCCCAATGCGGGACTCGATCCCAGGACTCCAGGATCATGACCTGAGCCGAAGGCAGTCGCTTAACCAACTGAGCCACCCAGGCGCCCCGCTCCATGTTTTCTAAATAAATTCCTTTTGAGTCATTTGAACTCTGTCCTTGGCTTTATCAGAGTTCAGCTGAAGGTTCCTTATTTTCCTAGTTACTTTTCATAGCTCCACTTATTATTGGCTTCTGTGCCATATAACTCTCCAGAGGTAGAGTTACTGCTACTCACCCTTTCCCCTGCTCTTGAGTTCTCTCTTCCTACTTCTGTCACAGACGTTATGGAGATGATCTCTTTATATCTCGCCCTCTCATCAGAGGAAGAGGTCCTCCAGGGCAGGGATTATAGACTTTCATTACTATATCCCCAGTGCTTAGATGAGGGCCTGGCATACAGTATGTGTTAATAAAGTGATTACTAACTGAGCAAATCAGCTTTTAAAATAGATAGGATTCCTCATTTACATTTCCCACAGATATTTCCAGCCATCTGCACTCAAGTATGATCTCTGAATTCCTTCCATAATTTGTGATGTCCTTGGGAATGTCTTTTATGTCTGCATTATGTGAATCACTGAATATACTCACCAGCATACTGGGGATCAGCATCTGGTCCCACTGAGTATGGACCTTCAATTTTATATATGAGTGGACTTACATATGTGGTGGAACTTGGGAGGTAACAAGAAGGCTCTCCTTCCAAAATCTCTCCCTATTCTCTCCCTATTAGCTAGCTTATCCAGTTGCCGAGAATTCTACCATCAGGGTTTGGTTCCTTTGGGTTAAGATTTCCTATCTTAAAACACACACATGCACAAACACCCACACACACCCTCCTGGAAGGTTTAATACACCAAGCTGTATTAATCATTAATAAGTTATCCAGGAGTATTAGTGTAACAGATCCTTCCTAAATGAAAATGAGCTGAGAGTAGATCTGATGAAAAGGATTAAGGGACAGGATTGTGTGGGGATAGGGAAGCACAATGACCAGGCAGGGAGAAGGATGCTGAAGCCAAAGCCATTTTTTTTTTTTCTTTCTTTTCTGGTTCTGACTTCTAGGTTAGACTTTTTGAAATGCGGACAGGAAGCAGTCTGTTTATGACCTGGAACCCACAAGGTATGAAATTCTAGGTTACCAAACCTAATCTTTCACAAGCATCTGACTTTATCCAGATAACCAGACAATTTGATGTCAAAAAGGACCTCAGGGATCGTTCTCCCCACCCCGATCATTTTACAGAGGAAGAAATTCAAGCAGAAAGGGGTTAAGTAACTTGCCCCGGGGTCTCATAACAAGTCGAGACTGGATCCTGGATTCGCTGTCCATCTTTCCAGGAAAAACAAGTAATTATGCTCATTATAATTACCACATAGCCTCATCTAGAAAAATGGCGCTCACTGCTTTTCAGAAGTTGAAATAGGTGTTCCATTCAGTGAACCACAAACCAGGTCTTAAATATATATTTATCAAAAGTAACTCACAGAAATAAATTTGTATAAACTGTACCTAACATAACCACAACATTGCCAAGCAGACCACAAATTAAACTAGAGGATACTGTAAGGCTTCTGTGATTGATGGGGGCATGTCATTTCAAAGACTACCCTTTCTCCTTTGAGATCTGTAATACCTGGCTCGGCTTTTCGGGGGCGGGGGTTTCTCGAGACGGGAGCCATGCTTACCTTCTTCTCGAGCATGCCTGGACTCCTTCGGACTCCTTGTGCAATGAGGAAACGCGAAGGTAACTATGGGCAGTTGGCTGAGTAGAACCAGAAGTGTAATCATAGTCTGGTAACTGTCAAACAAACTAAGACAAACAAAGTAACAACAAGAAGAAGTCAAAAAAGCCCCTGGCTCAGCTCTTTGAGTTCCTGGGGGTACTGAGTCACCGACCTGCCGCTCTCTTAACAACCACCCGACTGCGCCCGGCTCGCGGGTTTCGGTCGCCCGGCCCGACCCGCACCCGGAAAGCCCGAGAGTGCCTAGGGACAAATGCCGCGCCCCGGGACTCTGCCGACGGCTGAGCGGGCACCTGTCGTCGCGGGCGGCCCTCTGCCTTCCGTTCCAGTCCGGCCGGGTCCGCCGAGGTGGCCCCCTCCGAGGAACCCATTCCCCGCCCGAGCGAAACCTCCGGGCCCCGCACCTGCGGCTCCGGGCGCATGTTCCAGCAGCTCCCGGGCCGGAGCCCCGTCGTTGGGTAGTCCCTGCGGCCGCCAGACCCTCCGTCTCGGCGCCCCCCAACTCTCGGCGACAATCCCGGGAGGCCGGGGTGGCTCCCGCGTTGCGGCGGAGGAAGCGCCTGGGGTCCGCGGAGGGGCGCCTGGCCCACGCGAGGAGGCGCGCGGTAAGTTCCTGCGGTGACCCCGGGAGGCCGCGGCCCAGAGTTGGGCTAGAGGGCGGAGGCGGCTACCTGGGGAGCACCTAGCCGCGCTCCTCCCCGCGGGGGCCGGCCTACCTGCGGCGGGCGGGCGGTGGGCAGGTGCTTCCAGAGCCGCCGCAGCTTCGGCCCTGAGCCTCGGGCGAGTCCGGCCGCCTGCAGCCGGTTCTGGCCCCGCCTTGGCGCGCGGGTGGCAGGTTTTGGACTCATTTCTGCACCCGGCGCTGCTTGAGAATTCAGGGGGCATTTTCAGTTCTCAGTGCTAAGCGTAGCGCCCCGGGCGCAATCCCGCGGGCTTTTCGCTTTGGGTTTCACGGGGCAGGAGGTCTGTCTTGTGGTTACCTTAGATCAGCGGTTCTCAAAGGGTGGTTCGGGAATCAGAACAAAATACTCATCAGAGGAAAGTGACTTTAGAATCAATCGATTACATTGGTTCTCAAATTGTGGCCCGCCAGGTCGTGGGACGTCTCCAAGATCCTGGGAAAGGGTCTCCTAGGTCAAAACTATTTCCATTAGGGTAATAAGACATGATTGGCCTTTTTCGCTTTCATTGTCTCATGACTGTCCAGTGGAAATTTCCAGAGGCCAATCTGACGTGAATGATGTCATCACTCTACTAATAGAATGGGTAGTCTTCTGTTTTCTAGTATGTTCTATGGTAGTAGGCTTAAAGTTTCAATATGTACATTTTTGTAGAGATTAATAAAATTTATATGTTCTCATTACTTCTGTAATTAGCTCTCTTTGATCATACCTGTCAGAATAGCTATAACCTCATTATTTTCAAATAAATAGTTATCTTGAAATCTTGAAATTTTCTTAGAATTTATGTGGAAACAACACAAAAGTACACTTTGCTGTCTTGATTTGGGATATTTTGAAAATATCTCTGTAATAATATGTGATATGATAAATACCATTAGATAGAATTCAAATAAGTGAAGACTCTTTAGGGCCCTTGGTAGCCTTAAAGAGTATAAGGAGGTCCTGAGATCCAAGAGTTTGGGAATTGTTGCCTCAATAATGAAGGCAGCAGGCGGACAGAGGACCTATGCCAGGTAACATTCACATCATTCTTTGTCCAAATAACACGGTAACATTCTTTGAAACATTATTTAAGATTCCATGCTTTGACCAAAGTGGCTTGGCACTTGCAGGAAATCAGAGGAAACATTTTCCCCCCTTTCTAGTGTTTAATTCAGTTTCCACCCAATTCTTTTTTCTCCCACAAAGGCTATTGCCTATTTTATTCTAACTATTTAGAATTAAGTGAATTCTTCCTAAGCTTTCTGCAGAAATTTTGTCTTCATTGATTCCTTAAAGATAGTGCTCTTTCTTTTCCCTTCTCCCAATCTCTTCCTCCTTGGTTTCCATTTGTCCACCTTGTCCTTAGCTTGTTTCTATGATAGATCCTTCTTCTCCCCTTCAATCCTTTTGTTGTTTTTAAGCAACTGGGATCAGAAGGAGAAAAGACTAGAAATGATTTCTTGTGTTTGACATCCTAGAACAGGAAACATCTTTATTAGAACACCCATTCTTCTGCTTATTCATTCATTTAGACAAACTACATCACTAAGCCCTGAGGACACAAAGATAAACACCACGGTCTCTGTTTTGGAAGAGAATTTAATCTAAATCTATATCTAAGAATGTGGGCCTATAAAGTCCTCATAAGGGCAAGAACTGATTTATTCATCTTTACATCTTCCATGGTACCTAGCAAAGCGCCTTTTATGTTGCTCATGCTCAATACATTTTTTTGGATGGAAGCAATTTATTTTCATGTAGGAAAAGTGCTTCACACTATATTGGGAGAGGCAAATGGTCAGATGCCTCATATTGTGGAATAAGCAGATGTGAACTCTGGTGACATTCCTTGGTAGAAGGCATCCACCCACATATCTGGCTATTTGGACCAAAACAAATGAGGCTTTGTGCTCTCATCAAATATCAGAGTTTATAGTCTGAGAGGGGAGTCAGATACAGAAATGAAAGTGTTTCTCAGTGGTGAATTCCATCCCTGTATGTTTCCCTGTAATATTGGATCCTAAAGAATATTATAGCATTTGGCAGTATGCACACAAACTTCAGCCACGATAGAATTACAAGATATTTTGAGATTAGATAACAAGAAAGAAAAGAGAATACTAGTAACAACATTGTCCACAACTGACAATTTCTTCTGTTATTTACTTGCTGTGTTCATTTTCTTATTTTTTGCCATTTGCTTTTTGAAGTCACAGTATTCTTATGCTTTTCTTCCAAAGAATTTTAAGTGCTTTTACTCTGGCCATCTGTGGAATTGGGCCAGATATTATCATTCTCATTTTGCGAAGAGGGATACTGAAGCATGAAGAAGTAAAAGGTCTTGAACAGTCATTGGCCAAGTTGTCGCCTGGCTCTTGACTCTTACCAGTGCTTTTCTGAGTTATTAACAAGCAATGGAGGGCAGTAGGTAAAGCATTTTTTGATTTCAAAAGAAATAAGAAAAAAAAAGTCAGAGCAATGAGATGAATGGACTCGGATTACTGTGATAATGCATCTCTGAGTTTAAGCATATACCCACCCATTTACCTGTGTGAACTCAAGAATGAAATGGAAACTCACTTTACTGTGTGGGCTTGAGGACTGACTCAAGGACTGTGACAGGAAATGTGAAGGTTGCGGCCATGAAGCTTTGCAGTGTAAGGTCACATCCACATCCTTAAAGACACACTGATTGTGTCAGCCTACTCCGAGCAGCAGCTACAACTTTACTGAACTTGATGTTTCTGTGACATTTTAGCCTTGACATTTCAACAGCAATTGTTTGCTGTTTTAATTTGTCCCAGTAAAATCAGTAGGTGGAAAATGAAAGACTCCTCCTGTTCAAAGTTGATTATATATCCAAGTGCAGGTATGTTCAGATTCAACAAAGAGGCAAAAGGACTAAAGATTTAATTTTAAGCATTTACTTAAAACCCTCTAAAGGAACTTTTGACTACAGCTCACATTTAACTCTATCATTTAAGAACAATGATTAATAACAAAATTAAATAAAAATCAAGAGCAGCGTGAAAGGTAATCCAATTTCATGGTCATCTGGTTCTGCGTCATGCTGTGGGTAGTAATCAGAGCTGTATGTCATGCCAGTAATTCTTATAGTCCTAAAAGGGCATAGCCAAACCGGAATCAGTGTGCTTCCAAGCTGCCCTCAGGTGCCTGTGACAGGGACCTGTGTCACAGTTGGTCACAAAACTCTCACTCTTTTTTGTTCAGACTTCAGCATTTTTACAATTATAATTCTTTCACTTATCAGACTCAGTTTATCATCATAATCTTACTTTCTGACTGATAAACAATTTTTTTTGCCTCTTTTTTTGTAAACCCCTGTTCAGATAATCATGATGTTATAACTAAACACAGATTATTTCACACACAAGGTTTAATTTTTTAAAAGATTTTATTTATTTATTTATTTATTTATTTATTTATTTATTTATTTGAGAGAGAGAGTGCACACAAGCAGGTGGAGTGGCAGGCAGAGGGAGAGGGAGAAGCAGACTCCCTGCTGAGCAGAGAGCCCGATGCAGGACTCGATCCCAGGACCCGGGGATCATGACCTGAGCCAAAGACAGATGCTTAACGACTGAGCCACCCAGGCGCCCCTCTTTTGTTATTTTATGTACCACCCCAGCTTGAAGCTTTCAAATGAGAGTTCTCAATAACTGAGTTTTGACATATAAAATGTGGATTTTAAAGTATTATTTCATTTACTGATGTGCACTAGGGGCTTTAATAACCACCCTGACCACTGCCACTCTGACAGGTCCTTGAGAGCCGGGAACAAGATACACTGCTCTCTGTACAGCCCCCCCCCCCCCGACCCATAGCAGGCTTTCCTGACTGCTAAGTGGTTGAAAGAATGAACAAATTCATTCTTCTCCCGCTTGATAACTTTGAACAAATCTCCTCTCTGAACTTTCTGCCTCTTCTGAGACGTTGAGGGTTTGGCCTGAATGAACTCTAAGATTTCTTCTTACACTAAAATCCTATGGTTCTTTGAACATCTTTAATAATAGAAGGGTAAATGGGGCTTTATTTAAGCAATTTTTAAAAAATTTTTATTTTTAAATAATCTCTACACCCAACATGGGGCTCAAATCCACAACCCTGAGAACAAGAGTTGCATGCTCCACTCACTGAGCCAGCTATGTGCCTCTATTTAAGTAATCTTCTAATTATTCTTTCCCATTCTAAATAGTCTTGCATGACTTGCTTTTATATAATTTATGATACTTAAAAATAAATTAATCATGTTAAACTGTAAATTTTAGAATTTGGCTGTATACCCAAGTTAGGTATTTTATAATTTGTTCACCCGTAGTTATACAAAATGGGAAATTAATATAATTTTCTATGTGGCAAAAGAGATACTACACCATTTGATTTACTTTTATTGGCCTCTCTATTCTCATAACTTGATTTATACTTTTTATTTTTTTGTTATCAGGTGACATTGCTGCTGAATCTTTTTTTATTATTATCAGAACTCCTGTTTTATTTCTTTCCAACATTACTATCTTTTTCTCAGATTTGTACTGAATTTGTATATAGTTTTATATTTCTACTACGGTTTCCTCTGTTATAGCTCTCTTATCACCTCAATATTTTTTTCATTTTTTCCCCCCTCAGAATTTAGGATTTAAGAACATGGGGCACTTTGGTCTATCTTTCCTTTTTAAGGAGAACCATATTTTCTTTTTTTTTTTTCTGAGGCACATACTGTGCCTTTCATGAAATTATCTATACGGTGTTGGATGCTCAATACACACTGGATGATTTAAATTAATTATTAAGAATGTATTCATTTTTCAAACAAACAAACCCCCCCCCCAAGCTCATAGATACAGAGAACAGACTGGTGGTTGCTAGAGGCAAGGCGTGAGAGGTGGTTGAATGGGTAAAGGGAGTCAAAAGGTACAAACATCCCCATTACATCACGGGGTGTTCTGTACAGCACGGTGACTATAGTGAATACTGTATTTCATATTTGACATTTGCTAAGAGAGTAGGGTTTAGGAGTTCTCATCAGAGGAAAAAAATTTTTTGTAACTATGTATCATGATGGATAGTAATTAGATTTACTGTGGTAGTTATTTTACAATGTATACAAATACTGAATCATTATGTGTAGTCTGAAACTAATATAATGTTGTATGTCAATTACACCTCAGTAAAAAAAATAGAAAAAGAATTTATATTAGTTTTTACTGTTGTACGTTTTTACCATTCTCTTCTCTTCTATTTTATTTTATTTTATTTTATTTTATTTTATTTTATTTATGTTAGTCACCATACAATACATCATTAGTTTTTGATGTAGTGATCCACGATTCATTGTTTTCATATAACACCCAGTACTCCATGCAGTACATACCCTCCTTAATACCCATCACCGGGCTAACCCATCCCCCCACCCCCTCCCCTCTAAAACCCTCAGATTGTTTCTTAGAGTCCATAGTCTGTCATGGTTCATCTCTCCCTCTGATTCCCCCCCCTTCATTTTTCCCTTCCTTCTAATGTCCTCCGTGCTATTCCTTATGTTCCACAAATAAGTGAAACCATATGGTAATTGACTTTCTCGGCTTGACTTATTTCACTTAGCATAATCTCCTCCAGTCCCATCCATGTTGATGTAAAAGTTGGGTATTCATCCTTTCTGATGGCTGAGTGATATTCCATTGTATATATGGACCACGTCTTCTTTATCCATTCATCTGTTGAACGGCATCTCGGCTCTTTCCACAGTTTGGATATTGCAAACATTGCTGCTATGAACATTGGGGTGCATATGGCCCTTCTTTTCACTATATCTGTGTCTTTGGAGTAAATAATGAGTAGTGCAATTGCTGGGTCATTAGGGTAGCTCTATTTTTAATTTTTTGAGGCACCTCACACTGTTTTCCAAAGTGGCTGTAGCAACTTGCATTCCCACCAACAGTGTAAGAGGGTTCCCCTTTCTCTACAACCTCTCCAGCATTTGTTGCTTCTTGCCTTGTCAATTTTTGCCATTCTAACTGGCATAAGGTGGTATCTCAATGTGGTTTTGATTTGAATTTCCCTGATGGCTAATGATGATGAACATTTTTTCATGTGTCTGTTAGCCATTTGTGTGTCTTCTTTGGAGAAGTGTCTGTTCATGTCTTCTGCCCATTTTTTGACTTGATTATTTGTTTTTTGGGTGTTGAGTTTGAGAAGTTTTTTATAGATCTTGGATACCAGCCCTTTATCTGTAGTGTCATTTGCAAATATCTTCTCCCATTCTGTGGGTTGCCTCATTGTTTTGCTGACTGTTTCCTTTGCTGTGCAGAAGCTTTTTATCTTGATGAAGTCCTAAAAGTTCATTTTTGCTTTTGTTTCACTAGCCTTTGGAGCTGTATCTTGAAAGAAGTTGCTGTGGCCAATGTCAAAGAGGTTACTGCCAATGTTCTCCTCTAGGATTTTGATGGATTCCTGTCTCACATTGAGGTCTTTCATCCATTTTGAGTTTATCTTTGTGTATGGTGTTACCATTCACTTCTGTTTTTGTCTGTATGTTCCCTTTTCCCATTCCCCAGTGATATCTTTTTTCTTTCATTCTCTCTTATTTCTTCTAAGTTGTTATTGTGGAAAAAATTTGTTTTTCTCATAATTTTCAACTCTCTTATTTTTTTCCCTCTTGAAGGAATTTCTGTAACTTTCTCAGGTTGAACCATATGAAATTACTGTTGTTGTGAATAAAAAATATGCTTGAATATCAGCAATTTCATGTGGTTCAACCTAATAGTTTTCCTCAGTGCCTAGCATAGTGCCTGGCAGATGCTCAATTAATATTTGTTGAATGAAGTAATAAATAGATCCTCCTTTTCATTGGTTTTCTGGGGGCCTAGATAACATTAGGCAGAGAGCTCTTTACCAATTGTGGACTCAGAAGTCTCCAATCATCTTACCAGATTTGCTTATTGCCGATTTTATTAGTTCTTTTCATCAACATGCTAAAAATAAACTTGAAGATATGCTTGTGAGCAAGCATGTGGTTACCTACATCCATATTATTATACACAAATTTGTGTGAATGTTAGTAAACCTAAATTTATGGTGTATACATCTGTTTATGAGCATTTGTGTATATATATATGATTGGCATCTCAAAAAGCTGAAATATGTTAAAAGAGAAGTAGAAGAAATTGAAAAGAAGGTTAGGTTTCTTTCTTTCTTTTTTTTTTTTTTAAGAAGGTTAGGTTTCTTAAAATACAATATTATTTCAGTCTCATCAGCAGTAACATGAAATGTCTGTTATTCCCAAAATGTTCACCTCTGATGATCCATCCCCTTCAATGGGCCTCTGAGAATTTATGCACACTGAAATCATAGCTGAGCCCTTGAGAGAAGACTTATTAATTAAGGAAACATTTTAGGTTTCCTGAGTTCCTGGGTGACTAGAATTGTTAACACTGTCCATGAAGATTTTTATTTCAAGTTCCCTTTAGTACTTTAATAAGCTCGTCTTTTTTGACAACTTAAGATCTTTGTTTAATGAGTTGGCAAACAGGTACAGAAATTTTAAGAAATTTGTCTAAAGAAATTTAGTAAGTGAATCCAGGGGAGCATTGAAACTAGGATTTCTGGTTTCTACCCAGTAGGATTTCCACTTCACCCCACTGGTATTAGAATTTCACTTAATCATCTAGCACTTATGATTCACGCCCTATGAATCATGAAGTGTTTCTTTTGTTCTTTTAGTCATAAAAAGGTGAAGTTCAAGATCTGACTCTGACATATGGCATCAAACTCTCATGCAATGAAGAAAATAAATTTCCATATATTTAACAGCAAAGCAATACATACCTTTTGTAAAACATCCAAGTAATATAGAAGTTAATTAGTAAAAAGACACCTTTTCCAAAAGAATACTGTTAAAATAAGTTTCTACAGAACCTAGTCCTTTTTAAATGAACTCTGAAGAACTGTTTAAATGCTTATGTCACGGGAAATTTTGTTGTATTAAAAATGTGTTTTTAAAAGTTAGTTGCCTCTCTCACATCTTACTCCCAAATAAACTCCGGATGGCTTTAAGAATAAAATGAAAAAAATTGCCCCATAAAAGAATTAGAAGAACATGTAGGTGGATAACACCTACTTCTAGAGTTGAAAAGGACTCTCTCTTTTTAAAGATTTTATTTACTTATTTGAGAGAGAGAGAGAATAAGTACAAGTGGGGGAGGGGAGGGGCAGAGGGAGAAGCAGACATCCTTCTGAGCAGGGAACCCTGATGCGGGACTCAATCCCAGGACCAGAGAATCATGACCTGAGCGGAAGGCGGACACTTAACCAACTGAGCCACCCAGGCACCCTGAGAAGGACTCTTTAAGAATAAAAGCCAAGCAAAAATAAGAAAGAAAAAAATTAATATATTTGACCTAATAAAAATAAAATATTTTTACACATTATAAGACTGTTAAAGTTGAAAGGAAATGACAAACTGGGAAAAATATTTAAAACATATATGCCAGATAAAGAGTTAAGATCTTTACTTTTTAAAATATCATAACAAATGAACAAGGAAAAAGATTACTTAAAAAACATACAACACATGAATAGACAATATTCCAAAGAAGAAATACGAATAGCCAATAAATAAGCCTTAGAAAACATTCAGTTTCACTAATAATCAAAGAGGTGGGAAGTAAAATGAGACTCTTTTTTTTTTTTTGCTGTTTACATCAGTACCGAGAAGGGTGTGGTAAGAAGGGTATTCTCTGCTCACTAGGGGAATAACCATTTTAGAAGGCAATTTAGCAATTCATTTTAATAAATGTAGAGATTCTGTCCTTAAACATTACGAGAGATTATTAAATCATCCATTTTCATTGACCTAACTATTACACTTTTGCTTGCTTTTTTGTAAAGATAATATCTCATAAATCATTCTCTAATTGCAGATCTAATGTCTCCTCAGTGATTTCTATATTTTACCTATTTATCATTTTCTAGATATATCAGTAACAAGTTCATTAAAATTTTAGTTTATTCATAAAAGTTTTAAAAATATTAAGCTGGCTTCAACAAAGTAAACTGGTTAAGAAATACTTTTATTATTTTCTATTACAAAAGCAATACTTACATTTACTGTAGAAGAATGTAGGGGATAAGGGCAAGGGGGAGAATCCCTAATTTTACTTCCAAGTGTAATACTTGGGGTACATTATTTTAGACCTTTTTCTAGCTGTAAATATATGTCTATTATACATGTTGTCAAATTAATCTCTAGAAAAGTTTAAAAATGTATATGCTCATCTACATATACATATACATAATGGGAAATGACAAGCCAGACCATAATTTCCCATTGTGGGCGGTAGATATTAACATTTAGAAAATGGTTTAAAATAGCCTTTTGTTTTAATTAACCTTTTTTTTAAATATACTCAATTTTTTTATAGTTCTTCTTTCTTGAGTTCCCTATTAATATTTTTTGTTAGATTGTATTTTAGCCAAGTGTAATGCCAAGATTGTTAGAACCGTTTTGTTTTAGTTTGACCTAGTCTACTGGAATTTCTACAGAGCAATAAGTTACCATTTACCTATGGTTTGTTCTGCATGCAAACTGCAGTCACTATAATTTATAGAAGTTACTCATATTGTTTCATCTTTGCATTTAAGGCCAGATTAAATATCTTTTCCTTTAAAAGAAAATAATTTTCTTTTTTTTAAAGAAAATAATTTTCTTAATGATATCTCCTTAGGCACTCTATGGGATACAAAGTTGAGTAGTAATATAACACTTTTTTAATGAGATAAAATTGACATAACATATAAAATTTAAAAATTTACACAAATTGAATCATTTTAACCATTTTAAAATGTACAATTCAATGAGTTTTAGTATATTTACAATATTGGGCAAACAAACCCTCACCATTACCTGGTTGTAGACCATTTTCATCATTCCAAAAAGCAGCCCCATACCCGCTAGCCGTTATTCCCTCTTTCCCCTTCCCTCACCCCTGGCAACCACTAATTTATTTCTGTCTTCATAGATTTGCCTCTTCTGGACATTTAATATAAATGGAACCATACAGTATATGGTCTTTTTAAAAAAATTTATTGGAGAGAGAGGGAGAGAGTGCATACACGCATAAGCTGGAGGCAGGGCAGAGGTAGTGGGAGAGGGAGAGAGAATCTCAAGCTGACTCCATGCTGAGTGCGAAGCCTGACTTGGGGCTCCATCTAATGACCCTGAGATCACAAACCTGAGCTGAAACCAACAGTCAGACGCCCCAGTATGTGGGCTTTCGTGACTGACTTTTCACTTAGCATTATGTTTTCATGTATCAGCACTTCACTCCTTTTCATGGCTGAGTAATATCCCAGTATGCAGATATACCACATTCTGTTTATTCATCAGTTGATGGAAATTTGGGTCGCTTCCATTTTTTGACTATTGTGAATAATGCTGCTATGAACATTCATGTATCTGTGTTCATGCGTGAACACGTTTCCAATTCTCTTGGGTCTACATCTGGGAGTAGAGTTGCTAAGTCATATGGTAACTCTATGTTTAACTTTTTGAGAAGTATGTAACATTTCTGAAAGCTTAATATGGTGGGCCACTTAGCTAAGCACGTGACTTACAATATCTCCTTGAATTCCCACAGCTTTCTTTAGTAGGTTCAAATATTATGTCCATTTTACAGATGAGGGCACTGCAACTTGCAGATGTTAAACTTGCTAAAGTGTTCAAGCTGGTTGGGACAGATCCAGGATTTGAGCTCAGACATTCTGGTTCTAGAACCTGAACTCTTTATGTATTGTCTTAAGACACAGATGGTTCAAAATGGGTAGAAAACAGCACACGAGTAACAAAACAAGGTGGAATGAAGTAAGACATACAAGAGCCATGTAATGTGCCTAGAGAATTGGAGGTGGAGAGTGGAATCAAGAAAGGCTTTGTAGGAGAGGAAACATTTGAAGTGAACTTTAATATATGGCAACCAATTCAAGAAGAACTGGGGTGAAGGCCAACTAGGTGAAAGGACCATTAGAGGGATGGCGAGTTAGCTGTACCTCACGTGCCAATTCCGGTTCAAGGTAGTGGTTGTCTGCAGCGCTGTATTGAGACATTGCGTCCCAGGTCAGTGGGAAAGAGTATGATGATTAATTAGCAGGATCTGCTAAAGGCAGGGGAGGGGAGATTTGAAGCACTCATGATAAGAGTTTTCATCACTGGACTATTATGACATGGAGATGAGGAATTATGGGTCATGTTCTGGAGAATAATGACTACCATATGATTTTAACTGGATTGTAGGGTAAGTGCAGGAGAGTGGAGGTTAGAATAAGATTGGAAATATGTGACTAGGCCATATTGCAGTGTGTCTTAAATGACAGACTGAAGAGTTTGTGTTTACTTCAGTAGATAGTGAGGAGTCATTGAAGATTTTTGAACAGGGAATAGTGTCATAGGAAGCCTAGTGTAAGAAGAATAATCTGGCAGAGACATAGAGAATAACTGATGTGGAAAAAAATTAGAAACAAGGAGACCACTTAGGGTCATATTAAAAAATTTAATGGGTCAAGATGGTGCCATATTAAAACAAGGAGCTACCACTTTTTCTGATTAATTTGAGAAAGATTAGGTGAGAGGAAATGAACACTCTAATATTATGTTGGTGATACATTAATTCAACTTCTCTGGAGGGTAGTCTGGCAACATGTACAAAAAAGCCTTAAAAAAAAAGCCTTAGGGGTGCCTGGGTGGCCAGTCATTAAGCATCTGCCTTCAGCTCCAGTCATGATCCCAGGATCCTGGGATCGAGCCCTGCATCAGACTCCCTGCTCAGTGGGAAGTCTGCTTGTCCCTCTCCCTCTCCCACTCCCCCTGCTTGTGTTCCCTCTCTTGCTGTCTCTCTCTCTGTCAAATAAATAAATAAAATCTTAAAAAAAAGCCTTAAAAAATGGTCCATTCTTTTTAATCCAGTATCTAGAATTATGCCAAAAAAATAATCCTGAGCATATGTAAAGATGTAGTTCTAAAAGTGTTCATTGCATTGCCATTTAAAAAACAAAAACAAATGTAGCCCAGATACTGGCTGTACAGTTGCTCCTCTTGAAACCATCCCACCTGAGGCAGGACTCAGCATTTAATTCACTGTAGAGAATTCAGTGCATTTAGTTAGCTATGTTGAAGTTTACTAAAGATTATGTAGGCAAGATGGAAGAGTGTTTATGTTTGTTTCTGTTAATTGAAAAATGCTCAGCAAACTTGGTAGATTACTCTTAGACATTTCTACCTCCTCTGCAGTGCTGACCAAGAATTCTCATCTCTCCAACTCTTGTCCACACAGCACTTAGCCTTGACACCCCCGCTCCCTTATTCCTTCTTTTACTGTTCAAATTTATTTCTTCTGCTTTGACTTTGGGTCACAAAACCTATTCTGAGTTAGGTTTTTTTTTGAAAAGCTGGTTTCTATTAGAAAAAAATTATTGTAAATACTTGTGGAGGATATAAAAATTACTCATGAGTTACACAAAACATTGGGAACACATAAAAAAAAAGAAAGAAAGAAAGGGGATTTGTTAAACAAATTATAGTACAACCTGTTCCTAACTAACACATATTGAGCACTCTTTGGAAATAGTTCCTCCCTAGGTGATTGTGTTCATTTCCAGGGTTTTAAATATTGTTTATGTGCCGACAACCCCCAGATTTATAACTCTGGCACAAATCTTTCCTTTGTGCTCCAGATACATATTATCTCACTCCAGACTAATATCTGTACTTGATATCTCCACTTGATGTCTCATAGCCCCAGTTTACCATGTTAAACTTGGTCTTCCCCCACACTGGTCTTTCCAAACTTGAAAAACAGCAGTGTCATCTGTTAAGTTATTAAAGTCAGACAGTAGGCATCCTTGATTCTTTTCTTCTTTGCTACTCCATATCGAATTCATTAACAAGTCTGTTTAGAACTGTCTTCAAGATATAGTCATCAATCCCTTTTCATATCCATTGCCAGCTCCACTCCAGAAGGAGTTTCCATGCAGAGAGCACATGATGTGTAAAAGTAGAGACCTAAGAGGGCTGGATTGTCCAAGGAAACTACAGATGTATCCGGGGGATGGGGGGGGGCATGTAGGTCCATGTGTTTTTAAGAAGATGAGGCAGTGGAGAGGTGGGAGATGATGGGTTTCAGAGCAAAGGCAGTAAGTTCTGTAGGGATCCCAACCAGGAACCAGAGGGAAACACACAGGCTATTTATTTATTTATAAGATTTTATTTATTTATTTGAGAGAGAGAGAGAGAGAACACAAGCAGGGGGAGCAGCAGAGGGAGAGGGAGAAGCAGGCTCCCCACTGATCAGGGAGCCCGATGTGGGACTCGATCCAAGGACCCCAGGACCATGACCTGAGCTGAAGGCAGACACTTCACCGACTGAGCCACCCAGGCACCCTGGGCCATCTCCTTTTAGAAATACTAGTAAAGTGGGATGCCTGGGTGGCTCAGTCGCTAAGCGTCTGCCTTCAGATCAGGTTATGATCCCAGGGTCCTGGGATGGAGTCCCACATCGGGCTCCCTGCTCAGCGGGGAGCCTGTTTCTCTCTCTGCCTGCCGCTCCCCCTGCTTGTGCTCCCTCTCTCTGGCAAATAAATAAAATCTAAAAAAAAAAAAAGAAATACAAGTAAAGAAAAAATAATCATACCAACACAGGGTAATAGCACAAGTCACAGTCTTTTAATAAACAAAGAGATGTTAGAAAACTTTTTCCATCCTTTTGGAAGAATAGGTCTTGCTAAAGGTATGATATCAAAGGTGTTACTATTAAAAGCAGTGGTTAGGAAAGGGAAAATAATAGAAACACAAATGTTCATGTTTAGCTATGGGTGAATTTATTTAATCTCAAAGTCAGAACTAGCTTTATGTTGGCAGATTATAACTTTGGAGGAAAGCCCAATATATACTTACTTTCCTTTCTCTCTCTCTCTCTTTTTTAAGTAGGCTCCATCTGGATGTGGAGCCCAACACAGGGCTTGAAGTCGTGACCCTGAGGCAAGACCTGAGCTGAGATCAAGGGTTGGACACTTAACCAACTGAGCCACCCAGGTGCCCCCCTTTTCTTTCTTTCTTTTTCTTTCTTTCTTTCTTTCTTTCTTTCTTTCTTT
>NW_027397083.1:16476552-16711875 GCF_003265705.2 Callorhinus ursinus
TCTTTCTTTCTTTCTTTCTTTCTTTCTTTCTTTCTTTCTTTCTTTCTGTTAAAACATTTGAAATGAAGATATAATTTATAAACCACAAAATTCATCTTTTTAATATGTGCAGTTCAATGTTCTTAGTATTTTCACAAGGTTAAAAAAATATCCCAACTATTTCATTCTGCAACATTTTTTACCACCCCCCAAATAAACCCCATACCATTAACAGTTACTCCCCAGTTTCCTTCTCTCCATCCCCTGGAAATTACTAATCTACTTTCTGTCTCTATGAGTTTACCTATTCTGGATATTTCATATAAATAAAATCATACAGTATGTAGCCCTCTGTGACTGGCTTCTTTCACTTAGAATAATGTTGTCAAGATTCGTCCATGTTGTAGCATATATCAGTACATACCTCATCTCTTTATATGGCCAAATAATATTCCCCTGTGTAGATATGCCATATTTTATTTATCCATTAATCATTTGATGGACGTTTGGGTTGTTTCCACTTTTTAAACTTTTGTGACTAATGTTGCAATAAACATTTGTTTACAAGTTTTTGTGTGGACTGTGTTTCCACTTTTTCAGGGCATATATCTAGAAGTGGACTTTCTGGGTGATATGGTAACTCTGTGTTTAACTTTTCTCCCCTAGCTTTCTTTTTATTATTGAATTATGTTTGACATAAAACATTACGTAAATTTAAGGTGTACAACATTTAGATTTGATGCATTTATATATTGTAATAATATTCCCATTGGAGCAATAGTTAGCACCTCTACTGCATCACATAATTATCACTTC
Source organism: Callorhinus ursinus (assembly GCF_003265705.2). Taxonomy (NCBI): domain Eukaryota; kingdom Metazoa; phylum Chordata; class Mammalia; order Carnivora; family Otariidae; genus Callorhinus; species Callorhinus ursinus. Next base: position 16,477,348 of record NW_027397083.1, read on the forward strand.
TTTTTTGAGGTAGGAATAACCAAGATCTGGTGTCTTATCAAGTTTGATAATTACAATGCAATATTATTGTTCATACTTTATGTTTAACTTTTTGTGGAACTACCAAAGTGTATTCCAAAGCAGCTACACCACTTTACATTCCTACTAGCAATGGATTCCAATTTTTCTACTTTTTTGCTAACACTTGTTATTGTCTCTTTTTTAATTATAGCCACTATCATGGCTTGTTTTCCTTTCTGCTCTCACTTGCTGACTGAAACCTGATATGTCACTCATCGTTCTCTATTTTAAGTCACCTGAAGATGATTGAAGCTGGTAGCCCACACAATGTTTTAAAAATCAGGAAATTTCTAGCAAGCCTGGACTATTTGGAAGTTCTGGTAATATTGGGCAACAATAAGTCATAGTGGAGTAGGGACCCTATAATTTTCATCTTCTTCTAAAGTCTTATACTTTGGTCTGGTTCCACATTGATTTTTTTTTTTTTAACTTGGCTCCATAGATAATTGAATTTGCAGTTCCTGGTTAAAGCCATTTGGCATAACTTAATTTTGTATGTTGACTTTCAGAGCAAAATATAATGTATTCCATATAGAAGTAGATTCAGAAATAAATCTAACTAAGGAGGTACATAAACTTTATGGGGAAAATTATAAAATGTTATTGAGAAATCAAAGAAGGCCTAAATAAATGAAAAGAAATAATATATTCAAGGTTAGAAAGATTCAGTTCTCCCTAATAGAATCTAATTCAGTACCATACAATAAGAATTCCAACAGGATTATTTATGGATACTTGACAAAATGATTCTAAAATTGATTTGGAAAAGCAGAGGTCCAAGAATAACCAAGATACATCTCAAGGAGAATATGGTAGAAGGACAGTTGTTCTACCAGATTATCACATGACCTATAAAGCTATAGTGATTAAGAGAGTGTGATATTAAACTAATAGATCAATGGAACAGAATCTAGAGGCCAGCAACAGAAACATGGGAACTTTATGACTTAATATATAAATAGATACATCATTGCAAATCATAAGGATAAAAAGCACTCTTCATTAAATGGTACTGGGACACTGTTATCCATATGAAGAAAAAATTCAGTCTCGTATGATGCCTGAAAATAAATGTTAAGCTGTTTGAAGATTTACACATAAAAACCAAAGTTTAAAACATTGAGAAATACATGTAGAAGAATATCAAGGAACATATCATGATCATCACATCAAGGAAGGGAAGGATTTCTTAAGCAAGACACAAAAAACACATCCTCAGAGAAGAATATTGATAAATGAAATAAAATAATGTTTTCAGCAAAAGACATAATGAAAAATTTTGAAAAGACAACTCACGAGAAGGAGTATTTTCAAAATAGATAATTGACCAACAATTGGTATTTTAACAATTTTTTTCAAATCACTAAGACAAGGACAAACAACCCAATAAAAATGTTCAGAGGAAATCAGAATGGCCAATAAATCTCTGACAACATGCTCAATATTATTAATAAGAGAAATATAAATTAAAACTATTATCTGATTGGAAGCCATGAAAAAAAAAATCTTACACTTCCAAGTTCCAAGCAAGATCTATGGAAACTCATGATCACTGTTAGGAAGAGTAAAATCAGTAAAAATAAATCCAGAAGACAATTTGTCAATATCTCAAATTTGAAGATGCTTATAAATTTCCCACTCAGTGGTTCCACTACTGGAGTACCTTTGTCCCCATGCAATAAGATAGAGGTACAAGAATATTCTTGGCAGTTTTGTTTGTAATAGTAAAAAAATTGAGTTGGTCATCAATAGAAGAATGGATAAATACATTTTGGTATGTTCACCTAATGCCGTACAATACAGCACTGAAAAGAGATACAATTGACCCTTGAATAACACAGAGTTGGGGTGACACCCCCCTCTCCCCTGTAGTCAAAAATCTACACATAACTTTGGACTCTCCAAAAACTTAACTCCTAATAGCCTACTGTTGACCAGAAGCCTTAACAATACGTAAACAGTCAATTAATACATATTTCGTATGTTCTATGTATTACATACCTAAAGTAAGCTAGAGAAAGGAAAAATGTTATTTAGAAAATCATAAGAGAAAATACATTTTACTGTACTGTATTTATAAAAAAAAGTGTGCATATAAGAGGACCTACACAGTTCAAACTCATGTTGTTTAAAGGTTAACTGTACATTAAGGTAACATAAAACAATTTTTAACAAATGAAATGTTGAATGAAAAAAAGTTATAGGAACATTATGTTTATGCAAATTGCATAAAGTTTAAAAGCATGTACAAACTAGACAATGTACTGAATAAGGGTACAGTCACATGTAAGAAAACTGTAAAGAAAACCAAAGAAATGATAGAAAAGGAAGAAATGGCGGGAGACTGGTAGGTTACTTCTGTGCATGGGTAAGAAGATGAATTAAAGGAAGGATACAGAAGAGGTGATACACCAATGGTGTGCTTTATTTCCTAAAATAAGTAGTGGGTGCACCCAGGTGGGTGCACGGGTGTGTATCAAACACGCTGTTTATGTATGAAATAGTGTAGTAAAATTTCCGAGAGGTTTTCGTCAAGAAAGACAGTGGGGACGGGAAAGAGTTAATTGGGAACCCGGTTTGTGGAGGAGTATCAAATGGAGAAGAGAGGGATCAAAGAGAGACGGGACTTCAGAGTTTTGCCCAAGGTTGGCCTTTTCAAGATAGGGATTGTATTTCTTTCCATATGAATCTCACAAAAAGAAAATTGGGAAAAGGTACATATTTTCTTTGGATGTTTTGCACAGGAGATTACTACTCCTTGGGGCATAGGAACTGAAAACATTACATACACTAACAATGTGAAAAGGCATAATAAAGGAATTTTCTTTTCTTCTCCTTTAAGTGGCTTGATGAATTTGGAAGAGCACTGGATTAAGAGTCAGAGACCCAAGTTTCTAGTTTTGCTAGTTCCTTAATTAGTTGTGTGACCTTGGGTTACTAATTTAGTCTCACTGGATCTCAGTTTCCTTAACAAGATGATTTCTAAGGTTCAGCTTTAAGTTCAGTCATTCTATGAGTTAGAGAGCCTCTCAACCAAAAAGAAAGTAGGCATGTACATTCATCATTTTAATAAAGATATATTCTATTAATTTGGAAAAGCCAAAGTGAGTATTAATTTTCCTCCCACAGTCTTAATGAAGAAATAAAGAAACTAATTTTCCATTACCATTCAAGGGACAATCCACTCCTTCACAGATTGTGAAATTAATGTAACAGATCCAACCAACTGAACAGTCTATGCATCTTTCTTCCCCTCTCCAATCCCAAGCCCTAGAACTGTATTTTATATAAACAAAGTTTAAAAAGTTAACTAAAAATTAGTGCAGTTTTAAAACTTAGTTTATATATAGTAATGTAGTTAGAGCAAAATGCCTGCCGACACCTTCCAGTATCTTTGACTTTGTACCATTTATTGAGTGTTATCAATGTCTGAAACACAGCAGATATTATGAACTCTACTAATTATAGTTTTGCTAATTAAAATCGCTTGTATCTATAATGCATTCTTTCCCTAAGGTGTTCAGGGTAGTTAGCAGATATTAAATCATTTATCTTTACAACATATTAATGAAGCTAGTAGGAACAAATATTACTCTCATAATTTAGAGGAGAATATTAAAAGTCGAAGAGTAAGTCATGATCATATAGCCATTTTTTGTCATGAATTTTAAGACTAGATCTCTCTCTCTCTCTATATATATATATATACACATGCAATATTTCATATATTATGTATATATATTATATTCTCTTCCTCTCATATATTCCTCCCCCATCCACTTCTTATTGAGGGGCAATTCCCTATTGTGTGTAACCGTAGTGGGATGCAAGGACCTGCCTTCCAAAAGAGGGATGATTTTCCCTTTCCCAAGCTTGGGGCAGCCAGGGTAAGGACACTTTATCTAAGATCCAGAATTTGGCACTTCAGCTCAGGGGTTTGAATCCTGAGGGAGTAACACACAGATGCAGAAACAATTTAGGAGGGGCGCCTGGGTGGCTCAGTCGTTAAGCGTCTGCCTTCGGCTCCGGTCACGATCCCAGGGTCCTGGGACAGAGCCCCGCATCAGTCTCCCTGCTTAGCGGAAAGCCTGCTTCTCCCTCTCCCACTCCCCCTGCTTGTGTTCCCTCTGTGTTTCTCTCTGTCAAATAAATAAACAAAAATCTTAAAAGAAAAAAAAAAGAAACAATTTAGGAATTACCTGTAACAGCAAAGACAACAGGAATCTACAATGGTGTTAAGTGTCTGATGTCAGTTGTGTCTGTGGTGTGACTCTTCTCAGCGTCCTAAGTAACCTGCTCCTCTGGTTTTGTCTGGGTTGTGGCTCCTGCTGTTCAGGCTTCCTTGGCGTTTGTCCCTTTTTTGAATCTCCTCCAGGCTTCTCATCGATTTTGTGAGCTGCTCAATTCCCTTCCAACAAATTCTTTTTCTGCTTATGTTAGCCAGAGTTGATTTCAATAGCTTGCACACACGAGCATAGATTTCCTTAATCTTCCTTCTGTTCAAGACACCTTATTTTAATCACTGAGTTGTCCTATACACTTAAGATGTTTAAGTTTTGTATTAAATTAAAAATTTTTTCTACTATATTAGTTGAAGCCTAGTTGCAAAATCCTAAGAATTCTGTGTGTATGGCCTTTAGAATAATGCCAAACACATATTTTCTACTGGACCTTTATTTAATCAATAAAATTAAAATGGAATCATAGATTGAAAATATTTCCATTATAGCAAGCAAGGAAAGGCAAGATATAAAGCAGTATGTATAAAATGATCTTAATTTTATAAACATAAATCTGGGTAGAAAAAAAGCACTAAAAGGATAGACAATGAAAATACTAATGGGGTAACATCTGGGTCATGGGATTATAGGTTCGATTTCTTCTTTGTGCTTTATTTTGACAATTAAGAAATCAACATGTATTTATCATAATTATTAAAAACTCATAATGACTTAAAATTCTGTTTCTTATTGAAATTTACAAAATTTACAAAAATGGAAAAAAATAGTTCTTATCCTACAAACATAGAATGAACAGTATTCAGGGCGCCTGGATGGCTCAGTCGGTTGGGCATCTGCCTTGGCTGGAGTTATGATCTCAGGGTCCTAGGACCCTTACCGTCAGCAGGGAGCCTGCTTCTGCCTCTCCCCCACCCTCCCTCTAAAATCTTTAAAAAAAGAAAAAGAAGGAAAAGTAGTCATTACTCAGCTTCAACAATTTATCGGCACATATCTGGTTTCACCTGATATGTGCCCTACTCCCCACTAATGTTATATTATCAACTTAGAAAGATGTTTTTCATTTCATTGATTATTCCTTCTCTCCCATATGTTACCTTTCCTTTTGGGAATTTTTATTCAATATCTCTTTCTTCCATGCGTGTATTCCTTATTCTCATATTTTTCTTTCCTTTATCCTTTATCTCTTTATTTTGGTTAAATTTCTAAGTTCACTTCCTACTTTACGAATTCTGCTTCCAACTTTTGTTGTGTCCCGCTTTCAGTGCAGTTTTAAATTTGATGATCATGTTTTAAATCCATTCTTTTCTATTCTCAAATTGTTTCATTTTTAAGAATGTTTATTTTGATCTCATAAATGCAATGTAGTCTTGGACCTTATTGGGAATAAGAATCAGAAAATTTTCTAGACTTTTCTCTCGTTTTTGAGGCGAATTTAGAGTGAGCCATCTCTCTGACGATTCTAGGTCAAGGGTAGGCAAACTACAGCTCTCAGGGGCCGGTTTTTGTAAATAAAATGTTATTGTAACACAGCCACTTTGATTTCCATAGCATCTCTGGCTGCTTTTGCAGTGTAGAGGTTACAGTAGCTGCTTTCCTGCCACATACAATGCAGCACTCTCTTGTTGCCACAGACTATATGGCTTGGAAAACCCAAGATACTTGTGATTTGGCCCTTTATGGAAAATGTTGACCCCCTTTTCTATGGTCGTTTCTTACTTTTGAATTTCAGAATATTTTCATAGGTCCAGAGATTTTTCTTTATTTGCATATCCGGAAGTACTGGGAACAAAGGGTTAGTTCCAGAATCAAATGGGTGGGGGGAGGCGCTTTTCAAATTTTACCAGCTTTCAGCCCCACATTAGACCTACCAAATCAGAGCTCTCTGTTGTGCCTTCTTTCTTCCTCATGCTGCTCTGGCTCTACCATTCATACTGTCCTGAAGATGTCCCAACCATTCTGCTTCAATGTCCAGCTCTGTGATTCAAACCTGGGGAGTGGGGGTGGGTGAGGGCTTCTGCCTGGAAAAAGTCTACTCGGAAGACTAGCTTTTTTCCTCCATGCTTTTGCTGATTTCTCCTCTATTTTAATACAAACCAATAGGAATTCAAATGTTATCTTAAGCTCTTTTGGCTTAAATAAATAGCTACCATCAGTAAGGGAAATAAAGTTGAATTTTTAACCTGTAACTGGTTTTCGGTTCACAGCATAAATTATATACATATTAGGAAGTTCACATAGGGCAATGTGAATTAAACATTATCATTATCTTGGGTCAAAGTAGTTTACTATTTCATAAGAAGAAAAGATGATTTTCCAAAAATGAGTCAGACCCTGAGCAGGCCACAGAATGAACCACAGATTTGGAATTAATATTAGCTTATGTGACCTTGGGAAAATTATTTGAATTTTCTGGCCTTACCATCAGAATTATAGTTGAAATTGAGGATTTTCTTTCCTTCTCGCCCTAAAATTCTTTAATGGTACTCTTGGGCAGTCTTAGAGCCTGTGTAATAGTGGTCAGCTCCAGTGAGTCTCCACAGAGCAGCCTGCGGTGGCTCAGGGCAGGGTGGGGGAAAGGTGAGGGGTAGAGGGGTAAAGGCCTAAAGATGTAGAAATTAACTGAAAAATAGTACAATTTTTTCCCCCCAGGACTGGTTCATGTCTCTCTTGCTAGGTCTTGTGAAATTGTTCCTACCTGACTTAACAAGGATGTTTCAAGCCACATTTGGCCAGAACACAAATTTCTATGTTAGATAAATTTTATGTGAAGAATTTTTTTCAGAAAATTACTTCAAGTTGGCCTTGTGCTTTATTTTGTTATTTAACTCAGATCCATGTTTTGGATGCAGTTTAGTACACTTGATTTGACTTACTGAACTCTATGACTAAAGGGGCCCAACAAGCATTTTAGTGTATTTTATAGCAGTATATGTTTTAAGAGCTCTTTCATCCTTTTCCTACTTACGTGGAATTCCTATAAATGTCATGAAGTTTTACTGCGATTGAAATGAAGGAAGTCTATGTCCTTGAAAAGTCTCTAAGCAGTCTATAGGTATATAAATGGTATTACCTATTTATGAACATCATATAAAAGTTTAAATAGCATTAACATGAGTGGAATAAAATAAGATGTTGAAAATATGTCTACATTAGCAACTGAAGAGAATTGGAGGGAAAATGGAATTAATTATCTGGGTAACTGCCTCATTGTTTCACTTTAAGCTTAGGCCAGAGTATTGGGAGAAGGCTGTCGTTCAGGTTGGGTGATGGAAATGCCTTCTTTCAGAAAAAAGTTTCTTTAAGTTTGAGTTGGTATATCCAGGGTTGCAAGAACAGAACTATTTTTTCCTGATTAAAATTTTTTTTCTGTCCTCTTAAGATGGTTTGTTTCTGCATCTACTGCCTTATCTCCCAATTTGAGTGAGGGAAAAACAGGTAGATGTCTTATCTATATTCTATAATTAGTTCTGGAGGAAGAAGAGGGTGGGCAGTGATTAACATTCCACAACATTATTTAGCACAAGTGGGGATCTTTTTTTTTTTTAATCTCAATGTAAAAACTCAGTGAAGAATATCCCTACTTCATGCATCAAAGGTATTCAACACAGATAGGGCTTAAGTAAACCCTTGTTTTGAAGTTATGGATTAAATCTTTAACCACAGTATGAAAGAAGAGGGAAGAAAGTGCAGTAGGCTCTGAGAAACTCATATACACCATTTCTGGGAAAATACTTGGCTTAGAGAAGAGACGAATAGTTTTAGAATTTGAAGCCCTAGGCAAAAGGTAACTCCATTCTGGGTCAATTGACTGTCAGTGTGAACATGAAGCTGATTCAAATCCCCTGCTCCTTTCTGGTGTTATAAGCAGCTCTAGTTAGTGAATTTGTGACCATGAAGAGAAGAGATACCAGAAATGATATCTTCAATTTGACAAGAATGCCGTATCTAGTGATTTACCCATAAAATGGTCACATAATGGACTTTTAGGTCATACTTGAATTAAAGAGTCAGTCATAACTAGAAGCTAATCTACAAATATAAAGATAAATCTATAGCATTATGTCACATTATAATATCTAGTAGAATCAATTAATGGATACTATTTGGGTCATGGCAACACAGGATAGCCATAATCTAATGGCAAATTACAAAATTCAATGTCTAGTTCTTAAGTTAAATGTGTAAAAATTCAGTTTTATCTGTTTTCTCATGAAACTGATTTGATTAAAGAATCATATGAACCTAATTAAAAGTGATCATTAATATTCAATAGGAGGTTCATGTGATTTAGTGTATTAGTCTACTGGTGAAGACAAAGTAGGATCAGAATTTGTTATGGTAAATAAAGTTTCAGGAAAAAGGGATGATCTGAAGCTGTGATAGGCACAGAGTAGTTATTACAGCAGTAATTATTATAGAGTGGTTCAGAAACTTTAGCATACCAATCACTAGGAATTTTTTGTTAGAAAAACTTTATAAAGTAGAGTGAATTTTTGTTGGGAAGAATTCTGTATATATGTAGGCCTATTAAATATTATTGATGTTTGTCACTTGTTTTTATATTTTGGTATAAAATGTTCTCCTTGATCTTCTATAACTTCTTCATAGTGATAACAACGTCATGTCACACTAACCAGTATCATCACAGTTACACCAATATCACAGGTGATATTAATGAAGACTGAGAGATATCAAGACGATGACAAACATTTTGACTCATTAAACAAGATTAAATTATGGTTGATGTGTCCTGTTATCAAGCACATTTTACCGTGCTTGAAAACTGGTTGTGCATTTATGATATTAGTAACTCTTTATAAACAGAATATTGGAATAGGTAGATATTCCATATAGCAATCATACCAGAGGAAGAGAGAACAATAAATGTTAGTATAGTAGGCAATTATCCATGAACTGTGATATTTGGGAGGCCTCCCTAATGGAAAATATCCTTCTATTGTGGCGTTACTGTGGTTCAAATGTGGTCATCAGAGATACCGGTTAACACATGTGATTAAAGATACTGGGTATTTGCTATGCATCCAGAGCTTTATGCTTATTGAGAAACCTCCAATTGACTCTCATAATCATCCAAAAAAGTAGGTAATATTATTTTTTGTTTGTTTGTTTTTTGTTTTGTTTTTTTATGTTATGTTAATGACCATACATTACATCATTAGTTTTTGATGTAGTGTTCCATGATTCATTGTTTGCGTATAACACCCAGTGCTCCATTCAATACGTGCCCTCTTTAATACCCATCACCAGGCTAACTCATCCCCCCACTCCCCTCCCCTCTAGACCCTCAGTTTTTTTCTCAGAGTCCACAGTCTCTCATGGTTTGTGTCCCCCTCCAATTTCCCCCTCTTTGGTTTTCCCTTCCTACTAACTTCTTTTTTTTTTTTTAAACATATAATGTATTATTTGTTTCAGAGGTACAGGTCTGTGATTCATCAGTCTTACACAATTCACAGCACTCACCATAGCACATACCCTCCCTAATGTTTATCACCCAGCCACCCCATCCCTCCCACCCCCCACCATTCCAGCAACCCTCAATTTGTTTCCAGAGATTAAGAATTCCTCATATCAGTGAGATCATATGATACATGTCTTTCTCTGATTGACTTATTTCGCTTAGCATAATGCCCTCTAGTTCCATCCACATCGTTGCAAATGGCAAGATTTCATTCTTTTTGATGGCTGCATAATATTCCAGTGTGTGTGTGTGTGTGTGTGTGTGTGTGTGTGTGTGTGTGTGTGTGTATGTATACATACCATATCTTCTTTGTCCATGGACATCTTGGCTCTTTCCATAGTTTGGCTATTGTGGACATTGCTGCTATAAACATTGGGGTGCATGTACCCCTTCAGATCACTACATTTGTATCTTTGGGGTAAATACCCAGTAATGCAACTGCTGGGTCGTACGGTAGCTCTATTTTCAACTTTTTGAGAAACCTCCATATTGTTTTCCAGAATGGCTGCACCAGCTTGCATTCCCACCAACAGTGTAGGAGGGTTCCCCTTTCGCCACATCCCCGCCAACATCTCTTGTTTCCTGACTTGTTAATTTTAGCCATTCTGACTGGTGTGAGGTGGTATCTCACTGACGTTTTGATTTGGATTTCCCTGATGCCGAGCGACGTTGAACACTTTTTCATGTGTCTGTTGGCCATTTGGATGTCTTCTTTGGAAAAATGTCTGTTCATGTCTTCTGCCCATTTCTTGATTGGATTATTTGTTCTTTGGGTGTTGAGTTTGGTAAGTTCTTTATAGATTTTTGGATACTAGCCCTTTATCTGATATGTTATTTGCTAATATCTTCTCCCATTCTGTCAGTTGTTTGGTTTTGTTGACTGTTTCCTCTGGTGTGCAAAAGCTTTTTATCTTTTTTTTTTAAAAGATTTTATTTATTTATTTGACAGAGAGGGAGACACAGTGAGAGAGGGAACACAAGCAGGGAGAGTGGGAAAGGGAGAAGCAGGCTTCCTGCATAGCAGGGAACACGATGCAGGACTCAATTCCAGGACCCTGGGATCATGACCTGAGCCAAAGGCAGACGCTTAACGACTGAGCCACGCAGGTGCCCCGCGAACACTTTTTATGGAGTACCAATAGTTCATTTTTGCCCTTGCTTCCCTTGCCTTTGACGATGTTTCTAGGAAGAAGTTGCTGTGGCTGAGGTTGAAGAGGTTGCTGCTTGTGTTGTCTAGGATTTTGATGGACTCTTGTCTCACATTTAGGTCTTTCATCCATTTTGAGTTTATTTCTGGGTGTGGTGTAAGGAAATGGTCCAGTTTCATTCTCCTGCATGTGGCTGTCCAATTTTCCCAACACCATTTGTTGAAGAGACTGTCTTTTTTCCACTGGACATTCTTTCCTGCTTTGTCGAAGATTAGTTGACCATAGAGTTGGGGATCCATTCCTGGGCTCTCTATTCTGTTCCATTGATCTATGTGTCTGGTTTTGTGCCAGTACCATACTGTCCTGATGATTACAGCTTTGTAATAGAGCTTGAAGTTCGGAATTGTGCTGCAACCAGCTTTGTTTTTCTTTTTCAACATTCCTCTGGCTATTCGGGGTCTTTTCTGGTTCCATACAAATTTTAGGATTATTTGTTCCATTTCTTTGAAAAAAGTGGATGGTATTTTGATAGGGATTGCATTAAATTGTAGATTGCGCTAGGTAGCATTGACATCTTCACAATATTTGTTCTTCCAATCCATGAGCATGGAACGTTTTTCCATTTCTTTGTGTCTTCCTCAATTTCTTTCATGAGTATTTTATAGTTTTCTGAGTACAGATTCTTTGCCTCTTTTGTTAGATTTATTCCTAGGTATCTTATGGTTTTGGGTGCAATTGTAAATGGGATCAACTCCTTAATTTCTCTTTCTTCTGTATTGTTGTTTGTGTATAGGAATGCCATTGATTTCTGTGCATTGATTTTATATCCTGCCACTTTACTGAATTCCTGTATAAGTTCTAGCAATTTTGGGGTGAAGTCTTTTGGGTTTTCCACATAAAGTATCATATCATCTGCAAAGAGTGAGAGTTTGACTTCTTTGCTGATTCGGATGACTTTTCTTTCTTTTTTTTGTCTGATTGCTGTGGCTAGGACTTCTAATACTATGTTAAATAGCAGTGGTGAGAGTGGACATCCCTGCCGTGTTCCTGACCTTGGGGGGAAAGCTCTTGGTTTTTCCCCATTGAGAATGATATTCGCTGTGGGTTTTTCATAGATGGCCTTTATGATATTGAGGTGTGTACCCTCTATCCCTACACTGTGAAGAGTTTTAATCAAGAAAGGATACTGCACTTTGCCAAATGCTTTTTCTGCATCTATTGAGAGGATCATACGGTCTTGTTCTTTCTTTTATTAATGTATTATATCACACTGATTGATTTGCAGATGTTGAACCAACCTTGCAGCCCAGGGATGAATTGCACTTGGTCGTGGTGAATAATCCGTTTAATGTACTGTTGGATCCTATTGGCTAGTATTTTGGTGAGCATTTTTACATCCATGTTCATCAGGGATATTGGTCAGTAATTCTCCTTTTTGATGGGGTCTTTGTCTGATTTGGGGATCAAGGTAATGGTGGCCTCATAAAGTGAGTTTGGAAGTTTTCCTTCCATTTCTATATTTTGGAACAGTTTCAGAAGAACAGGTATTAATTCTTCTTTAAATGTTTGGTAGAATTCTCCTGGGAAACTATCTGGCCCTGGGCTCTTGGTTGGGAGATTTTTGATGACTGCTTCAATTTCCTTAGTGGGTATGGGTCTGTTCAGGTTTTCTATTTCTTCCTGGTTCAGTTTTGGTAGTTTATACATTTCTAGGAATGCATCCATTTCTTCCAGATTATCTAATTTGCTGGCATATATTTGCTCATAATATGTTCTTATAATTGTTTGTATTTCTTTGGTGTTGGTTGTGATCTCTCCTCTTTCATTCATGATTTTATTTATTTGGGTCATTTCTCTTTTTGTTAAGTCTGGCCAGGGGTTTATCAGTCTTATTAATTCTTTCAAAGACCCACCTCCTAGTTTCATTGATCTGTTCTACTGTTCTTTTGGTTTCTATTTCATGGATTTCTGCGCTGATCTTTATTATTTCTCTTCTTCTGCTAGGTTTAGGCTTTATTTGCCGTTCTTTCTCCAGCTCCTTTAGGTGTAGGGTTAGGTTGTGTATTTGAGACCTTTCTTGTTTCTTGAGAAAGGCTTGTATTGCTATATACTTTCCTATTAGGACCGCCTTTACTGCATCCCAAAGATTTTGAACAGTTGTGTTTTCATTTTCATTTGTTTTCATGAATTTTTTAAGTTCTTCTTTAATTTCCTGGTTGACCCACTCATTCTTTAGTAGGATGCTCTTTAGCCTCCATGTATTTGAGTTCTTTCTGACTTTCCTTTTGTGATTGAGTTCTAGTTTCAAAGCACTGTGATCTGAAAATATGCAGGGAATAATCCCAATCTTTTGGTACTGGTTGAGACCTGATTTGTGACCTAGGATGTGATCTATTCTGGGGAATGTTCCATGGGCACTAGGGAAGAATGTGTATTCCGTTGCTTTGGGATGGAATGTTCTGAATATATCTGTGAAGTCCATTTGGTCCAGTGTTTCATTTAAAGTCTTTATTTCCTTGTTGATCTTTTGCTTAGATGATCTGTCCATTTCAGTAAGGGGGTATTAAAGTCCCCTACTATTATTGTATTGTTGTTGATGTGTTTCTTTGATTTTGTTATTAATTGGCTTATATAATTGGCTGCTTCCATGTTAGGGCATAGATATTTACAATTGTTAGATCTTCTTGTTGGATAGACCCTTTAAGTATGATATAGTGTCCTTCCTCATCCCTTATTATAGTCTTTTGTTTAAAATCTAATTTGTCTGATATAAGGATTGCCACCCAGCTTTCTTTTGATGTCCGTTAGCATGGTAAATTGTTTCTCACCCCCTCACTTTCAATCTGGAGGTGTCTTTGGTCTAAAATGAGTCTCTTGCAGATAGCATATCGATGGGTCTTGTTTTTTAATCCAATCTGATAGCCTGTGTCTTTTGATTGGGGCATTTTCCCCATTTACATTCAGGGTAACTGTTGAAAGATATTAATTTAGGGCCATTGTATTGCCTGTAAGGTGACTGGTACTGTATATTGTCTCTGTTCCTTTCTGGTCTATGTTACTTTTGGGGTCTCTCTTTGCTTAGAGGACCCTTTTCAATATTTCTTGTAGGGCTGGTTTCGTGTTTGCAAATTCTTTAATGTTTGTTTGTCCTGGAAGCTTTTTATCTCTCCTTCTATTTTCAATGACAGCCTAGCTGGATATCGTATTCTTGGCTGCATATTTTTCTTGTTTAGTGCTCTGAATATATCATGCCAGTCCTTTCTGGCCTGCCAGGTCTCTGTGGATAGGTCTGTTGTCAATCTAATGTTTCTACCATTGTAGGTTACAGACCTCTTGTCTCGAGCTGCTTTCATGATTTTCTCTTTGTCTCTGAGACTTGTATGTTTTACTATTAGATGTTAGGGTGTTGACCTATTTTTATTGATTTTGAGAGGGATTCTCTGTGCGTCCTGGATTTTGATGCCTGTTTCCTTCCTCAAATTAGGAAGTTCTCTGCTATAATTTACTCCAATATACCTTCTGCCACCCTCTCTCTTTCTTCTTCTTCTGGGATCCCAATTGTTCTAATATTGTTTCATCTTATGATATCACTTACCTCTCGAATTCTGCCCTCGTGATCCAGTAGTTGTTTGTCTCTCTTTTTCTCAGCTTCTTTATTCTCTATCATTTGGTCTTCTATATCATTAATTCTCTCTTCTGCCTCATTTAACCTAGCAGTTAGAGCCTCCATTTTTAATTGCACCTTATTAATAGCCTTTTTGATTTCAAATTGGTTAGATTTTAGTTCTTTTATTTCTCCAGAAAGGGTTTGTTAGTATCTTCCATGCTTTTTTCAAGCTCAGCTAGTATCTTTATAATCGTCATTCTGAACTCTAGTTCCAACATCTTACTAATGTCCATATTGATTAGGTCCCTGGCAGTTGGTACTGCCTCTTGTTCTTTTTTTTGAGGTGAGTTTTTCCATCTTGTCAATTTTGTCCAGAGGAAAATAGATGAATGAGAGAACAAAATGGTAACAGGATAACAATGACCCCAGAAAAATATACAATAAACAAATCAGAAGAGACCTGAAACTAGGGGAAAAGAAAGGGAAAGAAAGAAAAGAGCAAAAAAAGAAAGAAAAAGTAAAAGAACAAAAACCAAAAAAGAATATGATGCAATGTGATCAGGCTGGTGAATAGATCAGTGCCACACACTAGATTTTGGGTGTAATTTGGTCTGTTAAAAGAAACTGCCTCCCAAAATTTTAGAAGGAAAAACTTATATATGTACAAAAATAAGGGTAAATACGATGAAGTGATGGAGTATGACTATAAAGATGAAAATTATAAAAGATTTTATAAAAGGAATTGATAAGTTGGTTGAAAAAAGAAAGAAGAGAAATTTAAAAAAAAGGGGGGGAGAGAATGTGATCAGGCAGGAGACTAGAACAAAGCCATATGCTAGAGATTTGGGGTATATTTTGGTCTGTTAGAAGAAACTGTATCCCAAAATTTTAAGGAGAGAACAACTATATATACATACCAAAAATAAGTTTAACTACAGTGAAGGGATAGAATGTGACTCTAGAAATGAAAAATAAAAAAGATTTTTTTAAAAAGGGCTTGATAAGATGTTGGTTGAAAAGGGAAAAAGAAAAATTAAAAAAATAGAAAAAGAAAAAAATTTAAAAAATTAACTTTGAAAGACTAAAGAATCCTGGGAAAAAAGCCATGAATTCTATGTGCAGTATTCCCCTAGTGCCGGAGTTCTGTTGTTCTCATTGATCGGTAAACTTGGTCTTGGGTGGCTGTTCTTGCTGATCTGGGGAGGGGCCTGTTGCTGTGGTTCCCAAATGTCTTTGCCGGAGGCGGAATTGCCCTGCTCTGGCCGGCCGGGGTAAGTAATCTGCTTGGTTTTGCTCTCAGGAGCTTTTGTTCCTTGCAAGGTTTCCGTACAGCTTTGGAGGAGGAGAGTGAAAATGGCAGCCTCCTAATCTCTGCCCCGGAGGAGCTGAGAACTTGGGGCCCCGCCCCCAGAGAAAAGCAGTCAGTCACTCCCATCTCCCCAGTCTCTGGCCGCTCTCTGTGCTCACCCGGCCTGTGACTGAGTGTTTCTATCTCTGGCACACGACCCGTGTGGAGTTCCAAACCCAGCAGATCCCTGCGGTGCGCTCCTGCGCCGCTCCTCCCCGGGGGAGGAAGGGGAGCCTCCCCGGATCTGCCGCTTGTTGGGTCCCTGCTGGAGGAGCAGTGGCCTGACTGTGCTGCGGATCACAGTTTATGGCCACCCCGAGCTGAGAGCCCGTGCCTCGGCTTCGTCTCTGCAGCCGGCTTCCCCGCTCCGATACCTGGGAGCTCTGCCGCACTCAGGTACCCCCGGTCTTTCTGTGACCCCGAGGGTCCTGAGACCACACTGTCCCAGCGAAGTTTCCACCCCCCGCTTAGCCACTGGAGGACATCCCTCAGTGGAGCAGACTTCTAAAAGTTCCGATTTTGTGCTCCGCAGCTCTAGCACTTGCCAGAAGCGGCCGACGGAGGCCCCCTCCCCCGCCATCTATCCTCCCGAATATGCCTCGGATTCACTTCTCCGCACGTCCTCCCTTCCAGTAAGTGGTCATTTCTCTGTTCAGAGAGTTCTTGCTATTCTTTTCTTCAATCTCCTGTTGAGTTTGTAGGTGTTCAGAATGGTTTGATAACTATCTAGCTAAATTCCTGGGACCAGACGAAATTTAGGTCTCCTACCAAGTATAATCAGTTTTTATAAATTTTCTGTTATCTTGATGTGGTTTTGGAATATAGATGACATTTGGTGGGGTGAAGTCTGGAGCCGACAACCAAGAAAGAATTCTTGAGAAATCTTTGGTGCAAAATGGTGGTTTTATTAAGGCACAGGGGGACAGGCCCCATGGGCAGAAAGAGCTGCTGCCGGTCGGTGATATTATCTTTGTTTTAAAGATGACCAAACTGAGGCCCTCTTCTCTATACTCTGGGTGATCTAATCTATTCCCTAGGATTAAATACTTTATACTGTTGATTCCCAAATTTATATCTCCAACCGAGATCCTTATCTGAGCATCTGATTCATATTTTCAGTTGCCTTCTTGATTTTTTCATGTGGATGTCTCACAGATATCTTAAACTTAATTTTTACAAAAACAGAATCATTGGTTGTAGCTGATGCTATTGGTTCCCTATTCAACTCCCTTTCCTCCTTTTTTCTTATTGTTAGAGTCTTGATTTTGTTGGGTCTTTTATACCCCTCCTCACCATGTGGCTCAGGGGAAGATGACCCTGTTCCCAGTTCTAGTAGATCTTAATTGATCTAAGCTAACATGATTATTTCATTTCTCAGATCAATGATAGGTTTAAGATAAGCATGTGAGTCTGAGCCATTGAGAGATGTCTGCTGGCAGGGATTTTTCTCCCTTCCAAGTAGTTCCTAGGCAATATGTCCTTTTTCTTCCTCCTTATATTGTTGTCTCTGAATATGATGCTCAGAACTGAAAGCTATCTTGCTACCACTGTGAGAATGAAGCCAACACCAGAGGAAGGCAAAACAAGGAGAACCACTGGAAAGGAGAGCAGAAGACTTAACAAATCAAATCTGGCGTCGTCCTTCTCTTGACTTCCTATTATCTGAGATTAACTTCCCGATATCTGTTGATTGGCTCAATTGGAGTTGAAGTTTTTTTTTTTAATTATTATTTTTAAAAGATTTTATTTATTTATTTGACACACAGAGAGAGCACAAGCAGGGGGAGTGGCAGAGGGAGAGGGAGAATCGGGCTCTCAGCTGAGTAGGGAGCCGATGCGGGACTTAATCCCAGGACCCTGAGATCATGACTGGAGCTGAAGGCAGATGCTTAACCGACTGAGCCACCCAGGTGCCCCAAAGTACTTTATTATTTATAGCCAGAGTTATCCTGATAACAATTTTCACCCCTAAAGTGTTGACCTCCTTTCTTCTCCATTTCACTAAATGGCCACAAGATCTACCTAGTAGCTCAAGTGGAAATTCTGGGATTCATTATTTTACTTCCCTTCACCTACTTCATCCAAAATCCATCAGTAAGTACTGCAACTTGGAGAAGAGGAGTAAGAGAGAGGGAAAGCACAGAATACTATTACTCTGAAATTTCTATCCTGTTTAACTGGGAGAATGGTGAAATGATAGCAGTGTGACATAAGGGGTCAGGAAGAGGATCTCGTTGAGGAGGCAGAGAAGATAAATTTCATAACTTGTTGAGTTTGTCTCATTGCTTTTCATTACGATTTGAATTAGAAGTTAAAAGAGGGGGCACCTGGGTGGCTCAGTCGTTAAGCGTCTGCCTTCGGCTCAGGTCATGATCCCAGGATCCTGGGATTGAGCCCCACATCGGGCTCTCTGCTCCGCGGGAAGCCTGCTTCTCCCTCTCCCATTCCCCCTGCTTGTGTTCCCTCTCTCGCTGTGTCTCTCTCTGTCAAATAAATAAATAAAATCTTAAAAAAAAAAAAAGTAAAAAGAAAAACCCAGTATATTAGGGGGAAAAGTTAGTCTTGGAGAGAATATGTTTAATTAGAAAATGCAAATTTTCTAATATAAATAACTTGTAATTTTTTTCTCCTATGTAGTGTATATATAAAATAAAGTTAAATAAAATCAACAAATCATAAACTTATAATAAACTTCTCCCACAGTGTATGTAATACATGTACTACATCTTTTTTTTTTTAAGATTTTTATTTATTTATTTAACATACAGAGAGAGAGAGAGAGAGCACAAGTAGGCAGAGCGGCAGACAGAGGGAGAGGGAGAAGCAGGCTTTCCGCCGAGCAGGGAGCCCAATGTGGGGCTTGATTCTAGGACCCTCGATCATGACCTGAGCCGAAGGCAGCCGCTTAACCGACTGAGCCACCCAGGCGCCCCCATGTACTACATCTTGTGGTTGATTAATCCATCATCCTGATATTGACAACTAAAATTCAACAACTAATGGACATGTTACATTCTTATATATTGTCAAGCGAAAAGCCAGAGTGAAAACCCATATATCCAGCAAATTTTAGAGAGGTTTCTTTTTTTTAAGAGAGATTTCTATCACAATTTATGGCACTACCAACTATTATATGAAATTCTTTGAGCTGTATGCAACTTTGACTTTAAATTTTAGTATATATCCACAAACATTTATTACATGTATATCATGGGCCAAGCACTGTGCTGAGGTTGCAGATACAAAGATGAATAAGAGACAATCCCTTCCTACAAGCATGGAAACAAATAACTATAATGAAATGTGATAAGTGCTGTAGCTGTAACAAGTTATAAGCACTTGTTTTCACTATAGCATTTACTACCAAGGCTGTAGAAACCTGTTCATCTACTCTGTGCATATAACATTATTCTCTGATGCAGATATTACCTCCTGTTATTCTCCCAGGGAGTCATTGTGCTTACTCACGACAAATTCTAAGTAGCTCCAGGCCTATTAATATAAGATATGAAAACTCTGATTATAGAGAACCGAGCTTGGGAGACATGTAAATATGTTCACTCCCTTTGCTATATCAAGTAAAAATGACATATGTTCACTCTCTGACAATTACGGTTAGAGTTGGATTAGAGGCTTTAATCTATGTCAAGTGTAAAGATTATTCTACATTATAATAAAGATTCACATTCTATTCATAAAAAAGAACACGGATTTTGTAGTGAGGAAAGCTTTTACTTTTCGTAATCTGTAAAGTTATATCAGATTAAATGAGAGGAGGAAATGAGGACCAAGAGCTAAAAGGCAAAAATGGGGGTGCCTGGGTGGCTCAGTCGCTTAAGTGGCCGACTTGAGTTTGGCTCAGGTCATGATCTCAGGGTTTTGAGATGGAGCCTGGTGTCGGGTTCTGCACTGGGCTCTGTGCTGGGTGTGGAGTCTGCTTAGGATTCTCTCTCTCCCTCTCCTTCTTTCCCTCTCCTCCATCCTCCCTCCTTGCTCACACACTCTCTCTCTCTCTCAAAAAAAAAAAAATATATATATATAAAATAAAATAAAAGACAAAAAGGGAAGAGTACAGAGGAAAGAGGAAGATCTTACCACCAACTGGGCTTGGATTTAGATGCTCGATAGCCGCCTAAAATACAGCTCACTCGTTCATTAGTTCATTCAATCAATATTTACTGAGTTCTCAGAAACAATAGTCATAATAATAATAGTAGTAATAATAAAAAAATAATAATAATGATAACAGTCAACACTTATTGAATGCTTACTACTTGCCAGAAATTGTATGATGCTCTTTATGCACCTTATCTATCATATTTACACCTCAGGGGTAGGTATTATCCTTTTTTTTTTTTTAAAGATTTATTTATTTATTTTAGAGAGCACATGAGCAGGAGGGGCAGAGGGAGAGGGAGAGAGAATCTTAAGCAGACTCCACGCTGAGCGTAGAGCACAACGTGGGCCTTGATCTCATGACCCCAAGATCACGACCTGAGCTGAAACCAGGAGCCAGACACTTAACTGATTGTGCCACTGAGGCGCCCCAGGAGGTATTATCCTTATCCCCATTTTACTGATGTGGATTTTGAGGCACAGAGAGATTGAGGGCTTTGCCCAAGGTCATGAGTAGTAAATGGCAGAGTCACAATTTGTATCAAGTCATTTGCTCTTAACTGCTATGTATGTGCCATTCACTGTGCTAGCCTTTAAGAGATTTAAAAGTAAATATGATCAGAGTCCCTGTCTTCAAGGAGTTCACAGTCTATTAGGAGAAAGAAAGTGCAAATAATTGCAGTGCAGTGTGATAAATACTACAATAAAGATATGTAGAATGCAGTGATTGTATCAAGGAAGGGATGATTAATTCTGCTTAGATGGGAGTGGAGGGTTGATGAAATTTCAAAGCAGAGACTTGTGAGCTAGGATTTAAAGAATAAGGTGTTTTTAGGCAGGCAGAGTGGTTAAAAAGGTAGAGGGAGCAGCATGTGCAAACACTAAGAGAACTTCAGGGTGGGGTGAGGTAGTGGGGGGGTGAGAGCCAGGAGGAGGACTACAAGGATTTGCCAGGCAAGTGGCAGAAGTATGTGGAATTCTTTGAGGAACCACAGGGTGGTCATTTCATGGCTTCTCTTACTGTGTGTAAAAGAAAATTTCTATTACAGCTTAAAGCAAGTCTACATAGTTGTAACTTGAAATAATAAGCCTTTAGAATTTATCAAGTTTTGTTAAGTACTTTAACAATTGAAAAAATAGGGCGCCTGGGTGGCTCAGTTGGTTAAGCGACTGCCTTCGGCTCAGGTCATGATCCTGGAGTCCCGGGATCGAGTCCTGCAACGGGCTCCCTGCTCGGCAGGGAGTCTGCTTCTCCCTCTGACCCTCCCCCGTCTCATGTGCTCGCTCTCTCTCATTCTCTCTCTCTCAAATATATAAATAAAATCTTTAAAAAAAAAACAATTGAAAAAATAATTCCATGAATTTAAATGATGAGTTACATTGTGCTAAAATTTTCTCTGATCCTTCTCAGAATTCACAGATATATTTACAGCTTTAATCATTGTACCTACCGCTGGGTTCTGTCTTTTACACTTGAGTTCTCTTATATTTTTGTACATTGAAATCTAGTGTTTATAGGTTATGAAGGATTTGAATGTACTGATATACCATGTAGTTTTTAAAAATATCCAGCAATTTCAGAATTATTATTTCAAAGTTTTCAATACTATAAATAGTTCGGCTATAAACACCTTTGTAAAAATTGTTATTCTTCCTTCTCCTGTCTCTAGTTGATTATTCCCCTTGGAATGTGGATTACTGGGTCAAAAGATACACTTAGTATTATTGTTCTTGTAAACATAATGATGAGGTTATTTTTAAGTGATTAACCAAACTCTTATTTTAAAATAGGCACTTCAGTTGAAACCAGGGTATTTTCCATTGAACTAGACATATATATATAATGATATAATGAATATTTTAGTAAAAGAAATATAACAAAAAAATTCTAAAACTTATTTTAAATCACAAAAAGTACAATAATATAATAATATTATATATAATATGATAATAGGGTTGTTGTGGATACTAAAAGGAGATAATATATATAAAACACTTAGCTCCTTATCTGACACATTATATTTACTGGCATTTATATGCCAGGCATTGTGCTAGAATTTTGTATGCAAAGTTGAACAAAAGTAGTTTCTGTTTTCATGGAGCTTATGTTCTAGAATATAGACAATAAATAGATATACTGTGTTAGACGGTGATTGTGCTAAAGAGAACAAAGCAAGTGGGGGTGGTTCAAGTATGTTGTATGGGTGTTATTTCTTTATATAGAGTGTTTGGGGAAGTTCTCCTAATATGGTGACATGTGAATGAAGACCTGAAGGAAGGGAGTCAGGAAAAACAGTTCCAAACAGATTTGTATTTGGCTATATGGTTAAATTTTTGAGGACAGGGATCATTTCTTTCAGATTTTGATAGCACAGTAAAAACTGTGCAGGAGGCCTGAAATATACTCCATTCTGTATTAGGTGCTGGAGTAGGTGTAATCATCAAAAAATCATATGACTGTTTATTTATTTTGATCATCAGTTTTCCTCTTAATTATTTCACTAAAAAAATCAACATTTAATTTTTTGCATGCTAACACTTTCACATGATTCAACATAAAAAGGCATTCAGTGAGGTCTTCCAGTCTTCCCTGTGCCCATCCACACAGTTCCCATTGCTCCCAAAAGGTAACACATTAGATTTTTCATTATTCTTACAAAGATTTTTTTAAAAAATACGAATAGATAAGCCAATACATATTTTACTTAAAGTAAACAAAGAAAAACCTTGAACAATCAGAAACTTTCCAGAAGCTTTTTTTTTTTTGTTAAATCAATCACACTTTGCCCCAGGTGCATCTGCGACCAGCTTCTGGCCCGGAAACAGGAAGTTCCCCCGGGTGGGAAAGGTGAACCGGAAGCTGGTGAGTGAGAGGCCGGGAGCAGTGAGAGGCAGACGGCTGAGGTAACACAGAGTGGCTTCTAGTTTGCAGGTGGGCTTTTCAGAAGCCGTTCTAATCTTTTCAACTAGCGCCCATTTAAGGGTTTAACCTGCATTTCTGGCCGCCTGACCTATCCTTATTTCTGGCCGCCCAGTGGTTGACTTCCCCGGAAGTCTCCTGACTTGTGTTGGTGGTGTCTAGAATCTTCCACCCACTCGACCAGGGAGAGGCCTTCACCCTTGGACCCCGCTGTTTTGCTTGGGCTTCTCAGGGCTTTTCCCGAAGCGGTATCGAGGCTGCCGGTTAGTAAAGTGAGTCTTGTCTATTCATGATAGGGACGCGCGGGAGCATCCTGTACGTGTGTTTTAGGTTTTGTTTGTTTTGTTTTTAAACCTCATGTTTGCATTATGAATAAATGTAATAATGATCATTCTTGTGAAAATTTTTCAAACAAGTCTGGTGCTTAAAATTTGCAACATTTTGAACTGTTGGAAGTGAATCTCGATTTTGTTTGGTGGGTGTCACTTTGCAGAATGTTTGAAGCATGGTGTAAAATTCTGCCGCAGAAAGCAGTTGCCGAAGTGTGTAAATCCCCAAGGAAAATTTCGCCAGTTTTCTTTATTCTTACAGTAATGTTATTCCTTCTGAAGTGCCTTGCACAAGCAAACTGAAATGGAATTTCCCTGGGAATAAAATGACTGGCCTGCCAATCCCCATAATGCTGAATTATAGATTTACATTATTCATGTTATTGTTTTATCTTCCATTTACCTTTGCTTTTGGAAATAGTGATAACTCTCAAGGCATTTATGGGAACCTTTATAATCAGTACACTCATTTAGAAAGAAAACGTGAAGGTTCCATTAAGACTCTTCCACTTAGGGGCGCCTGAGTGGCTCAGTCGTTAAGCGTTTGCCTTGGCTCAGGTCATGATCCCGGGGTCCTGGGATCGAGCCCCGCGTCGGGCTCCCTGCTCAGTGGGAAGCCTGTTACTCCCTCTCCCACTCCCACTGCTTGTGTTCCCGCTCTCTCTCTGTCAGAGAAATAAATAAAATCTTAAAAAAAAAAAAAAAGACTTCCACTTAGAATAATGAGATCCTTTTACTTTTGGTTATTTGCTGTTTTGCCTTGGTTGTGATAAATGCCTATGGCTGTGTTTGTTTTGTACCTTGAAGGAAAAACCCTTATGAGATATTCCAACCTGAAAATCAGCAAACATTATGTGGGTGAAATTTATTCTACAGTCCTTCATAATGATCTTTTCCAGCCATTTCTTAAGCCAATTTTTGTGTTCAAACCCTCCCTGGTTTCAGGGTTGACCTGAAGTAGTTCTTGAATTCCTCTTTTTTTTTAAGGATTTATTTGAGAGAGAGTGCGAGAGGGGGTAGGGGCAGAGGGACAGAATCTCAAGCCGTCTCCACACTGAGGCAGAGCCCTACCAGGGCTTGATTCCAGGACCCTGAGATCATGACCTGAGCCAAAATCAAGAGTTGGGTGCTCAACGGACTGAGCCACCTAGGCGTCCCAGTTCTTGAATTCTTAAGAATTATATTCCCCACTTGATTTATCAAGTGTGCTAATGTAAGTTGAGAGAGTTTTTTTTTTTTTTTTTAAGATTATTTATTTATTTATTTATTTGAACAGAGAGAGACACAGCCAGAGAGGGAACACAAGCAGGGGGAGCGGGAGAGGGAGAAGCAGGCTTCCTGCTGAGCAGGGAGCCCGATGTGGGGCTTGATCCCAGGACCCTGGGATCATGACCTGAGCTGAAGGCAGTCGCTTAATGACTGAGCCACCCAGGCGCCCAGAGAGAGTATTTTTCTATACTGCTTCATACCACAGTATCAGGAAGGAACCTGGTTATCAGTTTTTATATTATAGTGCCCACTAGGTGGCAGCATAGCGTTTTTAGTTACCTTAGCTTTGACTATGGATTTCATAACTACTGGTGCTGTAATAGTGTTTTTCTGATAGTAATAGACATCTTTCATATGTTGAAAGTTTATTACATGCCAGGCACTGGACTAAATGCTTTATGAGCATTATCTTATTTAAAACTAAAAAAAAAACCCATTCCCACACTCGGGGACCTAAGCCTGATGCAGGACTCGATCCAGGGGTTCCAGGATCATGACCTGAGCCAAAGGCAGTCGCTTAACCAACTGAGCCACCCAGGCACCCCTGGAACTCATAGTATTCTTAAACTCTCTGATTATAGCCTATATTAAAAAATACGTTTTACATGCAGGCCAGTATTAATGTGTATATACACCTGAAATACTGAATAAGACAGACGAAACAATTACTTACCTTTAGTTATGAGCAACTTACTTTTTTTCTGTTTTATTTCTTTCTAGTCTATTTTTAAATGAAATATCTTTGTTGAAGATAATATTCTTTTTTTTTAATATTTTATTTATTTGACAGAGAGAGGCACAGCGAGAGAGGGAACACAAGCAGGGGGAGTGGGAGAGGGGGAAGCAGGCCTCCTGCCGAGCAGGGAGCCCGATGCGGGGCTCGATCCCAGGACCCTGGCATCATGACCTGAGCCGAAGGCAGATGCTTAACGACTGAGCCACCCAGGCACCCCGAAGATAATATTCTTTTATCAGTCCTGGCAACACATTTCTTATTGGGAAATTATCCTTTATAATCAATCAAGCCACTAGCAAAGTAAGAACATAGAAAATTTCATGTGAGAATTTTTAGAATTTCCCAAAATACATTCTTTGGGACACATGTTCCCCAGAATATTAGTTTGCATTTTGAATTATCAAAAAAAAAAAAAAAGTGTTCTGTGGTTAAGATAAACTTGGGAAGTTGGGGTTAAACTTAAACAGGTTCTAACTATGCTAATGGTAATCTCCAAGATGGGGGGTTAGTAGGCAGTATTTCCCAGATTTATTTGATAGTGGAATCTATTTTTAGAGATGTATTTTGTGGACCTCGTGCCCTCTAGACTTTAGAAAATGATCATGTAGATGACTAAGGAAAGATGTTTTTGTTGTATGTATTTCGGGTGAGATTTTTACTGTAAGTTATTCATGTAATTTTCATTATTTATTTTGTTTGCTAATATGGATGTGACAGAAGTATGTCAGGAAGCTGTTCAGCTTTCTGTTTTCTTATGACCCATGGAAACTTTCTGTTAATAATAAGAAAAGCCTTTATGAAAAATCTCTGGCACTGATTAATATAAACTAAAACTTTTATTTTCAGTTTAAATTCAATAAGCAATAAATTTCCAGGTGTGTTAGAATCCCTCTTACTAGGATATTTTGGAAATTTACTCTTGTTTTTTCCTATTTGGAAAAATTTGCAGTTTAGTATAATTAAAGATTTTAAGTGGTTAAGAAATACTTAAAGGATTTTCTTATATTTTATGTATAAAATGACCAAAATTAGTGTTTATGTATTTGATACAAAGATCTCTGTTGTATTGCTTTAGATTAGTTGAATTTATAGTACTTTTATTTTTTTAATTAAAAAAAGATTTTATTTATGAGAGAGCGAGCATGAGCACTTGAGCCTGAGAGAGCAGGAGCACAGTGGGGGGAGGGAGAAGAAGGCTCCTCACTGAGCAGGGAGCCTGACTTGGGGCTCCATCCCAGGACCCTGGGATCATAACCTGAACTGTGAAGGCAGATGCTTAACCAACTGAGCCACTCAGGCACCCCAAATTTATAGTGCTTTTAATAATATATTTCATGTTGGTTTCATATAATCATCCTTATGGAGAGAATTTCCAATTCTCTCATTTCCTTCATACATTTCAGAGCATTCATTTTTAGAATTTAAATATTAAATGAAATCCCTACTCCTTTTCTTAAAACGAGAAATTTGCAAAGATTTTACTGCGAATAGAGAATATTTTACTCATAATAGTGTAAAATATTTTCTTTCAAGAAACTCAGAGTGTTTTAATAATTATACATGATTTATAGTAATATAAGAAATTATTTATCAGGTGTCCCCCAAGTGCATTTCCCTATGGAGCTTAATAAACCTTCTACAAACATCAAATGCTTAATGAAAAAATAACATTTATGGCAACATTGTAAGTTGACATAACAAAGTGCAAAATTATCTGGAACAGACAATAAGAATGGGGCAATAAATATAATAATCATATGATGTGGGCAACAAGTACAGTTCAGTAAAGGAGAGGTGGTGTAAACTGGATTCATGAGAAAAGTTTCACAGAGGAGATGAAATTCAGTCTGATTTTTAAATTGCATTTAAACAGAAAAGATAGAGGAAAGGCGCCTGGGTGGCTCAGATGGTTAAGCGTCTGCCTTCGGCTCAGGTCAGGATCCCAGAGTCCTGGGATCGGGTCCCGCATCGGGCTCCCTGCTCCTTGGGAGCCTGCTTCTCCCTCTGCCTCTCTCTCTCTCTCTCTCTCTCTCTCTGTCTGTCTTTCATGAATAAATAAATAAAATCTTAAAAAAAAAAAGAAAAGATAGAGGAAGGCATTCTTTATGAGAGAGCAGAATGTGTGAAGGTATTAGCTCAAGCTCCTTAACATGGAACGAAAGACCTAAGACCTGTGTGCATCTCTTCTTCCAGCCTTACCTGGTAAATTCTATCCTTAACCTGTTTTTAGGTCTTCATTTAAAATGATGTTGTGTCCATCTGTGCCTTTGCTTATGCTGTTTTTCCCCTCTAAAACAGTTTTACCTCATTTTTCACTTTGCTAACTTAACTTTTAAGATTTTTAAGCCTCAGCCCAGAGGTCACTGCCCCCAGGAAGTCTTAGACCTTTTCCATTCTTCCTTGATTTTTCCCTTGCTGGATTAGAAGTCCCTTCTTTCTGCTGTTATAGCACTTTCTAAGGATCTCTACCATTGCACATGACCATATTATATTATAATTATTTTCATACATCTGTATCTCGCTACCAGAGTTTCTTCAGGACAAGGGCTCTGCATTATTTATTTTTAAAGATTTTATTTATTTATTTGACAGAGAGACACAGCGAGAGAGGGAACACAAGCAGGGGGAGTGGGAGAGGGAGAAGCAGACTTCCCGCGGAGCAGGGAGCCCAATGCGGGGCTTAATCCCAGGACCCTGGGATCATGACCTGAGCCGAAGGCAGGTGCTTAATGACTGAGCTACCCAGGCGCCCCTGCATTTTTTTTAAATAATTACATTTTGAATATAGAAGGGGCTGAATAAATGTTGAATGAATGAATTTTTTTCCTTTTATTTGTTTACATTAGTATTTTCAGGCTTCAGGATTCTCTGTAGGTTCTGGCATTTTGAAATTCATTTAATAACAGCAGGTTTATGCCTGATTTTATAATGTCCTGTTCCTTTGTGGAACCTCAGTAATTTTTGTATCTTGGCCTTTTCACTTTATTTTTCATTTTGCTTTCTAAGAAAGAAAGAAATGTTGTCCTTCACCCACCCAACCAAGGCTAATCATTCATCAGTGTATTTCACCTCTACTCAATACTCAACTCCTATACGTCACTTCTTCAGTTATCCCCTCTCTTCTCATTTAATTCCTCAATCTTTACTGACTTCTTTCTGTAAAATGTAAAATGTTCCAATTTCTCTCCTTTCCCTGCCTTTCCTTGATTACTTATGACCTTAAACTCTCTTATATCTCACTTCCCACCTTAGTTTGTGAAAACTGTTCAATGACTTCTACTTTCTAAATCAGTTTGTGTCAGTAAGAACTACCCTCCTATCCTTCAGCCATATTTGATTTTCTTTGGTCAGGGTCTATATCAAAATCCTTTTTTGCGAACTATTTCTTGAATTCCTCAATAGCCTGAAATCCCTTCTCTATAGATTAATTAAATCAGATTTTTACTGCTAGAAGTGTTGCTAGACATCATGTACTCTAATTTGCTATTGTACTTATAACTATTTTGGTAATAAGACATATTTATAAATTAACAAATAAAAATTAAACTTAGTTTAGCATCTTTATAGGTGAAGTAATTGAGGCTTGGGCACTATGTGCTTTGAATTATTTCAACACTTAGAGCACCCTTTTTTTCCTGTCATGTTTTATATCATGCCTAGTATTATCATGTCTGGGCTTACCCTTATTTGAATGAATGCTTTATCTACCTTTCTAGACTTTGAAGGTAAAGACCATTCACTCAAATTTGTATCATTTGCATTTTCTTAAACAGTTGTGTTAAATTATATCAGTCTTGGTTCTTTATTGTCTCTATATAATAAGTCTAATTTTAAAAAATCCAACTGTGGACACTTTTCCATCTTCCTCCATTACACAATTATTCTTCCATAGGTTTTTCTAGGATTGTGATATATTTCTTTTAAAGTTTATCACAGTTACAGGGCACACTGATTGTACATCCCACCTTGTTTGACTCATGGTTTCCAAATATTATCCTCCTCACCTTTTCCAAAGGGTAGGAGTTATCTAGTCAATTCATTGCAACATGCAATGCAACAAATATTGAGTGCCTGACTTTTGTAAATTATTGTATTAGTCAGTGTGAGGACACAGAAATGAGAGAGACTTGGCCACTAGTCAAGGAACTTAAAATATAAGGGCTAACATAACTATTGCTAGTACAAGATAGAATATGAGTGCAAATGTACTCAGTTCCTATTTGGCACTGTCTTATACATAAAAGACTCTTTGGTCCTTCACTTCTAGAGGGGATACACTTTAGGAAATGTAATATTTATAATAGTATTATATAATAAAGCATCTTGATGGAGTTAAGGTGGTTTCCCATTGAGTGTTCCCAATCCAAGATCAGATAATTAAATAACGTTTATATATTTTTAGATCATGTTATGGCATTTTTTTCTGAATCTTTTCCAATCTACACACACACCAGCATGTGTATAATTAATGAATACAGTTTTTCATGCAGACATTCACTTTTTGTGACTGTCATCCAAAATTTACATTTAAATATTAATAATTACTTATGAAGGAGATAGGCTTATGAGACTGATTTAGCATTCAGTTCAAGTCATAGGAGTGTTCCTAAGGATAAAAGGCAATATGATGAAACCAATTTAAGTGCTAGTTAGGGAAGAAACAGAAACTTGGAAGTACTAGCTCTTTAACAAAGAATTTGGGGGGGGATTTCTTTCCATTTAGTTACTGAGAAATCAAATTGTTTTTATATTTGTAAAGCTGTTGTTGATGATTTTGCTTATATTCTTTGAATGTTTTAGCTAATGTCAAATCCTACCAGTTGTTATTATGTGAAATGATAGTGTGAAATTGATGCTGTTATAGTATAACAATAAGGACGTGACTCATGTATTTTATGTACACGTGCATTCAACTGTAGTGACAAATGGCTTCATGCTGTGTGATTAAATGCATATTAGCGTTTGCCCTAGGCATTTGATTATTACCATCTTTACTTCATTACATTACCACACTGTATGGCCATATAATTTATAAGATAATACACACATCACTTTGTTGCTGATAGGAATTATTCTGTTTTATGGATGGTGTCCTTTAATTTTGCCTTTCATGGATTATAAAATTGGTTAATATCTGCTGAAGTGAATCACTGGAGAAGCAAATAAAGATGTTGGCCTCAGGTCACAGTGTCATTTGTGATACTGGCAAAATCTTACAGGCTCATTTATCCCTGTACATGATTGATAACAGCATGGGTTAAATGGAGAAAGCTTTGCTTCTATTAAAGGATCATCATGAATGAAGACCTCCCACTTAAAAGTCAGGCATGATGAGAAGACAAGAGACTATCTACAGGTCAAATTAAATAACTTAAATAATTTAAGTAGAATGACAGTGTAATTTGTCCATTTTGTGTTATTACCCTGACCCCTATCAGGATTATAGGCTAACTTCCTTTCCCCTGTAGAGTATTTAAGATGTAATTTTTAATAAATACTTTCAAAGATATGAAAGCCTTTAGAACGCCTAAGTTGTGGTAAAATATAGATTTTTATTATGTAGTTTTGAAAAAAACTCCTTTTAAAAAAATGGCAATACTTCCAAAATATAAAATCAGTGATGTGGCGAATGCTGAGGTAAGGTTTCAAACATTTTATAATAACTGGCTTTATTTTTTGACACTTTTAAATAATGAAATTATAACTATATTTATTATGCTATAAGCATATTATAAATATTTACAAATATGATAAATAATAAACTTATATAAGGTACTATAAATAAATGAACTAGTTGTAAGAGTTTGTTATTAACACTTTGGAGCCAAATGTTAAAAATAAAGATATAGTCAGCATCCTTTAATGATTTCTTTTCTATATAGAATCATTATTTGAGTTTATTCAAATTGTGTTTCGAAATAGGGAAAAGCATATGCATTTTTGGAGATTGCTGTAATAAAATCAGTATTGAAATGTGAGAGTATTTTGATCTATAGAGTGAAAAGTAAATGAGACCTCAAATTAAATATTTCATATCTCCTTTAAATGACCAAATAGGCGTGTTTCGTCCATACTAGCATCCTCATTTCTTGTTCACTAGCTATTGAACTGCTATATGCCAGGACTTTAATACATTACCTCCTTTAATCCTCATACCCTGTAAAGTATCATTATCACTGTTGTATAAGTAAGGAAACTGAAATGCAACGAGGTCACACAGCTAGTAAGAGAAGGCAGAATTTGAATCCACATCTGTTGTGGATTCTTATAGGAGTCGACAAAAAGACATATGTCTTTTTCAAAAGCACACAATAAAAATCTGTATTTTTGCACAAAATTTCAAAACTTGTTTCTCATTTTATCAAGCTGTCTATAATAGTATCGTAGAAACTATTTTGGGGGGCACCTGAGTGGCACAGTTGGTTAAGCATCCAACTCTTGGTTTTGGCTCAGGTCATGATCTCCGGGTTGTGTGATCGAGCCCTGTGTCAGGTTCCACATTCAACGGAGAGTCTGCTTGGGATTGTCTCTCTCCTTGTGCTCTCCCACTTATGGTCTCTCTCTCTAAAATAAATAAATCATTAGAAAACAAAACTATTTTTGGATTCTGGCCCACAGTAAGAAATATATTTCACATTGTGATCCAGTACACATGCATGTATTTACATTTATATATAAGTAATATGAAAGTTTAATGAAACTTACTATATGTGAAGATTGCAGATAGAATCTAATCTAGGGGAACCTGGGTGGCTCAGTTGGTCTTGGTTTCGGCTCAGATCATGATCTCAGGGGTTGTGGGACTGAGCCCACGTTGTTGGACTCTGCTCAGCAGGGAGTCTGAATGTCTCCCTCTGCCCCCTCCCACTCTCTAAAATAAATATTAAAAAAGTCTAATCTATTCTGTTCTTTTTTCTTCTCTTTCATAAAAATGCTGCTTGCAACTAAACTGATTTCATATATCTCTCTGCGGGTTCTCAACTGAAGTAATTCTGTAACAACTTAAAACATAATAATTTTTTTTCTCCATTATATATACTCTTTATAGAAAGCAGAATGGAGAAAATATCACTTGTGCTTTGATCACTGAAAGATAACTACAGTTATCATATTGATGTATTCCCTTTCAATATTTTTTTATGACATTTATATGGGTATGGTTTTAATCATGATGCTTATGTAATTTTGAATCCCATTTTTTTTTTTTTTTAAGTAGGCTCCAGACTGGGCGTGGAACTGGGGCTTGGAACTCACAACCCTGAGATCAAGGGTCAGACCCTTAACTGACAGAGCTACCCAGGCGCCCCTTGAATCTTAAAAAATTTAGTGTGTACTTCATCAGTTACATGTGTACATAATGTAAATAATTAAAATTTTTTTACTGTTCAGGAAAAACAGTAATTTATCCTGGCATTTTCTCTTCTCCAGGGCAACTACTTTAAACTCTTTTAGCTTATTCTTTAGCCATTTACTTCCACATGTCTAAATATGTGGGATGCGGGACTCCATTCCAGGAGCCTGGGAGCACGACCTGAGCTAAAGGCAGACACTTAACCGACTGAGCCACCCAGGTGCCCAACAAGTTTGCCATGATTTATTCTCTAATTTCTCTATATGCTTTTTAGGAACTTCCAGGGTATAGTTATTGGACCTTCTGAATTAATCCTCTAATTTTTCTTCAATTCTGTATTTCTTTGGCTTTTTGCTCTTTTTGTAAGATTTCTTCAATTTTGTCTTTGTTTCTACTAAATTAAAAAAACTTTATTTCTGAGAATCTTCCTTTTATCATAGCATCTTTTTTCATAAATGCAATATATGGTCTTATCTTTTAGTGAGAATATTAAAGATGTTTCTTTTGAAAGTGTTCCTTCTGCTTAATCTTTGCTTCCTCTAAATTGCACTTAAAATTTTTTCATTTGTTTTGGTCTCTGTGTTTGAAATTAGACACTTACCCTCAAAAGTCCATTGATCTTTAGCTGTCTGCTGTTGTTTAAGGATGAGGCACCAGAAAAGTGGGTTGGAAGCTCTAAACGTATGGGTACAGCTTATGGACTGTGGTCTTTAAGGTAATCCAACTAAAACATTTTGTGCGAAAGCTCCCAGTATCATATTATTTATGTCTTTTCTCTTGGCCCAAATTCCCTTGAAAACACACTTCCCATCTCCTGCTTCGAGAGCTGTCTGGCTGTCAGCCGCTGTGGGAGCCCTGTAGAGGAAGAAGGCTGGTCAGGCAGGGCTGTTTCAACATTTGGTATGTACACTTTTCAGTATAGTAGGTCCCCGCAACCCCTGAGCTGTTATCCCTTATTGTAGAGACTCTCTGCTTTTATCACCTTTAGAACAACTTCTGATCTGTCCAGATGAGGGAAGGGTAGTCATCTGGCTAACCAGAAAGAGAAAGGGAATCTGGGGTCTAACCTCTTCTTAAATAGACTTCCAAGAAATTGTCCTGTTTACATTTGCCTTCACCTTTAGAGGTTCTGGTATCACTAGACCTTTGCAGGGGTGGTGAGGAGGGAGGGACCAGGGAAGGGGCATAGGGAAGGGGGCTGAGTGATGTAAGTCAGATTGCTTCCCAGTTTTCCGTATTACTGGCTTTGCTTTCTCAGGTCTTGTAAATACTACTCCTCCTCTATCTGCCTGCCAAAAAACAGTATTTTTGTTTTTGTCGCATTTCTCATTTGCTTTACCCAAGGTTTATGCCTTAAATTGCCTGCTGTTATTTTAGTGGGGCTGAACTAAGCACTTGTGTCAACCTACTATCTTATTTAAAAAGATTTTTGATTGATTTATTTGAGAGAGAGTACGCACGAGTGGGGGGAAGGTCAGAGGGAGAGGGAGATGTAGACTCCCTGCTGAGCAGGGAGCCTGATACGGGGCTTGATCGAAGGACCCTGGGATCATGACCTGAGCTGAAGGCAGATGCTTAACCAACTGAGGCATCCCCCCAACCCACTATCGTGAACTGGGTTCTGTTTTTGTTGTTCTTTGCTTTTTATATATATATATATATATTTTTAAAGATTTTCTTTATTTGAGAGAGAGAGAATGAGAGAGAGAGAGAGCACAAGAGGGAAGAGGGTCAGAGGGGAGAAGCAGACTCCCTGCTGAGCAGGGAGCCCGATGTGGGACTCGATCCCGGGACTCCAGGATCATGACCTGAGCCGAAGGCAGTCGCTTAACCAACTGAGCCACCCAGGCGCCCTGTACTACAGTTAAAAAGTGTGTTCTCCCCCCTCATTGTAAATTCAGAATATACAATGCAAACTGGCCTTTCAGCTACATGTGCTATCATTCTCATGTTATAAATGAACATGTTCAAGTTAGGTATTGGGCCAAGTCCTCTAAGTGCTGGTGCTCTCTTTCACACTTTCTGAGGGGAGTTGGCAGAGGGTCTCAGGCCCTCATACCCTTACTCCTAGAATCTGTTAGGTGGATTTCTGATGTACAGGTAAGGAGGTAGGGGTGCTAAAGCATTTACACCCAGACCAGAAGAGAAAAGCACTTGTTAGCATTTAATGAACGCCCTCAAATGTGGCTTCAAGCTACTAGAACGCAGGCGCCCCCGACACCCTTAATCTTCTCCTTTGCTCTTCTACTGAAGAATTTGGCCTTCACGATGACAGGCTGTTTTGGGAGTTTTCCCTTTCCCAAAACTTTGTAGTAGCCCGATCGCACCACATTAATGATAGGAGCAGCTCCAGTCTTGTTTTTGGCAGCATTTACCCGTGTCTGCTCACTGACCAAGGTCCACAGTTTATCAAGGTTGACAGTTGGGCAGAAGCTCTGGTTCCTCTTTAAGTGGTAATGTCTCATACCAACTTTTCCAAAGTATCCTGGGTGATATTTGTCGAAGTTGATCCTGTGGTGATGCATGCCACCAGCATTACCCCGGCCTCCTGGGTGCTTCCGGTGCTTGCCGATGCGGCCGTGGCCGTGGCTCACGTGGCCCCGAAGTTTCCGGGTCTTCCTCAGTCTGGATGGCATGTCGGCAGCTCAGACCGAAAAGCGTTCTTTGCTTTTTATAAAACAAACATTTTGTTGTTATAAACTACACAAACACAATATTGAGAGGCAATATAATGTAGTGGTTAAGAATACAAGCCTGGAAGCAGATTATTTAGATCTTGGTTTAGATCTTGGTTCCATCCTTTATGTGTAACCTTGGGCAAATTACTTAATCTCTTTATGCCTCAGTTTTTTCATTTCTGAAATGGAAATAGTAACAGTAAATATCTCATAAAGTTGTTTGGAGAACTAAATATAGTGTTAAGAGTGTCTTGCATAGGGGCGCCTGGGTGGCTCAGTCGGTTAAGTGGCTGCCTTTGGCTCAGGTCATGATCCCGGGGTCCTGGGATTGAGCCCCGCATCGGGCTCCCTGCTCAGCAGGGGGCCTGCTTCTCCCTCTCTCTCTGCCTGCCTCTCCCTCTGCTTGTGCTCTCGCTCTCTGATAAATAAAATCTTAAAAAAAGTGTCTTGCATATATTAAGTGTTCAACAAATATTAGCTGTTTTCGTTTCAAGTGGCTGCATATATTGCACCGGGTAGTGATAACGTAATTGATTATTTTCTTATTCCTAGACATTTAGGTTGTTTCCAATTATTTCTTGTTTTTATTAATAAGTAGTAGTAAGTATGTTAGTGTGGAAATTTTTCTACATTTAGGATTTTTTCTTTTGAATAGATTTTCAGAAGTGAAGTGAGTATACATCTGTATAGTTTATGACTCTTGAGACATTGCTTTTCAAAGGATTGTTATATTTCTACCAGAATTGATTGAATGCCAGTTTCACCATCCCTTTACTAGTACTAGATAGTATTTTTTAAAGATTTATTTATTTATTTTTAGGGAGAGGGAAGGAGAGAGCATGTGCGTGAGAGGGTGGAGCAGGGGCAGAGGGAGAGGGAAAGGGAGAGAATCTCAAGCAGACTCCCCGCTGAACATGGAGCCCACTGTGGGGCTTGATCTCAGGGCCCTGAGATCATGACCTGAGCTGAAATCAAGAGTCAGATGCTTAATTGACTGAGCCACCCAGGTGCCCTTGGATAGTAATTAAAAAAAAATCTGCTAATTTGATAAGTAAAAATGTTATTTTAATATAGTTTTTTTTAATTATGAATATGGATGGCATTGCCTTTAACCCAAAGAAAAAAAGAAGTGGGTTTACTCTTGTATTTTAACCCACTTAGAGATGTGTGGTAAGCTATTTATTGACCCCCATACATTCTTCCTTTTTCCTGCTAACAGTACCTGACACTTTCCTAAAAAGTCCTTACTTTCTCAGGCATAGTGATGTTGGTGAGATTAACCTGGATTGGCTTCACCTGCAGCTCCAGAGGTTGAGCTCGTTGAGCTGTGCTTCCATCAGTCCTGAGTTCAGTAATTGATTCAGGGTTGGAGAGGTAACCTGTGCAGCCCCAAATAGGTAACTTTAGGACTTTTATCAGGTTGCAGACTCTCTTTTACTTGTGGGAAGAAGGACCAAGGAAGTATGTAGCTCTGGTAACTGCCTGCAGCCATTTTGTCATTATAAAAATGATAGCCTATTGAGAATGTAGCCAGTATCAAGGTAACATAGGCAAAAATTAAAAGATTAACAGTTCGGGTGCTGGTTATATTGCTTGCCTGAAGTCAAGCTTAATTCAAGACTTGAAGTCAGACAAGCCATACGTTTCCTTTTCTTTTTAAAGCCAGTTTGAGTTGTATTGTCTATAACTGCAACTCTTACACTGCTCACTGAGTTAGCAGAAATAGTTGGAAGAGGGCTCCCTACTTTTTTCAGCTCACATCATGGCACAGTTGGAACATGATAACACAGTATTTGTCGAGTGCGGAGGGGCATGCGGACAAAGTTAATCCTGGCCAATTGCAACCAGTTCTGGGTTGAAACCAAGAGTTGGATGTTTAACCGACTGCGCCACTTAGGTGCCCCAAAGTGTTTCCCAGGCTGTGCCCAGCCTTTTGTACAACTGAGAGGAATAATAATTACTCTCTAAACCAGTAACTTATTCATAGCACACTGTCCTCCCACACCAGTTGGAAATCTCTGGGTTAGGACAGAATATTTATAAACTTAAGACCCTGGGATTGATTCTCATATGCTTTGCTTATTTTGCTTCTTCTACAACACTCCTGACTCTGATCATAAATTTTAAGAGTGTACCAAATGGGGAAACAAATCTTCTTAATCATACACCCTGGTTTAGATTTTGGGAATACTTGCAAATTTGGGATATTTAGCATTAATTTTCTCTGATTCTTTATACAAAAGATTAGAGTTGTCACCAAGTTTCTGATTTTCATTTTTGAGGCCTGATTAGAGCACTCATCATTTTATATAGTCCTTTAAATCAGCATTTGGTGAATTAAAACAAGTAAGCAAAAAAATCTTTTCCTAGACAGGACTGAAATTTCCCATATATTTAGAAAATATTTAGTGACATGGGGCGCCTGGGTAGCTCAGTTGTTAAGCGTCTGCCTTCCGCTCAGATCATGATCCCAGGGTCCTGGGATTGAGCCCCGCATCAGGCTCCCTGCTCTGCGGGAAGCCTGCTTCTCCCTCTCCCACTCCCCCTGCTTGTGTTCCCTCTCTCGCTGTGTCTCTCTCTGTCAAATAAATAAATAAAATCTTTAAAAAAAAAGAAAAGAAAAAATATTTAGTGACCAAGTAATTATGGCATGCTCAGGTTAATTTGTATCAGCGGTTTTCACACTTCAGTGGACTTGTTGAATCAGAATTGTTGGGCCCCATCTGCAGTTCTTGATTCAGTAGACCTGAGGCCCTGGAATTTGTATTCCTTTTCTTTTTTTTTTTTAAGATTTTATTTATTTATTTGACAGAGAGACACAGCGAGAGAGGGAGCACAAGCAGGGGGAGTGGGAGAGGGAGAAGCAGGCTTCCCGAGGAGCAGGGAGCCCGATGCGGGGCTCGATCCCAGGACCCTGGCATCATGACCTGAGCCGAAGGCAGACGCTTAATGACTGAGCCACCCAGGCACCCCTGGAATTTGTATTTTTAAAAGCCCTTTAGGTGTTACTGATATTGTTGATCCAGGAACCACACTTTGAGAACCACTGATTTATTTCATTGCTCTTGTGGTTTAACACTGTTGATTATTAAACAGGTAATATAATTTTCTGCTTTTAACATAGAGATATTATTCCTAAATTTGTAAATATTTGGCTAATGATTTTGACCTTTTGAGTATTTAAGATAAGTAACATTATGGGGTGCATAGGTGGCTCAGTTGGTTAAGCATCCGACCCTTAATCTCAGCTCAGGTCATGATCTCTGGGTCATGGGATTGAGCGCCACATGGGGCTCCGCACTGGTCATGGAACCTGCTTGGGATTCTCTCTCTCCCTCTGCCCTTCCCCCAACCTGTCCCCCCCCACATGTGCACTTGTGTGCTCGCTCTCTCTCGCTTTAAAAAAAAAAAAGTAATGTTACATGTAGGAAGAAACAAATACTGAGCCACTAAATAAATGTACTTAAAGCATATTTTTTATTTTTTTAAAAGATTTATTTATTTGAGAGAGAGAGTGTGTGTGCATGAGCGGGAGGGGCAGAAAGAGAGGGAGAGAGAATCTTAGGCAGACTCAGCCCTGAGTACAGATCCCCACGGGGAGCTTGATCTCATGACCCTGAGATCATGACTTGAGCCAAAATCAAGAGTTGGATGCTAACAGACTGCGCCACTCAGGTGCCCCAAAGTGTATTTCTGATAAATGAATAACATTTTGACATTGACTCCCCATATAAAATAGAAAGAGCATTCTGATGGAAATAAATTAATAAAAATCACAAATGAAAATATAGCAAGCGTCTTAAAACAGTACCTTAAATCTCTTTTGAGATACGTTTGGATGTAAGTAATAGATAAGATCTATTTAAAGAAGTACAGCTTTCTGGTAAAATAGTAATAATACTTAAAACATTTCTATTATTATATATAATATTTTTTAGTTTCAATAGTGTAGAAATTGAATTCAGACATAGTTATAGATTTTTCCTGCATTCTCTTCACATTTATTAATTTTACTGATTGGGGTTGTTAATCTACCTAAAAATATGTTTCAAGCTTTCAGCAGTGCTGATCTCTTAAGATATGAGCCTATCTTTTTGGGTTAAACTTGAAGTTTATTATCAGATTAGGAAATTGGGTCTCAGAAAAATTAGTCTTTTACCCCAAGGTTTCACAGTTGTCAGAGTAGTCAAGTTTTTTTTTTTTTAAGATTTTATTTATTTATTTATTCATTTATTTATGCATTTATTTATTTTTAAAGATTTTATTTATTTGACAGAGAGAGACACAACGAGAGAGGGAACACAAGCAGGGGGAGTGGGAGAGGGAGAAGTAGGCTTCCTGCAGAGCAGGGAGCGCGATGCAGGGCTCGATTCTGGGACCCTGGGATCATGACCTGAGCCAAAGGCAGACGCTTAAGGACTGAACCACCCAGGCGCCCCTAAGATTTTATTTATTTATTTGAGAGAGAGAGAGAAAACAGGTGGGAGGAGGGGCAGAGAGACAAGCTGATTCCCTGCTGAGTGGGGAACTGACTTGGGGCTCGATCCCAGGACCCGAAGATCATGACCTGAGCTGAAGTCAGACACTTAAACTGACTGAGTCATCCTGGCACCCCAGAGCAGTCCAGTTTTTACGAAAGTGTGGGCCTGAACACGTCAGAGAAGCAACTTAAGGATCAAGTGGAAAATACAGTTGAAATTGCTTTGTAATATGTAAGAAGTTGCATAAAAATAAACTCTTCTAGGGCACCTGGCTGGCTCAGTTGATGGAGCGTCTCTTAATCCTGGGTCATGAGTTTGAGCCCCATGTTGGGTGTGGAGTCTACTTAATAAACAAATAAACAAAAAACCTCTTTTAATTGCCATTTTAATTCATTGAGTTCTTACTTTGTGCCTAGAACTGTATTACATGCTGCAGGATTGTAAATGAAATAAGTGTAGAATAGTTCTTGCACTTAAAAAACATCCCATTCAAAGAGGCAGATTGAACACAAATAGAAAAACTGGGGAATTATTATTAAATCTTGTGTTGAATTTAAACATACAAAATGAATTTAGAGAATGGAGGGGTCAGAATGGGATAAGGTGGTGAGGGAAGGATTCTTGGAGGAAAGGGGCCTTGAATTGGGCATGAAACATGGATAAAATTTAGATAAGGGGGAGTTGAAAATTTATAATAGGTATAGAGATGGGAATGAGCATGGATTAAGTAGGAGACAGGAAATTATAGTAGAGGACATCTTGGTCCTTTGTTGGGATCTCTACTGTGTACAGAAGATGAAAATTGAAAAGGAGGATGAAACTAGAAAGTGGGGGAGCCCTTAAAAGTCAGGCAGATGCATTTGGGCTTGGTTTGTAGATAAGAGGAACCCTCTTGAATGTGGAGATTGATGAGATTTAAGTGGTATTTTGAAAAATAATTTTGGAGAAATATGAAGATTAGATTGAAGTTGGGGAGAAGACTAAAGGGATAACAGGAAAAGGTGATTATAAGTCATGTCTGAGGTAATGAGGGTCTGACTCGATTGATAGCAGTAGGAGTAGTGATGTAGAATGAATCTAAGGGCCGATTAGAAGGAAGAACAAACAGGTCTATTTAGATATTAGATTTAGGGGATGAAGGGGAGTAAAAGAGGGAGAGAGAGAAAGACAAAGATCAAAGATTTTGTGAGTGTTCATCTTGGAGATTTAAATAAAATATGTGATACTACTGACAGAATTGGAGTTTAAAAGATTTGAGGGTGAAAAAATGCAAATTTTGATTTTTTAAATTGGAGGTTAAGGGGCGCCTGGGTGGCTCAGTTGGTTAAACGTCTGCCTTTGGCTCAGGTCATGATCCCAGGGTCCTGGGTTCCAGCCCCGCATCAGGCTCCAGGCTCAGCAGAGAGCCTGCTTCTCCCTCTCCCTCTGCCTGCTGCTCTGCCTACTTGTGCTCTCTCAAATAAATAAATAAAATCTTTAAAAAAAAATTGGAGGTCAAAAAAATGTGAGTACTTTTGAGGGGTGCCTGGGTGGTTCAGTCCTTAAGCATCTGCCTTCGGCTCAGCTCATGATCCCAGGACCCTGGGATCCAGTCCTTCATGGGGCTCCCTGCTCAGTGGGAAGCCTGCTTCTCC
The DNA here is from genome assembly GCF_003265705.2 of Callorhinus ursinus. Lineage (NCBI taxonomy): Eukaryota > Metazoa > Chordata > Mammalia > Carnivora > Otariidae > Callorhinus > Callorhinus ursinus. The sequence goes on from NW_027397083.1 coordinate 16,518,745, forward strand.
CTCTCCCACTCCCCTTGCTGGTGTTCCCTCTCTTGCTGTGTCTCTGTCAAATAAATAAAATCTTTAAAAAAAAGTGAGTACTTTTGAGATAGTCAACTGAAAATGCATTGGGAATTGTTCACATGGTAGTCACTAGATAGAACTTTTAGCTGGAAGTAGATTTAGAGCTAAAGTAAGAAAGTAGATCCAAAAAAGTCAAGCAATTTGCAATCATGTGACTACCTATTAATAGATTTGTTAGTATCAACTGATTCTAAATCTTCTGTTGCTCTTTGAATGATTACATGCCTATAGCAAGAGTTAATAACTAAATACCTCTGAGGACTAGGGAGATGAAGTAAATTCATTCAATATTCAACAAATATTTATGTAATCTTGGATATTATTCTATGATCAGACCCTGTCCTAGGTGATGAAGACATAGCATGGCCAGTATAGATGAGATTGTACTCTCACAAAGCTTATTTTTAAAAGATTTTATTTATTTGAGAGAGAGGGAGGGAGAGAGAGGGAGATAGCGCTTGGGGTGTGTGTGTGTGTGTGTGTGTGTGTGTGTGTGTGTGTGTGTGCGCGCGCACGCATGGGGGTAGGGGCAGAGGGAGAGGAAGAGGTAGAGTATCTCAAGCAGATTCTGCAGAGAGCATGGAGCCCACTGCAGGGCTCAATCCTATGCCCTTGAGATCATGACCTGAGCCAAAACCAAAAGTGGGATGCCCAACCAACTGAGCCACCCAGGCATCCCCTCAAAGCTTACTTTTTAAAGGAGGAGAAATAATGAAGTTAATAGATAATTTAACAGATAATTACTGAAGGGTAATGGGGTTTGGTGCATATTGAAGAGCTAACATTTTTTTAAAGATTTATCTATTAGAGAGAGAGTGTGCAAGTGGGATGAGGGGCAGAGGGAGAGAGAGGATCTCAAGCGGATTCTGCACTGAATGTGGAGCCCGATGCAGGACTTGATCTCATAACCCTGAGATCATGACCTGAGCGGAAACTGAGAGTTGGACTCTCACTGGCTGAGCCACCGAGGTGCCTTTGAAAAGGTAACATTTGACCCGAGACCTGAAAAACATGAAGGAAATTCTGTGTAAATGTGGAGTTAGAGCATTCCTTGAAGAAGGAAGAGCGAGTACCTAGGCATTAAAGCTGGAATAAATTTGCTATGTTTTGAACTGATAGAAGATTTATTTAGTACCATGATGTGCCAGATGTAATGCTAGGTTCTGGGGGACAAGAATGAATAAAATAGCAATACTGGCTCTCACAACTGAGTGGCACATCATCTAGATTTGCAGTATCTGGTACACATTTCTATTGGTAAATTGATAAACAGTGTAAACATATAGTTATCATCTTGCTTGTTATTTTCCCCCTATCATCTTTGCCAGACTACTGTTTAAGGTCTAGCACAGATGCTATCTTTTCTGTAACATTCCTTGTAAGTTCTGTTGATAGAATCAATTGCTTTCTTATCTGTATTTTCATAGGTATTTTGTATATGCTTCTGTTTTCACACTGTTAGTTTCTGTGTCTATCTTTCCAGCCAGGTTTTGAGCTCATATCCTGAGAAACTTGCATAGTGCTCTACAGTATGCTAGGAACCTAACTATAAAGTTTCTTTAGTCACCTACTCTGTGTAATTCATGTATTTTTTTTTTTTTTAGGAATAACATTGTTCAATGTGTCGTTTTATGCACAGCAGAATTTATATAGTTATATTGGAGGTCAGCTTTGAAATCCTGTTTGAGACTTCTAAACATGATGGATTAACCACCTACATTTGTTTTTCTCACTGTCATTAAAATGCATAAAAAGAGACAAGGAGAGACAAGGGATTGTGGGTGTCTGTCAGAAAGCAAATAGAGGAGTGGTGATTGACTTAAAAGTTTGGAAGTATGCTTAGCACTTCGAAATACCAAATAACCTAAAAGGCAGGAATAAGGTTTGGGCATAAAAAGGAAGGTTTGTTGAAAATCTGTGTGTAGAATACTTGAACCTCCCCAGGTGTGTCCTTCCCCACAGAAGATGGGAAATTTAAAAATTTCTGAAAAACATTGAACCATTGCAGTTCCAGTCAGGAGTATACAAGACATAGTGGACAAAAAAATATTGGGTAAAAATCTACCCACTGAACTGTGGAATCCTTACCTTTTATCTGTCATACTTCTATCAGAATGGATGTGCCAGATAAAACCCTCTGTCCACTTCTCTTGCACTCCAAGATAGGAGAATGGAGAGTTTCTCTCTGGAGAAAATGAAAGATCTGAGAGAAAAGATATCTACATATTGATGTTGGGGAGGCAGTCCCCTAATGATGAAAAGATTGTCTTGCCATTTGATCACCCAGTAGTGAAGGCTATTAGTCAGTAAGCCCTCCGCCAGAGCCTGCATTCAACTTTCTAGCATATTATTCCATTTTGAAAAGTAACAGCTTTATGAAGATATAGTTCACATACCATACAATTCTTTCATTCAAAATGTATAATTCAGTGGTTTTTGGTGTATTCAGAATTGTGCAACCATCAACCCAATCAATTTTAGAATATTTTCATCACCTGAAAAAAGAACCCCACATTTATTAGCGGTCACTCCCCATTCCTCTCCAAATTTCCTAACCCACAGCCCTAAGCAACCACCAATCTGTTTTCTGTTTCTATGGATTTGCCTATTCTGGGCATTTCATATAAATGGAATAATACAATATGTGACCTTTTGTGACTGGCTTCTTTCACTTAATATAATGTTTTCAAGGTTCATCCATACTGTAACATGTATCAATACTTCATTCTTTTTTATTGCTGACTGACATACATTTTATGGATATACCACATTTTGTTTATCCGTTCATCAGTTAATGGACATTTTGATTATTTCTACTTTTTGACTATTATGAATAATGCTCCTATGAACATTAATGTATCTCTTGAGTATCTAGGAGTGGAGTTGCTGGGTCATATGGTAACTGCTGGGGGTTATGTGCTAACCTTTTTTTTTTTTAAAGATTTTATTTATTTGACAGAGAGAGAAACAGCGAGAGAGGGAACACAAGCAGGAGGAGTGGGAGAGGGAGAAGCAGGCTTCCTGAGGAGCAGGGAGCCCGATGCAGGGCTCAATCCCAGGACCCAGGGATCATGACCTGAGCCGAAGGCAGATGCTTAACGACTGAGCCACCCAGGTGCCCCTATGTGGTAACTTTTAAGGAACTGCCTGACTGTTTTTCAAAATGGCTGTACTGTTTTGTATTCCCACCAGGAGGGTTTATGAGAATTCCAGTTTCTCACATCCTTGCCAACACTTGTTATTATCTGTCTTTTTGATTAAAGAATCATTCTGTTTTCCCTAATATTTTATCTTGACAAATTTCAAACTTTAGAAGAGTTCAAATAGTAGAACACTCAACACTTTTATACCTTTTACCTAGATTCACCAGTTATTGAAAATTTGCTACAAAAGCTGTATCTTCATCTCTATATACTTCTCTTTTCTGAAGCAGTTGAAAGTAATTTTCAAGCATCATGATACTTTGAAATGCTTAGCATATACTTCCTTAAAAACAAGAACAAGGACACTCTCTTTCACAGCTATCCAAGAAATCTGATGTTGACCTAGGAATGTTATCTGTTACGCTCAACATTCCAATTTCCCCAGTTGTCCTCCAGCTGTCCTTTTTACAGCTATTCTGTTTTTCACTTTAGGAACCAAAGTTCACACACTGCATTTGGCAGTCTTTTTGTTGTCCTTTAATCTAGAGCAGTCTCCTTGTGTTTTTCTTTTATGATACTGACTAATGTAATACTTTTATCTTTATTAAACATTTTATTTATTTATTTATTTATTTATTTATTTATTTATTTATTTATTTATTTATTTATACGTTGGCTCCACGCCCAGCATGGAGCTTAGTGTGGAGCTTGAACTCATGATCCTGAGATTAAGACCTGAGCTGAAATTAAGAGTTGGATGCTTAACCCACTGAGCCACCAGGTGCCCCCGAAATTTGCATTACTTTTAGATATGAACAGATAGCCAGGGATCAGCAGACATTTGAGAACAACATGGAAGAGATGAAAACCAAATAGAGAAAAGGAACTTGCAGAAAGAGACAATGCAGAATTAAAATGTTAAAACAAGAAATTTTGAATATATGGCTGCATAGCAAACTTAATGGCTTAAAACCGATTGATTATTTCTCATAATTTTGCAGGTTTGGTGGGATTTTTATTTTATTATTAATTAATTTTTTGCTGGTCTTGCCTAGACTTACTCTTACAGCTGCATTCAGCTTGTAGATTGGTGGAGGGCTGGGCCTCTCCCTCTCCATTTAGTTTTGTGCTTCTTCATGATACGATAAGGCAGGCAAGACAGGTTCAGAGCAGCATTCTGAGAGAGCAAAGAGTTCAAAGCCTATTGGTCAAAGGGAATCCTAAGGCAATCCCTTGTGGGGAAATAGATTCTGTCTCTGGAAGGGAGAGTGACCGTATCACATTTAATGGCCATCATGGGAAGAATTTGTGGCCATTAAGCAATTTAACACAGTTTACCTGTTTTATATTTTTCACATAAGCAAAATATGCACAACCCCTTCCAAGACCTCCAAAATCTCACTCCAAAACAGTATCAGGCTCAATATCCAGAATCACTTGATCTTTACCAGGTATAAATGTGGTTGAGTCTCCTAGGCTACAGCTTCTCTTGATCCAGGAACCTGCCAAGTAAAAAACAAATCATCTGCCTCCCAATCCAATATACAGTGATGAGACAGGGACAAGATAACCACAACAGACACTTTCATTTAAAAAGAGGATAAAGGGCATTTAGTAGTCATTAGTATGTAGTAACTCTGAAATGCAGGTGGGCACATGTTATCATGGGCATGACATGTTCCCCAATTAGGTCTTTGTGATATTGTGGTTTATAATAAGAATGTATTGATGAAATTTGGTCTTCATATTATTTCTGGCACAGAACTCCTAAAACCTTTAAAATTTTCTAAGCAATAAGAACAGTGGGACCATCTTTTGTTGTTATTTGGTCTTTCGTCTTCTGTTCCTGAAACTAGCTCTAGAGCTATAAAGGTGAAAGAAATGTCATTATTCATAACAAGCCCTTTCACCCACATATGAGTTTATGTTAATGAAGTGACTCTTGGAAAGCTTCTAAGGATAGGGGCTGCTTGCCAGGGGAACCAACCATGTGATGAGAAGGTTGGAACTTTCAGGTTTCCCCTCCCCACCAGACCTAGTCTAGGAGGGGAGAGGGACTAGAGATAGACTTGGTCACTAATGGCCAATGATGTAATCAGTATGTCTGTGTAATGAAACCTCCATAAAAATCCCTGAACTGCAGGGGTTTGCAGAGCTTCTGAACTGGTGAACAAGAATGCACCTCTGGAGGCACCTGGGTGGCTCAGTCAGTTTTAGGCGTCTGGCTGTTGATTTTGGCTCAGGTTCTGATCTCAGGGTTGTGAGATTGAGCCCTGTGATGGGCTCCACGTTGGGTATGGAGCCGGCTTAAGATTCTCTCTCTCCCTCTGTAACCCCCCACCAAAAGAATGCATCTCCGAGCCAAGAGGATGGTGTACTCCAGACTGTATAAGAACAGAAGCTCCTGTGCTTAGAACCCTTCTAGGTTTCTCCCTATGTATGTCTTCATCTGGCTGTTTATTTGTAACTTTTAATATCCTTTGTAATAAACTGGTTATCTAACAAGTAAACTGTTTTTCTGAGTTTTGTGAGCTGCTCTAGCAAATTAATTGAACCTGAGGAGGAGGGGGGTCATGGAAACTTCTAATTTGTAACCAGTCGGTCAGAAGTATAGGTGGCAATCTGGATGTGGAATTGGCATTTGAGGTGGTGATAGGGGCAAGTCTTATAGGACTGAACCCTTAACCTCTGGGATCTGATCTGATGTTATCTCCAGGTAGATAGGGTCAGAATTGAGTTAAATTGTAGTTTACCCAACCGATGTCACAGAAGTGTTTGGGGTAGATTTACCCCCCATTTATTTGGTGACCAGAAGTATCAGAAATGAAGTATTGTGTATAGTGTAAAGGAAGACAGTAGAAGTGTTCTTTACAGTCTCCATTCTCTTCCCTGTGGGTGTTCCTTCCAGTCCAATAGTAAATCATAAGCAGGTGTGTATTTTCAGATGTTTTTTTCTTTCTGATCATGTAATTGTTTTTCTTTTAACATCATAATGTAGAGAATTACAGTAATTGGTTTTTAAATGTTAAACCTTAGATTTCTGTGATAAATCCAACTTGGTTATGATATATCATTTTTATCTATTGCCAGTTTCAGTATGCTATTATTTCATTTAGAATTAGGATCTACTTTCATGAATTATATTGGCCTGTAATTTTTCATTCCCATATTTTGATTCTTTGTTTTGGTAATAGTATATGCTTTAAGTCCTTTGAGATTTAGTTGTGTTCTTTTAAGATTTTTTCATATTTTTCCTGTGATATCTGTAGATATGGATTTTTAAAATCTATTTTGGTTTCACTGCAGTTCTTTTTATTTTATTTATTTTAGAGGGAGGTAGAGAGAGCATGTGCATGCATGGGAAAGGGACAGAGGGAGAGGGAAACTCAAGCAGACTCTCCGTTGAGTGCAGAGCCTGAGGCAGGGCTCAATCTCACAACCCTGAGATCATGACTGAGCTGAAACCAAGAATCGGATACTTAACCAACTAAAACACCCAGGCACCCCTGCAATTCTTTTTTTTTTTTTCCTGTATAGCATAATAGAATTTCTGTGAATTAAATGTACACACACATAATACTATGTATGTTAAAAGGATAACTATAGATTCAAGAATGTATATCAAAAGTATTAGGGGTGGTCTGTCACGATTGGGAATGGAACTAGAAAACAAGTACTAAAAAGAATAAAACAGTATTAAAGGGTGGAGAGTGCATGGACCAAAGATATTTGTAAGCCATGAACTAAGTACAATTAATTCAACATGAGATTAAAACAAAAAATTAACTCCTTTCTCTTCAGTTTCTCAATGCAACCTACATGTTTCTTTTCATTCAGAACTAAATCAAAACAGTATTTTTGGGTTCACTGGACTTCTTGATCTGAATCTTGGTGTTTTCTTCAGTTTTGGAAAATTCTCAGCTGTTATTTCTTCAGAATATAGTTTATGTCTCTTTATTTCTTTCTTCTTTCTGGAACTGGTATAGCCTCTCACTTTATATTCCATCTTTCTTAACCTTTCTTCTGTACTTTCCATTTTTATATTTCCTTGCTGCATTCTTGATATTGTACCTAATCTGTTTTCTAGTAGACTAAATCTCTCTTCAGCTATGTCTTGTCTTTGCCAAACATATTGAATTATCAGTTGATTATATACTCTTCCTATCTAGAAATTATACTGGGATCTTTTAAAAATCTCCTTTGCATATTGTTTCCATTATCTATTTTTTTTTCTGCTTGTTCTCATAAGGCACTGTTGTGTTCTACACCTGATTATTTTTATGCTTTACTCATTGTCCTTGAAAAATAATTTGTGAAGATTTTTTGAGTACCTACAATATAGTTACATTTCTCTGGAAAGAATTTTTATTTGGTTCTACCAGGTTCTTATGGACACTACCAGTCTAGAAACATTTGAAATCCTATTCATAAGTTGAGGTTTCTTTCACTATCCTGTGAAACAATCTTTGTTAACAAACTCATCTGAAATTAAGTTGTTTAAAGCTTTCTGGGATGTGACATTTTTTATTTTCTCCCTCCTGTCTCTTGTTTCCTTTCCTCTTTATGTTTCATCTGCTTGGCACCTAGGCAGTTATCATATAGAAGGTAGGTTATTTTTGCTTCAACCTTTCCTGAGTTTAACTATTCTGATTTCTACTTAATAGGTCTCTTATTGGACTTCCTACTTTGGCAGGCCCTAGGTTTGCATTACCTATTTCTCAAACCAGAGGTCATCAATGCTGTTATTTAATTTTATTCAGTTTGGCAAGTGCCCACAGGGTAAAGATGGCTTTCTGTGTTCAGTTTATTTCTTGACTCATGGTCTTTTTGGAATTTAGAATTTGGCTTCATGATTTTTTTTTCTTAGTATCTTGCTATGTCTTTGATACTTTTAAGAAAGTTTAAAAATATTTTATTCAAAATTATTAGTTGTTTTTAGTTGGAGGGTTCATCCAGATAACATAGCCCATCATTTTCAGGAATGGAAGTTTCCCTTTTAGAAAGTTTCTTGTATACACACCTGTGATGGTTAATTTTATGGGTCAAGTTGGCCAGGCTATGAAGGGTAAACTCAAAAAAAAAAAAAACAACAAACAAACATATTGACCAAATGTATTTGGCCAAATACCTGTCTAGATACTGCTGTGAAGGTAGTTCTTAAATGAGAATAACGTTTAAATCAGTAGACTTTGAATAAAGCAGATTTCCCTCCATAATGTGGGTGGTCCTCATCCAAACAGTTGAAGGCCTTAAGAGGAAAAGACTCAGGTTCCCCAAGGAAGAAGGAATTCTGCTTCTGGATTGCCTTTGGTCAACCCTTCACTGAATGTCCAACCTGCTGGTCTGCCCTGAACATTTCAGGTTTGCCAGACTCCCAATCACATGAGCCAGTTCTTTAAAATAAATTTATCTCTCTCTGTACACATACATCCTATTGGCTCTGTTTCTCTGGGTAATGCTTACTAAAATAATGCCTATCAGAATGGCTAGAATAAAAAGTAGTGATAACATTGAATGCTGGTGGGGATTTGGAGAAGTTGGATCACTCATACATTGCCAGTGAGAATGGAAAATGGTATTTCCATTCTGGAAAATAGTTTGGCAGTTTCTTTCACAACCAAAAGTGGACTCTATTCATTCAGCCCAGCAATTGTACTCTTGGACATTTATCTTTAAGAAATGAAAACTTACATCATGTAGAAACTTGTATATGAATGTTCATTCATGGCAGCTTTATTCATAAAAGCCAAATCTGAAAACAACTCACATGTCCTTCAGTGAGTGAGTGCATAGTAAACAAACCATAGTATGTCCATACCGTGGACTACTACTCAGCAATAGAAGGGAATGAACTGTTGGTACAACAGCCTAGATGAACTTCAAGGTGATTATTATGTGTGAAAAAAAATCCAGTCTTTTTTTATTAGGGGAGCTTAATTAATTAATTAAGTGATCTCAATACCCAGCATGGGGCTCGAGCTCACAACCCTGAGGTCAAGAGTCATGTGCCCTACCGACTGAGCCAGCCAGGCACCCCTGAAAAAAATCCAGTTAATAGGTTATATGATGTAGGATTCCATTTATATAACACTGTTGAAATAACAATTATAGAAATAGAGAATGAATTAGTGTAGTAGTCGGTATGGAAACAAAGAAGCTGGGAACCATGGTTGATGCTACAATTCTGTATTTTGATTGTAGTGGTAGTTACATGAAGCTATAGATATAATAAACTTCCAAAGAATTATACACACACCCACACACAAATAAGTGAATGTATAACTGGTAGAATTACTATAAATTCTGTGGATTGTACCAATGTCAGACATACAGTTTTTATATTGTACTATTATTCTGCAAGATATTAATGTTGGGAGAGGCTGAGTGAATGGTGTATAGGACTCCCTGTACATTTCTTTCCAACTGTCTATGAATTGATAATTATTATTATGAAAAGTTGAAAAGAGAAGTTTCTTGCAGCCTGAATCATACATTATCTCGGTTGAGAAAGATATATAAGTGCCTTGAGTTTTAATAAAAGGCAGTTACTCCACTTTTCTTCTTTCAACTTTGTAGGGATTAAAGATTGCATTACTGTTAGTATTCATACCATCCTTACAGAATGCTGTATATCAAAGCAAAGTTAGGAAGCACAGTGTCTGGCAGCTTTGGTACGAAGCAATTATTGAAGGGTCAAGCCTTGCCTGCAACTTTAAGAATTTAGCTTTTAGGACGTGGTGTTTAGGGGCATGTCAAAAATTTAGTCCCTGCAGATACTAAAGTAACAGAAAAAGCCTCAGCCACAGAGAAACTGTGGCTGGATCATCATTGCTCAGTGTTTTGTGTATCAAGATCAGAATAGGAGTGATGACAAAACTGTTACTCAGTGTTAAACCTAGAGGATTATGGGATATAGGTTGTTATATTTCTATGGTAACTGCACTTATACTTTAAAAACTTAGATAAATGATTTTTTTCAGTTAAAACCTTTTTATATTACAGGAAATAAATGTTAATATGGAGAATGATTTTAAGACTGATTCGTCATCCTCTACCTTTGCTCTTCAAAGTTCTTCGGAGACAATGTTTTCTATACAGCTATTAGATTTCAAAACAAGTTTACTGGAAGCATTAGAGGAGTTACGTATGAGAAGGGTAAGCTCATTTTTAAAATGCTTTTTTAAATCAAGGAACTTGATTTTATCCAGCCATTTGGTTTAAGGGGGGGAAAAAAGACCTAACAAAATAACTTCTTATTTTGAAAGAAGAAATATGGTCCAGATAATGAAGTAAAAGAGAAAAAAGCAGATATCACAGAAGGAAAAAGAAGAATTTATAAAGCAAAAAGTAAAATGGATTTTCAGATTGTTAAATACTTGGTAAGTCAGCTAGTATTTACCTCCAAGTGCCTTGGAGTGCATAGGTAGCACATAGTTAGACACTATGGCTGATAAAAAAGAGCTGCTCTTCAGGAAATTACATTTTTGTTAAAGGCTATGAGATAGGTGCCTATGAATGATTAAGTAATGAAACAGCAATACATTTTTGAGTGACAAAATAAATGTGTAGTAAGTATTCTGATTCAAAGAATAAATATATCCTTATTTTTTAAAGTAATAACTCTTGAGGTATTTATTTAGAAAGGAAATATCTACTTAAAATTGGTTTTCTTTAAGTTTTTTTTATTTATTTGAGAGAGAGAGAGGAGGGAGAGAGAGCAAATGAGCAGAGGAGGAGCAGAGGGAGAGAGAGAGGGACAAGCAGGGAGGCTGACATGGGGCTTCATCCCACGATCCTGAGATCATGACCTGAGCTGAAATCAAGAGTCAGATGCTTAACCAACTAAGCCACCCAGGGGCCCCTATATAAAATTGTAAGAGTTGTTTGGTTTCAGCAGATCTGTATTGTTCAAAACCCCTTAAAAGCCTTTCATTTCTGAGACTCTGTGGGTCTAAATTTGAAGCGTGTGTTGTCAGTTTTCTTCCTTTCTTTCTCTTTCTTTCTTTCTTTTAAAGGTTTCATTTATTTATTTGACAGAGAGAGACACAGAGAGAGAGGGAACACAAGCAGGGGGGAGTGGGAGAGGGAGAAGCAGGCTTCCCATGGAGCAGGGAGCCCAACTCGGGGATTGATCCCAGGGCCCTGGGATCATGACCTGAGCCGAAGGCAGACGCCTAACAACTGAGCCACCTGGGCACCTCTGTTGTCAGTTTTCTGTAAGATAGATAGGAGTTGGTACGATTATGGAGAGAAGAAAATAGACTATAAAACTACTGTAATAATGAACTGGGAATTGGGGTCACTTAGGATTTATATATAACTGTGAAAATAGAACCGAAGAGACAGGAAGGAGGGCACCTGGGTGGCTCAGGCATTAAGCATCTGCCTTTGGCTCAGGTCATGATTCCAGGGTCCTGGGGATCGAGCCTCGCTTCAGGCTCTCTGCTCAGCAGGGAGCCTGCTTCTCCCTCTCCCTCTGCTGCTCTGCCTGCTTGTGCTCTCTCTCTCAAATAAATGAATAAAAGCCTAAAAAAAAAAAAAAAGAGATAGGAAGGAGAATCAATAGAATTTGGTGATTTCCTGAAAATGAGCTGTGAGAAAAAAAGATCTGAAACATTTTTTTATGTGATTCTTGTTCTAGGATTTAAAAATATTGAAACTTGTTATCATAATAAGAAAATTTAATTACCACAGTATTCATCCTATATAAAGGTACTTATTATCTGTATAATTAAAGCCTATTTTAATAAAGAAGAAATCCTGCTAAAAAAGGATATGTTGGGTAAGCAGTAAAAAATTATTTTTGTAAGAATAGCTTAACGTGGTATTTTTTATAAGTTAAAACAACTTTAGGTAACTGTTTAGAACTTCATATTCTGTTTTACTGTGTTTCAAGCATTATATATATATTTTTAAAGATTTTATTTATTTATTAGAAAGAGAATGAGAGATAGAGAGCATGAGAGGGAAGAGGTTCAGAGGAGAAGCAGACTTCCTCCTCAGCAGGGAGCCTGATGCGGGACTCGATTCCAGTACTCCAGGATCATGACCTGAGCCGAAGGCAGTCGCTTAACCAACTGAGCCACCCAGGCGCCCTCAAGCATTATATTTCCAACTTAAAAAATAAGCTTCCTTTAAAAATCTTTTGAAAGTTTCAGGGTAGCAACAGGAACCGTGTTTTCAATAACTAAGTGCAGGAGTATATGCTACTTTAATAATAATCTTCATTGAAAGAAGAGCTTTATTCTTAAGAAGGGGAAAAATTCCTCCCTTTCATTGGAAAAAGAGACGTATTGATTTTCACATTTACCATGGTGGTAACACTTTATCCCTATTGTGGAATTTTAATTTTTCTCCCATATTTTATTAGGAAAATTTAAAAAATACACAATAGTTGAAAGAATTTCACAGTAAACACCCATATACCCACCGTGGTAGGTAGAATAAAGGCATCCCAATGCTGTCCACATCCTAATCCTCAGAAACCTTGAATATGTTACCTTACATGAGAAAAGGAATTTTGCAGGGGTGCCTGAGGACTCAGTTGGTTGAACCTCCAACTCTTGGTTTCAGCTCAGGTCATGATTTCAGGGTCGTGGAATCGAGCCCCACATCAGGCTCTACAATGGCCATGGAGCCTACTTGGGATTCTCTCCCTTTCCCTCTGTCTTTCCCCCATTCTCTTTCTCTCTCTCTCTCCCAAATAAACAAAACTTTAAAAAAAGGATTTTGCAGATGTGATAAAGTTACGAATTTTGAGATGGAGGGATTTTGCTGGATTATTCAGGTGGGCCCAGTGTCACAAGGGTTTAGAATCAAAAGGAAGCAGGATAATCAATATCAGAAAAAAAGATGTGATGACAGAAGTAGGGGGCATGGTCAGAGAGATTTGAAGATGTTGTGCTGCTGCCTTTGAAGATGGTGGAAGCAAATCATGACTCAAGGAATGCAGGTGGAAGCTGGAAGAGGCAAGGAATTTTTCTGTAGAGACTTCAGAAGGTATGTGGCCCAGACAACATTTTGATTTTAGTTAAGAACATAATCAGATTTCTGACCTCCCAAACTGTAATGGAATAAATTTGAGTTCTTTTAAGCCAACAAATTTGTTGTAATTTGTTAGAGCAGCCACTGGGAATCTAATACACTTACCACCCAGATTCTACACCTGATCTCATATATATCCATCTATCATTGGTCTTATTTTTTTGATGCACTTCCATGGAAGTTTGAAATTAGTATACTTCAGTATGCATATCATTAACTAAAATTCAATATTTATGTATTTTTCTTTTAATATAAAATGTATATACAGTTGACCTTTGAGCAACATGGGCTTGAACGGCACAAGTACGCTTATATGCAGATTTTTTTGATAAATATACTACTATACTGTAAAGATATTTTCTTTTTTTTTTTAAAGATTTTATTTATTTATTTGACAGAGAGAGACACAACGAGAGCAGGAACACAAGCAGGGGGAGTGGGAGAGGGAGAAGCAGGCTTCCCGCGGAGCAGGGAGCCTGATGCAGGGCTTGATCCCAGGACCCTGGGACCATGACCTGAGCCGAAGGCAGATGCTTAACGACTGAGCCACCCAGGCGCTGCAAAGATATTTTCTCTTATGATTTTCTTAACATTTTCTTTTCTCTAGCTGATTTTATTGTAAGAATACAGTATATAATACATATAACATACAAAATATGTGTTAATCAACTGTTTATGTTACTGGTAAGGCTTCTGGTCAAGAGTAGGCTATTAGTACTTAAGTTTTTGAGGAATCAAAAGTTATATATATACAGACTTTTGACTGTGCTGGGAGTTGGTGCCCCTAACCTCCAAGTTCAAAGGTCAACTGTACAATGAAATGTATAGTTCTTAAGTGAACCATTTGTTCATGAGTTTGTTAAAACCATGAGTTTTAACAAATGCGTATAACTGTGTCATCCAAATCCTTGTCAAGATACGGATCATTACTAACTTCCCCAGAGAGTTCCTTATGTCCTTTTTCACTTACTCCTCATCCTTATCCATCCAGAGGCAACCATTGTTCCATTTTTTTCCACCAGGGATTAGTTTACTGCTGTTCTAGAAATTCATATAAATGGAATCATTACAGCATATATTCTTTTATATAAATTTTCTTTTACTCAGCATGATATTTTTGAGATTAATTTGTTATTGTAAATATCAGTAGTTTTTTTCCTTTTTATAGTTGAGTACTATTATATAAATATACAGTTTGTTCATCTGTTGATGGACATCTGGTTGGTTTTCAGTTGGTGGCTCTTATGAATAAAGCTACATGAATATTTTTGTACAAAATGTTGCGCAGGCATGTATGACACAGCTAAGCAAGAAAAGACCTTATTTGGGAACTATTTATGAGATGTTGATTACCTCACATGCCCTCCCTGCTCTCCTGAATCTTCATTCAAAAATTTTAATATTTCCCCTTGGTAGTCTGTGAAGAGATATTTTTATTTAGCATTTTAAAAAGAAAGCAAAAAAGAATGAGATCTGATCAAAAGTGACAATTATATTTAATTTGTAAAGCTAAAAAATGTAGAACTAAAATACTGAACTACAATTATTGACATGCTTGGGTGGAATTGATTCTTAGGTCCTTGTATTGTTCAGGAGGTAAGATATTGACCAACTAGAACTAAAATACTGAACTACAATTATTGACATACTTGGGTGGAAGTGATTCTTAGGTCCTTGTATTGTTCAGGAGGTAAGATATTGACCAACTATAGACTAGTTATGAAGGGATATTAAAAATTTCAGGTTAATCAGCAAGTGAATAGGGTTTGTATCATCCCAAATAGTAGAGAGAAAATATGCAATCATGAATAAGTATCTTTGATTTGATGTTAGAAATAGCCATAATTTTAGGTTTTAGCTGTCTCCGAAGCTTTATCCTGGTTAAAAATACTGATGCTGTCTTCCATATATTCCAGAAACTGGCCCAGCTAATCTACATTTTTTCTAATTAGTTTTAACACTGTAAGGTCTGTTAGTGGTAAAGGCTTTCTCTTCTCTTTTCTTTTTCCCCTCCTTTGCCTTGCCAGAAAATGTCTTTATTTTGCCATAGATTTTGTAGATTGCCATTTATGTTCTGTCAGTATTTTGAAGAGATTTTGTTGAATTCTTTTGTTGCATTTGAGAAGTTTGATGTTCATTTAATTGTCCTTCTATAGGTAATCCATCATTTCTTTCTATTTGTTCATTGGAGCTTCTTTTTATCTTTAATGGTCTGTAGTTTTAATGAGTCTGTGTGAGAATTTCTTTACATTTCTTGGGACGCATTTTGGTTCCTGAATCTTAGGAAAATTTTCAGCCATGATCTTTTTGAGTATTGCCTCTCCCTTATTTTTTCTGTTATCTTCTTCTAGAACTCCCATTAGATAACATATTGGACCATGTCATTTTATCTTCTATGATTCTTAACTCTTTTATATTTTTCATGTATTTGCCTCTCTACTGCATTCTGGGTGTTTCATTTTGTTGTTTCCTAATTGTCTCCAGATGTTTTTACTTGCTAGCTAACTTGCTTAAAGGTTTACATTTCAGTGATTATGTTTTTCATTTCTGTGTTCCTGCAAAGAATCTGCTATGGTCTGAATATTTGTGTCCCTCCAAAATTTAAATGTTGAAACCTAATGTCCAGTGTGATGGTATTAAGAGGTAGGGTCTTTGGGAGGTGATTAAGGTATGAGGGATAGAGCCCTCATAGATGGCATTGGTATTCTAACAGAGCTCCCTAGCCCCATATACAATGTGAGGTTATGAACTGGAGAGCGTCTGTCACCAGAAATAGAATCTGATCTTAGACTTCCAGTCTCCAGAACTGTGAGAAATTAATTTCTGTTGCTTATACGCACCCAGTCTCTGGTATTTTGTTATAGAAGCCTGAACAGATTAAGACAGCATCTAAAAATTTAATGTAATGTCAATCAAAACCCAGAGGGATGTTTTTCAGAATTTGGCAGGATGATTCTAAAGTTATGTCTGTAAGAAAATATATGAATATATACATATATCAAATCATTATGTTATACCTTAAGCTAATACATTATTATATGTCAGTTTTATCTCAACAAAACTGGAAAAAAAGTATGAGTATAGACAAGTAAGAATGAAGTGCTACATGCTTTATCAGATATTAAAACATGCTCTAATCCTATAATAATTAAAAATGTGACACTGTTCTAGGAATAAGCAAATCAGTAAAAGAATAAATCAATCCTGTGAGGAAAATAATGATAGTCAGTCAATAAATGGCTTTGGATGATTCATAATACTTCATACACAAAAATAAATTTTAGGAGAAAAAAATAAAATGCAAAGAAAAGATGTATATGTATGTTAGAAAATACGAGACTTGGGCGCCTGGGTGGCTCAGTTGGTTAAGCGACTGCCTTCGGCTCAGGTCATGATCCTGGAGTCCCGGGATCGAGTCCCGCATCGGGCTCCCTGCTCAGCAGGGAGTCTGCTTCTCCCTCTGACCCTCCCCCCTCTCATGCTCTCTCTCTCTATCTCATTCTCTCTCTCAAATCAATAAATAAAATCTTTAAAAAAAAAAAGAAAATATGAGACTTAATTTTTATAGTCTCAGGAATAGAGATTACCTACCTAAAAGAAAAGATGGCTAGGGGTGCCTGGGTGGCTCAGTTGTGAAGCATCTGCCTTTGGCTGAGGTCATGATCCCCGGGGGTCCTGGGATTGAGCCCTGCATCAGACTACCTGCTCAGCAGGAAGCATGCTTCTCCCTCTCCCGCTCCCCTGCTTGTATTCCCTTTCTTGCTCTGTCTCTCTCTCTCAAATAAATAAATAAAATCTTAAAAAAAAGAAAAAAAAGATGGCTAGATATGATGACATACAAATTATTAGCTTATATGGGGTAAAAGCTGCCATAAACAAAGTCTAAAAACCAGTGGCTGAGAGAAAATATTTGCCTCATGAAAAATGGAAGAAAGGATCAATATCTTATTTACAAAACATTTATACAAATCAAAAGACAACACAATAGAAAAAAGAAAAACTATTAATAATCATAAAATATACAAAAATATGCTTTACTACTAATTAAATAAATGCAAATTATTGAAAAAATAAATGCAGATTACTGAAAAAATATCAAAACCAGTGTCGGCAAGGTTTTTCAGGAATGAGTATTGTTATATCCTTTCCTTATTGATGTGAATTAGTACATATGATAAATAGAAATTGACTTCTATGTCTCTAAATTTAAAATGTAGAATTTCCTGATCACTAAGTATGAACAATTTATGCTTTAAGATAATTTCTTGTGTGGGCTTAATTGAGTAAATAATTTTTACAGTGATATATCCTATAATGTTATAATGGGAAAAATTATAAACAATGTAAGTGTCTATCAACAGAGAGTAAACAAGTGATACTGTTACATTAGTAGCTTTAAATAAACCATACTTCTTGGTATTCATACCCTTGAGTAGATTACTTCCTTATTAGCTTAGCCCTGGTTGTGTGACTTGCTTTGGCAAGGACACTGATACAAAGCAGGGGCTTGGAAGTCAGCTGCCATGCCATAAGCTTAAAATAGATTATTTAATTATTTAATGATGAGAAGTTACATGAGGAGAGACACTGGAGTGAGAGAACATTATGGTAATTGCAGCCTCAGCCAAGCTAGCAAGTGAATGCATCTGCATGAGTAACCTTATCCATAGCCTGTGAAGCAGAAGAACTGCCCAACTGAGCTTAGTCAATGTATAGAATTGTGAGGCTTAATAAGTTGTATTTTAAATCGCTAAGTTTAGGGTGGTTTCATATGCAGAATTAGTGACTTCATCAGATACGTAGAATATTTCATGTAGCTCTTAAAAAGAATAAGGTAGGTACATATGTACTAACATGGGAGATGTAGATGGTATATGGTGGTGTAGGACCATAAAAATGACCCTGCAAGCTGAAAACATGCAAAAGGATCTTAATAATAAATTATAAAAGTTGTGATTGTTCTGTGACTTAAAAATATTTGTGAAAACATTGCATACTCTCTCACTTCCATTATAAATGTAAAGGAAAATGAAAAAATATTTAGTATACTATAATTTAAGGATTTTATTTACTTATTTATTTAGAGAGAGCACATGGGGGGAGGGGCGGAGAGAGAGAATCTTTAGCAGGCTCCACACCCAGAGTGGAGCCCGACACAGGGCTTGATCTCATGATGCTGAGATCATGACCTGAGCCAAAATCAAGAGTTGGACACTTAACTGATTGAGCCACCCAGGGACCCCTTACTATATACTATAATTTAAAACGTTAGATACATTTCTTTGTGAAACACTCAGATGATTTGAACAGTGCTTCCCTTATTCTTGTCGTGTAACAATATGGAGTTAACATTATTTCTCTGCCTTTGCAAATTATAATACTCCTTTTTAAGTTTGGATTAGCTTCCCACCTTTTATCCTTTGCATTTTCAATGTTGTCAGATACCTCTGAGAACTTCTTCAGTGTACAATTTTTGCTGGCATTACTAATTCTGGGACATTTTCATCCTTTTCATAACAATCACTTTTCTTCCACAGTCACTTTTGGTTTATGTTGATACGTTTATCTTCTCTCTGTTCTTCTGGCCGTATTTCTAGGGTCTCTCAAATGGCAGTAGTGTTAACATTCCTATGATCAGCTAATCTTCTTCTTCCTTTTTTTTTTTATAACAATCTGATTTTTATTCCAATATTTAGAAAATTGCTATATACTTTGAAAGGATGTATAATGATGTATGAAATAATTATAAAAAAAAGCTCTCTAGAGAAACACATTTAAGCTTAAGAAAAACTCCACAAATGGTTGACACTTTTTCTACATTTAAATGTGAAAATTTTTTCACATGAAATAAGTATAATTAATCATACAATGAAATATAAAAGCACAAAAATGGAAATCAGCTCAGATACCGGGTAGTCTTTATCAATAAGACTCAAGTCAAAATAAAAGATAGAGAGGTATATGATCATATTGAATTTTGTGTCTACTAAAATTAAAGGAGCATGAAAATATCTATTGCAAACTGGCCAATTGACCAGAGGAATTTTCTAAAGAAATCTCTCCATGGTGAACTAAAAGATAAATAAAATGTTAATTTTTAAAAGGTTTAAAACTGTTTTGTTTTGGAGAATAAATATGACATTAAGTTTTTATTTTATGAACTGGATTGACAGATCTAATTTTATTTTGAAAAATTATTGAGAAACAAACATCCACAGCCCAAATGAAAAGAAGAATAAACTATATGAAAAATAAGTAGTCCTACATAACCAAAGGCTTATACTTAACATATAAGATATCACGGCAGTCAGAATTGACTTACATATATTTTCTGACTCCTGCTTCATCATTTTCTCTCAAAGTATTCTCTTTCTATTGGAAGTATTAAATGTGTACTTTACAGTATCTTTTAAAAATCTGAAGCACAGAGACAGTATTATATGTGTATTCAAACTATAAAAAAACTTAGAGGGTCATATAAATCACATTCATTTATTAAACATATAACTATATTGTAATTATTTCAGATTTCATTATCCCATTAATGGACTAACAGTATAGCTGTTTCTTCTATAACTCCATTTATATTTTATTTGAATTTCACTTCCAATGTTCTCTCTCTTTTTTCTTTTTCTGCACTTTCATCTTTGTTGGCCAGTTCCCTTTTTGGATTATCTGTTTTTGTAAAATGTTATGTGGATTTATCACTAGGAGACAAGAAAGGAAAACACGTTGCACGCTTTACTGTCTTGGAATAAACTGAATAACAGATACACATGACCTGTCATTGACAGACTGTGAAATAAGTGACATGATTGATACTGATCATGATCTGTTATTTAGAAATGATTTGTGGATTGAAGAGTTAGCAGTGAAGTTTGTGCAATTATCAGGATATTGTACCATGGTAACTGAAATTTGAACCATGTTGTTATGGAATTAAGGGTGTTTAACTAAAATGAGATAACTGAAGTTCATGTTTATTGGAATTGTGAGGGCTGCTTGTATATTGTTAAATGAAAAATGCAGGTTGTTATTTAAAGAATTAAAATAAATGTCTAGCTAAAAAAAAAACAGTTCTGGAAGGATATATATTAAATCATTAACTATGGTTATTTCAGAAGAGTAAAGTTCTTTGTAGTATTCTTGTACCTGTTCTGTAAATTTGAGGCTGTTTTACAATAAAAGATTTAACAATATAAAGTGTTTGGCATGCCAAGAAGTATTTACTATATGATCAACACCAATATAAAAACCAGAAAATAAAAACAGTATTTTTTGATTTGTATATCAAAAAGGGGAATTTTAAATAGAAAAGGAAATTTAATATTATAATTAATACATTGAAGAAATTAGAAAATTGAGAAAATAGGGGAAGAGATGGAGAATTTTATCTGAGACTTGAAATCTTAAAAAAAATAATCAAATGGAAATTCTGGAAGTAAAATATACAGTACCCCAAATTCAGAACTCCCTATATTTAACAGCTGCTTGGATAGCAGAAGACAGGATTGGAGATTCGAATCACAGTAGAAAATACCCAAATGATAAAGTGCCACCTACAGATTTAGGAAACTCTGCAAAACCCAAGTGTGATGAATACTAAGAAAATCATACTCAGATGCATCATAGAAGGACTATAACCAAATGGAAAAAAATTTTTTTTAAAGATTTTATTTATTTATTAGAGAGAGAAGGATCACAAGCAGGGGGGAAGGGCAGAGGGAGAAGCAGACTCCCCACTGAGCAGGGAGCCTGACGTGGGGCTTGATCCCAGGACCCCAGGATCACTACCCGAGCCGAAGGGAGATGCCCAACCTACTGAGCCACCCAGGCGCCCCCCCCACCAAGTGGAAAATCTTAAAAGCAGCCAGAAGTAGAAAAGACCCATTATTTTCAAAGGCACAGTAATACAATTGGTAGTGGACTTCTCGGTAATAATTACTCAGCTCCAAAGACAATGCAGTGACACTTTAAAGTACTGAAAGAGTAACTACCAACCTAGAATTCTGTTCTCCTAAAATATCCTCAAAAATGAAGGCATGAATCTTAATTAAATTTTATTTTATTTATTTATTTATTTTACAGATTTTATTTATTTGACAGAGAGAGACACAGCGAGAGAGGGAACACAAGCAGGGGGAGTGGGAGAGGGAGAAGCAGGCTTCCCGCCTAGCAGGGAGCCCAGTGCGGGGCTGGATCCCAGGGCCCTGGGATCATGACCTGAGTCAAAGGCAGACGCTTAACCAACTGAGCCACCGAGGCACCCCAAGTTAATTAAATTTTAAATGAATTTTTCTAAGTGAAAGAAGCCAGATCCAAGAGGCTGTGCAATATCCAGTGCATTTATATGACATTCTGGAGGAGACAAACCTACAGGGATGGAAAACAAATCAGTGATTGCCAGGTGTTGATAGGCATTGACTATAAATGGAATGCCTAGGAGAATTTTGGGGATTGATAGACCATTCTGTATGGTAAAGTAGTAGTGGAAGCATTACTCCACATGTCTGTCAAAACCCATAAAAGTACGCCACAAGCTGAACCATACAGTATGTGAAAAATCAGTCAGGATTCAGGAGAATTCCAAGATGGAATGCGGACTGTGAAAATATATATAACTGTTTCACTAACCAAATGAGGTCACTTTAGTGAAAGAAATGGGTGGGAAGAGAAGCTGACTTAAGTAACTTTGGAAAAGAGTATTTGACTAGATACTGTAAGGATAACACCAAAAAGGTGCATAAACACTCTCATGGGAGTAAGACTGAAACTACAGGTATGCCAGGGTTGAACAAATAAGCAAAAATTGTAGATAATGAGGGTAGAATTTGTTTCTCTGTTGAAGGAAGAAGTTACAAATAAGCTAGACTGAGCTCTGTGGTGCTAGATTAGAGTTGGAGATAACCAGTATGAGCTCATGACTTCATTATATGCATATAAAAAGATACAGATATGTATGTACATGAATTAGTATATTCTAGCTCTGCTGAAAAGGCCTAGAAATAGTGACACCCCAGTATCAGCAGCCATATATAGGGCCCAGATCTTGGTTCTAAATATCATTATCTAATAAAAGAAACCAGGACTTCTTGGAGAAATGGCTTATTCCAGCGATGGACATCTTGTAATGCTGGAAGAAAGAAACAACATGTCAAAAGGATATAGAAGCCAACCGGGAAAGAGCTCCTCATGGACAAAGCTGGAACAATTTGAGCAACAAAATAAGTAATGATAATATTGAATAATAATCCAAAGAATAAAGTAAATATTCATTATTTCCTACTGATAGAAATAAATGATTGAATAAATAAATGGGGGAGACAGAACAAATCTTCTTTACAGGAGATTCCAGTTAATAAATGTAGAAGGAAGGAGAGAAATAGAAAATTTCCCTTAGAACATTATAGTAATAATTGCCATAGGCAAGATCCACTGATGAATGCTAAAATTAGTGGATGAAACTTATAGGTGAAGCAGAATAGTTGCATAGCAGTATCTTCTCCAAATTATTGGTAAGTTCCTGTGATTTTTTTTAACTGAAGTATAATTAACATACAGTGTTATGTTAGTTTCAAGTATACAACATATTGATTCAACAATCTTATATATTACTCAGTGCTCACCACAATCAATGTAGTCCCCATTTGTCACCATACTATATTATAATATTATTGACTATCTTCCTCATGTTGTAATTTTTATGTACATGACTTATTTTGTAATTGGAAGTTTAATACTTCTTAATTCCCTTCATCTATTTCACCCATCCCTCCACCCACTTCCCCTCTGGCAAACACCAGTTTGTTCTGTGCATTTAAGAGTCTGTTCATTTGTTTCTTTGTTCATTTGTTTTCAGATCCCACATGTAAGTGAAATTCTATGGTATTTGTCTTTTTATTTCTGAATTATTTAACTTAGCATAATACCCTCAAGTCCATCCACATTGTCCCAAATCTCATTTTTTTAAAAGATTTTATTTATTTGTTTACCAGAGAGAGAGAGGGAGAGAGAGAGAGAGAGAGAGCACAAGAGTACAAGCAAGGGAGGTGGCAGGCAGAGGGAGAAGCAGGCTCCTTGCTGAGCAAGGAGCCTGATGTGGGACTCCATCCCAGGACCCTGGGATCATGACCTGAGCCAAAGGCAGATGCTTAACCAACTGAGCCACCCAGGTGTCCCAAGATCTCATTCTTTTTTATGACTGAGTAATATTCCATGGTAAACACATACCACACCTTCATTATCCACCTATTAGTGGGGACTTGGGTTGCTTCTATATCTTGGCTATTGTGAATAATGCTGCAATAAACATAGTGGTGCATCTATCTTTTTGAATTAGTGTTTTTGTTTTCTTTGGGTAAATACCCAGTAGTGGAATTACTGGATCTTACAGTACCACGATTTTTAATTTTTTGAGGAATCTCCTTACTGTTTCCTGTAGTGTCTGCACCAGTTTACATTCCCACCAACAGTGCACAAGAATTCCTTTTTCTCCACATCCTCACCAACACTTGTCATTTCTTGTCTTTTTGATTCTAGGCATTCTGACAAGTATAAGGTGATATCTCATTGTGGTTTTGGTTTGCATTTCTCTGATGATTAATGATGTTGAGCATCTTTTCATGTGTCTGTTGGTCATATCCATGTCTTCTTTGGAAAAATGTCTGTTCACGTCTTCTGTCCATCTTCAATTTAATTATTTTTTTGGCATTGAGTTGTATACATTCTTTTTTTTTTTTTTTTAGATTGAAGCATAGTTGACACACAATGTTTCATTAGTTTCAGGTGTACCACATAGTGATTTGACAAGTTTACTTTATGCTGTGCTCACCACAAGTGTAGCTCCCATCTGTCACCATATAACACTGTGTAAGTTCTTTATATATTTTGGATATTAACCCTTTTTCAGATATATCATTTGCAGATATCTTCTCTCATTCAGTAGTTTGCCTTTTAGTATTGTTGATGGTTTCATTCACTATGCAAAAACTTTTTATTTTATTGTAGTCCCAATAGTTTATTTTACTTTTTTCCCTTGCCTGAGGAGACAAATCTAGAAAATGTTGCTAAGGCCAAAATCAAAGGCCAATTACTGCCTGTGTTTTCTTCTAGGACTTTTGTGGTTTCAAGTCTCAGGTTTAGGTCTTTAATCCATTTTAAGTTTATTTTTGTGTATGGTGTTAGAAAGTGGTCCAGTTTCATTCTTTTGCATATAGCTGTCCAGTTTTGCCAACACCGTTTGTTGAAGAGACTGTCTTTTCTCCATTGTATATTCTTGCCTCCCTTGTTGTAGATTAATTGACCATATATCCATGGGTTTATTTCTAGGCTCTCTTTTCTTTCTTTCTCTTTCTTTCTTTCTTTCTTTTTGTGAGAGAGAGAAAGCATGAGCAGGGGGGAAGGGTACAGGGAGAAGCAGACTCCCTGCTGAGTGGGGAGCCTGATCTGGGACTCAATCTCAGGACCCTGGGGTCATGACCTGAGCTGAAGGCAGACGCTTAACTGACTGAGCCATCCAGGCGCCCTAGGCTTTCTATTCTCTTCTATTGGACTATGTATCTGTTTTTGTGCCAGTACCAAACTATTTTGATATTTGATTTGATACTTTGATTTTGATATTTGACTATTTGATTCTTACAGCTCTGTAGTGTATCTTGAAATCTGGGATTGTGATACCTCCAGCTTTGTTCTTTCTCACGATTGCTTTGGCTATTCAGGGTCTTTTGTGGTTCCATAAAAATTTTAGCATTTTTTGTTCTAGTTCTGTGAAAAATGCTGTTGGTATTTTGATAGGGATTGCATTGGGTCTGTAGATTCCTTTGAGTAGTATGGACATTTTAACAATTTTAATTCTTCCAATCCATGAGCACTGAGTATCTTTCCATTTGTTTTTGTTGTCTTCAATTTTTTCATTAATGTTTTGTAGTTTTATGGTTAAATTTATTTTAAGGTATTATGATTTTTGGTGCAATTGTAAATGGGATTGTTTTCTTAATTTCTCTTTCTGCTGTTCCATTATTAGTATACAGAAATGCAACGGATTTCTGTAGATTGATTTTGTATCTTTCAACTTTACTGAATTCATGTAACAGTTCTAGTAGTTTTTTTGGTGGAGTCTTTCAGGTTTTCTGTATATAGTATCATGTCATCTGCAAATAATGAGGGTTTTGCTTCTTCTTTACCAATTTGGATGCCTTTTATTCCTTTTTCTTGTCTGATTACTGTGGCTAGGACTTCCAGTACTATATAGAATAAAAGTGGTGAGAGTGGACATCTTTGTCTTATTCCCTATCTTAGAGGAAAAGCTCTGTTTTTCACCATTGAGTATGATGTTAGCTGTGGGTTTTTCATATATGGCCTTTATTATGTTGAGGTATGTTCTTTCTAAATTCACTTTGTTGAGAATTTTTATTTTGAATGG
Organism: Callorhinus ursinus; assembly: GCF_003265705.2. Lineage (NCBI taxonomy): Eukaryota > Metazoa > Chordata > Mammalia > Carnivora > Otariidae > Callorhinus > Callorhinus ursinus. The sequence continues at coordinate 16,544,416 of NW_027397083.1, forward strand.
ATGTTGTATGTTGTCACATGCTTTGTATTTGTTGAGATGATTGTGTGGTTTTTATCCTTTCTCTTGTTAATATGATGTATCATGTTGATTGATTTGGAATATTGAACCACCTTTGCATCTCTGGAATAAATCCCACTTGATCATGGTGAATGATTTTTTTAATGTGTTGTTGGATTTGGTTTGTTAATATCTTGTTGAGGATTTTTTGCATCTATATTCATCAGAGGTATTAGCCTCTAGTTTTCTTTTCGTGTACTGTCTTTGTCTGGCTTTGGTATCAGGGTAATGCTGACCTCATAGCATGAATTTAGAAGTTTTCCCTCCTCTTCTATTTCTTGGAATAATTAGAGAAAAATTGGTATTAGCTATTTTTTTAAAAGATTTATTTCTTTATTTTAGAGAGCACAAGTATGAGGGACAGAGAGAGGGAGAGAGAATCCCAAGCAGACTCCATGCTGAGCATGGAGCCTGACACAGGGCTCAATCTTACAACCCCGAGATTAAGACCTGAGCCGAAATCAAGAGCCAGACGCTCACCTGACTGCACCACCCAGGTGCCCTGGTATTAACTTTTTTTCATACAATTGGTAGAATTCACTTGTCCTGTCCATGTGGCCCTAGACTTTTATTTGTTTGAAATTTTTGATTACTGATTCAATTTTATTAGTAGTAATCAGTCTGTTCAAATTTTCTATTTCTTCTTGATTCAGTTTTGGAAGATTATATGCTTCTGGGGATTTATCCATTTCTTCTAGGTTGTCCAATTTGTTGGCATATAATTTTTCAAAATATTCTCCTATAATCTTTTGTATTTCTGTGTTGTTATTTCTCCTCCTTCATTTCTGATTTTATTTGCATCCCGTTTTTTTTCTTGATGTGTCTGGCTAAAGGTTTGTCAGTTTTATCTTTTCAAATCAACTCCTGGTTTCATTAATCTTCTGTATTTTTTCATTAATCTTTTCTATTTTTTTAATCTCTATTTCATTGTTTTCTGCTCTAATCTCTATTATTTACTTCCTTCCTTTTACTAGCTTTGGATTTTGTTCTTTTTCTAGCTCCTTTGGTAGTAAGGTTAGGTTGTTTACTTGAGATTTTAATTGTTTCTTGAGGTAGGCCTGTATTGCTATAAACTTTCCTCTTAGAACTGTTTGCTGCATCCCAAAGATATTGGACCATTGTGTTTTCATTTTCATTTGTCTCCATGTATTTTTTGATTTTTTCTTTGGTTTCTTGGTGGACCCATTCATTATTTAGTAGCATGTTGTTTAGCTTCCATGTATTTGTGTTCTTTCAAGATCTTTTCTTATAATTGATTTCTAGTTTCATAGTATTGTACTCAGAAAAGATACTTGATAAGATTTCAGTCTCCTTAAAATTACTGAGACTTGTTTTGTGGCATAATATGTGACCTATCTTGGAGAATGTTCTTGTGCAATTGAAAAGAATGTGTATTCTGTTGTTTGCAGATGGAATGTTCTGTATATACCTGTTAGTTGCATCTGGTCTAATGTGTCATTCAAAGCTACTGTTTCCTTGTTGATTTTCTGTCTGGATGATCTATCCATTGATGTAAGTGAGATGTTAATGTCGCCTACTATTACTGTATTACTGTCAATTTCTTCCTTTATGTCTGTTAATAATTGCTTTATATGGTTAAGTGCTCCTATGTTGGGTGCATAGATATTTACAATTGTTATATTTTTTTGTTGGATTGTTCCCTTCATCATTACATAGTGCCTTTCTTTGTCTCTTGCTACAGTCTTTGTTTTTAAAGTCTATTTTGGGTGCACCTGGGTGGTTCAGTTGGTTAAGCCTCTGACTCTTGGCTTCAGCTCAGGTCATGATCTCAAGGTTGTGAGATCAAGCCCTGTGTTGGGCTCCACCCTGGGCATGGACCCTGCTTGGGATTCTCTCCTTCCCTCTCTCCTTCTCTCAAAAAAAAAAAAAAAAAAAAAAAGAAAGAAAGAAAAAAGAAAAAAATACTGAGAAACTATCATTGACAAGAGAAGCTTAAGGAGACATGATGACTAAATGTAACATGGTGTCCCAGATTGTATCCTGGAACTAATATTGGTGGAAAAACTAGTGAAATCTGAATAAACTCTGTAGTCTAATTAATGGTATTGTAACAATGTTATTTTCTTAACTTTTGTAAATGTGCTTATGTAAGATTTTAATGTTAGGGAAGCTGGATAAAGGGTATACATGAACTCTACTATATTTGCAAGTCTTCTGCAAACCTAAAATTATTTCAAAATAAAAAGTTTGTAAAAAAATTAGGACTTTGAAACAGTGAAAACTCAAGGAATAGTATAGTACAAATTGATTTTTTTTAATTTTTAGAGATATTAGGCATGCAAGACTGTATCTGGTCATTAACATTTAATGTGCATTTACTATGCCATGTTTTAGAGATTATAATACTTTATAACAAAGGAGTGTACAATATACTATGAGAGATGGATAAGGACATGGCTAGCTTTACTAGGGGGTTAGTGAGGGAGGCTTCATGGAAGGAATAACTCATGCAGAGACATTATGAATGAGTAGGAATTTTGGGTCAGTCTTTCTAAGGGTTTATCAATTGTCTTAGTCTTTTTAAGGAATTAAATTTTAGCATTGTTGATTCTTTTGATTGCATATTTGTTTTATATTAATACCTGCTCTTTATTTCCTTTTTTAATTTGCTGTTCTTTTTGTTTTGAACTTTTGGAGATGGATATTTAGTTTATTAATTTAAACTTTTTTTCTAATATAAAACATTTAAGGCTATAAACTTTCTCTTGGCATGGCTTTAGCTAGATCCCACAATTTTTTATATATTTTATCTTCATTATCATTCAGCTCAAATTATTTTCTGATTTTCACTGTAATTTCTTTGATTCATGAGTTATTTAGAAGTATATTACTTTTAAAAATATTTTACTTTTTGTTAACTTTAAACAATTGATTTTAAGCGTAATTTTATTATATCAATAATATGTTCTTTATATAATTTCAGTACTTTAATACTTGTGGAGTTTTGCTTTGTAGTCAAGCATATAATCAATTTTGGTAAACATGCCAACATAAACGAACTTGAAATAATACATATTCTTTATTTCTTGCATGCAGTATTCTATGAATTTGAATTTGGTCAACTTTGTCAATCTTGTTCAAGTCTCCTATATCATTATTGAGCTTTTTGTCTATATTTTCCTTTTTCCTTTTCTGCCCATGTTTCAATCTGATTATTTTCTTCTGTCAGTTTACTAATCTCTTTAATTTATTTAATCTGCTGATAAAGTCCATCTATTGAGTTCTTAATTTCACATCTTGTGTTTTTCAGTTCTGAAATTTCCATTTGGTTTTTCTTTTATAATTTTCAGTCCTCTGCTGAAATTAATTTTGTCATATAATTTATTGAGCATATTAATTTTATATATTTTAAAGTCTGTGTATACTCCAATATCTGGACCTCTTATGGATCCATTTCTATTGTTTTTTTTTTCCCTCTTGGTTTTGGTCATTTAACTTACCTCCCAGGATACAGGGTAAGTTTTGATTGATTGCATTTGTGCATGAAAAGTTGCAAAGCAAATTTGAGGCTTTAGATGATGTCATCTTCATCAAGAGAGTTTCATTTTTGCTTTTGGAAGTTAGGATGGGGCAGATCATCTTACCAATCAGAGATTGAGCTTATTGGAGGCTGAGTTTCCTTGTGAGGGCTAGTTTCCATCCTCTACTCTAAGAGTGTAGCTTCTTGGCCTTTCATCTAAAATCCTAAAGTGTTTTCCAGAATCCCTCCTCCTTTTTTTTTTTTTTTTAAAGATTGTATTTATTTATTTGACAGAGAAAGAGACAGCAAGAGAAGGAACACAAGCAGGGGGAGTGGGAGAGGGAGAAGCAGGCTTCCCACTGAGCAGGGAGCCCCATGCGGGGCTCGATCCCAGGACCCGGGGATCATGACCTGAGCTGAAGGCAGATGCTAAGACTGAGCCACCCAGGAGCCCCTGGAATCCCTCCTTCTTGGTGTATCCTGAACACTAAGTCAATCCCCATGACTGCTGGTGGATCTGCCTCAATTTCTCAGCCCCTAGTGATCTGACAAATGGTGATTGTCAGGATCATCTTTCTGTACTTCCTTCTCTCTATGATCTTGGAGATGTATTTTTTAAAAAGATTTTTATTTAAGAGAGAGAGAGAGAGAGAGAGAGAGAGAGAGCCTGAGTGGGGGGAGGGGCAGAGGGACAAGCAGATTCCCCATTGAGCGCAGACCCTGATGCAGGGCTTGATCCCAGGACCCTGAGATCATGACATGAGCCAAAGTGAGACACTTAACAGACTGAGCCACCCAGGCGCCCCAGAGATGTATTCTTAATGATTAGTCTTTTTTTCAGGATCATGAAATTATAGAATTTTAGAGATGAAAGTAACTTGAGGTAACTTGGAGTCCAACCTAAAGCCCAGAGCTTTTAAGAGACTAGTGCTCTGATCTCTCTACTCCTTGTCTAAAGCTCTTCCATTAATACATATAATAAATTAACTGGACTCTGACTAATGCAGTCAACATAAAATTGGGCCATACTATAAAGGGTTAGATAGTAAAGTTTCTTTAAAGAAGCAAAAACACAATAGACAATAAAAGTCAAAGAAAGAGACTTTCTTACTCCACTAAACTGTATTTAAGTACCTAACTATGCTGTAATTAACAAAGTTACTCATTTTTTTTCATATTGGCCTAAATTGGTGATGATATTTTAACAAACTTGAATGTTTTAAATTAATGATCTTTAAATAAACAATCTGAGTCAACAGATAAGTTTACATTGAATCCATAATGTATGTTTTTTAGAAGTTAGACAACATTTCTGGTGATTCCCTTATCAGATTACATAATAACTGATGAGTGGGGATGAACCAATGGCAGAGGGGTCATGAATTCAGTTTCCTTCAGGATTCAGATAATTGGTTGTCATGTGATATGAATAGGGTAGGAATTGTGTTGAACTGGAGAGCCTTTGTCTTCAGTTCAACTTATCTTTGCCATTCAGCTCCAAAAACTTGTTGCCATATAGAATAATGGGCTTTGTATCAGTTCTTCCAATTACTGAAGAGAAACTAGAAATCCAGACTTTAATATGAAATCTATTAGACTGTAAAAATAGGAAGTGGGTTGAAAATTTTTACACAAACTATATTTCTCAGCCAAATCATCTGTACAGTGGGGATAAAAGAGCTCTACCATATAACTTTCACTTTTAAAATATGCATTCATTTGATAACCTTTGAAAAACCATTACTCAGTCTTGCTCTAAGAGAATTTGAAATTTAATCATCACCTAATACCATGCAAATTAATTACTATATTCTCACATAGTATATATTATGTCTGATAATAGAATTATGAAGAAAGTAGTATGGGAATTTAGAGAAAGGACACATTAAATTTATTAAATATGTGAACAGAAGGAAATCTTAGAATTTCAAATTAGCAATAAATAAAAGCCAAAGGAAATTTGGGTATTCTAAAATAGCAATGATTTGCTAAGGAAATTGTGAAGGAAAACTGGGTATAATTAATGGTATAATATGTGGTAAATAACCTTAAGCAGCATTTCAGTGCCCCATAAAATTAGTTAGGCTCTGAGTAGAATCATATCCTTTTATAATTATAATGATTTATAGAATATATACATCTCTGTACTACATGGAAAACTGATAAAATGGGTGTTATCTACAATGCTGAAAGGTAACATTATGATACACTTTTACTATATTAGGATTTTAATTTAGCTATATGCTTTATATTAAACATTATTTTCTTTTTATTGGAACTTTTCATTTTTATCTTTCATTAGTTCTTCGAGCAGCTTTCAAAAGTTATTAATAAAAATCCTTACTGTCAATGAGAAAAATCTATTAAATTTGTAAGAAAATCGCATCTGTAACTTCAATAAAGTATCCAAGAATATAGAACCTTAGAAGTGTTTATCTTTTATTATCTGCCTTAGGACTACAAGGATTTAAGTGTTTTTATAAAACCAATAAAAGAAGAGTAATTTGATGGCTTATTTACTCTTTATAACCTTTAGACAGTGTCATGCTTTTTTTTAAAATGCTTGCTTCAGGCTGTAGTTTTACAAGATGTGCTGTGTATTGGTCAGATCTCTTCAATTCTTGACCCTGAACAGATTTAGGGACATAGTACATACAGCAGGCACATGTCCAAGCAGCCAAAACTGTAACTGGTTACTTTTATTCTCCTTTTCAAACTCATAATCCACCTCCTACAAAATTGCCCAGTTCAGTTTCTCATGTTGTCTAATAAAATACTAATAATTTTTTCAGATAGTTTCTTTGATTAACTACAAAGTATTCAAGATAAATATCACTAATATGCATGGAATAGCCTAAAAGTTCATATTTTAAAGAACCTCTTTCCTAATTAGTATTTAAGCTACTGTTTTCATATTATTCAACTTAGTCTATTACAAAGATTTCTGAAATAGAAAAATATTCTAAGAACATTTGTAGCAATTCCTTTTTATATATATATTTTTAAGATTTTATTTATTTATTTGACAGAGACACAGCGATTCTTAATGCTTTTGTTTTTCTATTCAACAAATATTTCTAATTGTTATTTTGAAATGTTCTACCAAATATCAGAATGTACTTCTATATTTAAAATAAGTAATATGATTTTGAATGTCTTTCTATCTTCTGTGGGATATGAAGATTAGATTCTGAGGTTTTTGAAGGAAAGGAGTGTATCATAACAATCCATATTGTCCCACAGCACTCACAATTTCTTACAGGTAATAAAATGGCATGTTTAAGAGGCTCTGGAGACAGATCATCTAGGTTCAAATACTAGCTCTGCTGTTTAGCTGCTATGTGCATTTAGGGGAGTTACTTATTCTCTTGCTAACCTAGTTTCCTCATCTATAAAATGGTGATAATAAGAGTACTTACCTCGAAAAATTATACCTATGATTAAATTAATACATAAAAGGTGCTTAGAACAATATCTAAATCACAGTAAGATCTCAGAACCCATTTAAAAGAGATCTGTATAACGAGGCCCACATGAAGAAAGCAGTATCTTGCACATTTCTAATCCAACTTCTTTGGGATTTGGTAAGATGCATACATCTTATCAAGATATAAAATGTTTCTGTCTACCCAGGCCAGTTCTACTCCTACTCCTTCCCCAAGAGGCAACCACTTTTTTGATTATTTTCCACTGTCAATTAGTTTTATTTTTTCTGACACTTCATATAAATGGAATCATACATATGTACTCTTTTAGGTAAGGCTTCTTTCACTCAGCATGATGTTTTAAATTCATCCATATTGTTGTGTCTATCAGCATACAGATCCATGTTTGTTAAGTGTACACTTATGTATTTCATTTTCTCTGGAGTGATTATAAATTATGTTGTATTTTTTATTTTGTTTTCGATAGTGTATAGAAACATGATATTTTGGGTGTTGATCTTGTATCCTGAGACCCTGTTGAACTCAGTTATTAATTCTGGGAGATTTTTTATAGATTCCTTGGGGTTTTCCATGTATACAATCATGTCATGTACAAATAGAGACAGTTTACTTCTGTCTGATTTGTTTCCTTCCTTTTTTTCTCTCCTCTCTTTCTCTCTCTTTCCTTTTTTCCCTTTCCTTGTCTGTCTATCCATCCATCTAGTCTTTTATCATTAAATATGATGTTAAGTATAGTGTTTTTATGAATGCTCTTTATGAAATTGAGATAATTCTCTCTATTCCAAACTGGCTGAGAGTTTTTATTATAAATGAGTGTTGGGTTTTGTCAGTTGTCTTTTCTGTGTTAATTGTTATGGTCATGTGACTTTTTTTCTTTAGCATGTTGATATGGTGAGATATATCAACTTAATATTGTTGTTGAATCAGCCTAATATATCTGGAATAAATTCTACTTGGTGATGGTATATACATTGTTGGATTCCATTAGCTAATATGTTGTTGAGGATTTTTCCATCAAAATTTGTGAGAGGTATTGGTTTTAGTTTTCTTTTTTTGTACTGTCTTTGTCTAGTTTTGGTGTCACAGTACACAGGCCTTATAAAATGAGTTGGGATGTGTTCCTTCCTCTTTTATTTTTCTGGAAGAAACTGTGTAAAAATGGTGTTAATTTTTTATATGTTTGGTAGAATTCTCTAAAGATGAAACCATGTGGGCCTGGACATTTATTTTCTTGGGAGCTTTTAAACTAGTGGTTATAGGGCTATTTATTTATTTTATTTATTTTACTTTTTTATTGTTATGTTAATCACCATATGTTACATCATTAGTTTTTGATGTAGTGTTCCATGATTCATTGTTTGTGCATAACACCCAGTGCTCCACGCAGAACGTGCCCTCTTTAATACCCATCACCAGGCTAACCCATCCCCCCACCCCCCTCCCCTCTAGAACCCTCAGTTTGTTTTTCAGAGTCCATCGTCTCTCATGGTTCATCTGTAGGGCTATTTAGATTGTCTGTATCACCTTGGATCAGGTTTAGTAGTTTGGGATTTTAAAGAATTGGTCCATTTCTGTAAGTTGTCAAATTTATGAGCATAAACTTGTTTGTAGCATTCCCTTATTAACTTTTTAATGGTTGCAGAATCTGTACATGGTTTCTTTTAGCTCTTAGAGCATATTTAAATTGTTGATGTAAAGTCTTTGTCTAGTAAGTCCATTGTCTGTACTTACTCAGAGACAGTTCTTTTTAACTTTTTTTTTTTTTGCCTGTGTATGGATCACACTTTCTTGTTTCTTTGTACGCTTTGTATTTTTTGTTGAGAACTGGACATGGACATTTTGAATATGTGGCAACTCTGGAAATCAGATAATTTTCCTTCCCATGGTTGCTGTTTGTTGTCATTGTTTAGTGGCTTTTCTGAAAAAATTTTGCGAAGTCTGCTGTTTTCTGTCATGTGTGGCCACTGAAGTCATTGTGCTCTTAATGATCAGCTAGTGCTTTGTTTGGCAGAGATTTCCTTAAATACCTGGAGCCAAAACAACAACAACAACAACAACCTCCCAGGTTTTGTAGAAGGGCTCTCTCTATGCGTGTTGGGGCATACCTTCAACACTGTATACAGGCACTTTATGGGGCGCCTGGGTGGCTCAGTCATTAAGCGTCTGCCTTCGGCTCAGGTCATGATCCCAGGGTCCTGGGATCGAGCCCCGCATTGGGCTCCCTGCTCAGCAGGGAGCTTGCTTCTCCCTCTCCCACTTCCTCTGCTTGTGTTCCCTCTCTGGCTGTCTCTCTCTCTGTCAAATAAATAAAATCTTTAAAAAAAAACAACACTGTATACAGGCACTTTTCAAGTCTACCTGTTGAATTTTTCAACAGAAGAATCAGATTTCTTTAGTGATAACTTATGTTTATGGTGTAGGCTAATTCAGGAGTGTTACATGATTTTAAACAAAATCAGAGGATTTTTCTAAATAACTGCTTCCTGCTTGGCTTTGGGCCTTGTTCCTTGACTTTGGGACTTTTATGCTGCCTCCCAGAGAGAGTCTGTCTTTGCAGCCCTCCCCGCTGATCTCCCTGTTCTTTTTTATTTGTTGCTTCTTTGTCAGGTCGTGGCTGCAGGTGGGGGGAATACGGGCATTCTCTGACTTTTTTAAGCTTCAGTTTTTAGGTGAAACTGGGTCTCAGGGTGAGGTCTTCACAATAGTTCTGATCCTTCTTTTGTTTTTAATGCTGGGCCTACTGTATTCCTATATTCTTGCTGTTTTTCTGCTCCTCCTGCTGTGATAGAGCTGTTATTTTATTTTCCTAGCCTGCTTCTAGCTGCAGTGGCTTTTCACAGGAGCTCTCATGCTGTCATTTTGATTGCCCCTCCCCCTGTAGATTAGGCTCTTGTTCCTTAGGGGAGATGAGGAAGACTGGTCTGTCGAGGTGGAGTTTTCAGTGGTGGCCCTTGGTCCCCTTTCCCAGCTGTAGAGGGTTTCCACTAGTGTTCTTAAGTATAGTTTTTGTTGCCCTTTCCCTTACAGATTAAGATTCTTGGTCTGTAGGAGAAATAGGGAAGATGGGTTGTTACTGCTCTTCTCTTTCCCAGCCAGTACCACAGGGGAGAGCTTCTCAGATTGTTGGATTCTTCCCATCCTTCCCTGGAAGCACTTGGTGGGCTTCCTGAAGGAATAACCTTATAAAAAATATAAAACCTCCTTATTTCTGGGGCCCCTGGGAATTCATATTCTTACACTAGTCCACGTTCTGCCTTTACCAATTTATTAAGAACTTTCAGCTGAGTTTTCTTATCAGCACTCAGTGGTTTATGTCCCAGGTAAACAAATGCTATGGTTCTCTTCTCCCTGCTGGAGAGAGTTATCCAGAGTTTGGGTTAATTGAATGATCTGGGACCTCAGTTCTCTGATGGGTTTGTCTATCTGATTTGCAATTTGTCCAGATTTTTTTCTTGTTGTAAGCATGAGAGGATGCTCTTTTTATCTTTCTACAAAGAGCTGAAATGTAAAATTTTAAAGTCCTAATTTTCCTAGCATTTTTCTTTTTGATTTAGGAAGCAGAAACTCAGTATGAAGAGCAGATTGGTAAAATTATTGTGGAGACAGAAGAACTTAAATGGCAAAAGGTGAGTTTTTGTTGTTGTTGTTGTTGTTGTTGTTTTAAGATTTACCCCAGAGAGAGTGAGCACGTACGTGAGTGGTGGGGGAGGGGTAGAGGGGAGAGAAACTCAAGCAGACTCCTCTGAGCATGGAGCTGATGTGGGGCTCAGTCTCACCATCCTGAGATCATGACCTAAGCCAAAATCAGGAGTTGGATGCTTAATGAACTGAGCTACCCAGGTACCCCAAAAGTGAGTATTTTAAATTTTTATTTCAAATTAATCTTTTTAGCATCTACTGAAAGAGGTATTCTAATCCTTAATTGCAGTTGGAATTTTTAAATTTCCTAAACATATTTGGAGATTGTGCATCATTTTAAACAAAGTCTCAAGAGAATTCTGACTAAAATTGTTTTTAATAACATCTGGGCCTCCAGAACACTGAGAATGAAATTTTTTTCCAGGCTTTCTGATAATCTGAAAACTACTATGATCTATTTAATGTGTGAGAAACACACTATGTATTATAAGGGAGTCAAAATATTTTTTAAGAAGTGAAACCTCTTCATTTTCCCAGGCTGTTATTACATACTATAAGCAAATATTAAAAAAAACCTGGTATCAGAGGGACACCTGGTTGGTTTTTTCGGTAGAGCCTGTGACTCTTGATTCCAGGGTCATGGTTCAAGCCCCAAGTTGTGTGTGGACCCTGCTTAAAACAAAAACAAAAACAAAAAACAACTGCCAGTATCATCAGATCTGATTTTCTCTCTAGACTTATTTATATGGAAGCATTTTTGATAGTGCTTCTCATGCCTCGCCACCAAAGTAATCTTAATAGCTAAAAATTGAAATCTTAATTATGATGGCCCCCTTCTTTTCACTCTTTGGCAATATTGAAATAGGAAGTTGGAGGTAACATATTAGAATTCAAGTGACAGAGGATAGCTCAAACTAGAAATGATGGGAATTTTGAGACCAGACAGGCCCACAAGGTTGTGTAGAATATGGGAGTAAAACTAGGGTTGGGTTTTATGAGGTCCAAGGTATCGAACCTCTCTGCAGAAAGAAGAAACAGATAAACACTAAGTACAAACTGAAACTCCAAGCAGATTTCAAAATGTAAAGTCCTATCTTATTTTTGGATAGAGAGAGTCAACAGTATAAAGTTATCCAAATCCTTAAGTTAATCAGTATGTTTAATACAATCCAATACCAAGAGTGTGTTTGCTGTTCTTAAGCTGTTCTAAGGTTTATGTGGAAATAAACGTACAAGAGTGTCTGGGAAATTTTTGAAAAAGCACAGGACGAAATAATCACACTAGATTCTTAAATATATTATTATAAACTGTAGTAATTAAGGTAGCTTGGTGTAGCATACATGAATAGGTATTCCTCAGAACATAATAGAGTCTAGAAGTAGATTCAAATCATAAGATAAATTAGTGAATGATAAAGGTGGCATTTTTTATTCTGACAAAATTCTAAACTTTCTTTGGAATTTTCACGTCCTTTTTGAGCTAAAGCAGTAAGTAGTTAAATGGAGTCAGTGTTAGAGCTCTCCTCATCTTTAGAACAACAAAAACTTGCCCATGTATTGTAGAAGAGTGGAGTTACAGAGAAATTTAAGTTCCTTAAGGTTCCTCAGTAAACCCCTGAGGCATAGTTATCCAGGTAAATTGTTGACTTTCCCAGGACAAAACAAACAGGTCACACCATCTTGATCTAAAGGAACACTATAGAAAGCAGAACGTATATTTACAGTGGTAAAATATGTAGAGTCAGATAGCACTGAAGGTAAAATAGTATTTGGGCTCAGTACTACAAAGAATTGGGGCCACGGTTATTTTCTTTTTCTTGAACAGATCTTTATCTTCACCCATTGGGTTTCTTGACTGGGAAACAACAATGTTCAAAGACGGGTATAAAATGTGATTGATCCTTTCTCTATTAGGCTTTTAGACTATTGGCTTTAAATCTTAACGTCTGGTTTTAGAGATTATGTAAAGTTAAGTAGAGGTTTGCTGCTAATATCAGTACGACATTTTGCCCACAAAGAGTGCCACTTCAAAGAAATCTTAATTTGGTTTGATCATACACAGAGGTACCAGTAAGTCAGTATCTGAATGATTAGCTGTGATCTGATTACAACAGAAAAATCCTCAGGGATCTTAAAAAAAAAAAAAAAAACAGGGAAGAATTTAATTTTGCAGTTCTGTTTACATAGTAGATTCCTTTCTCTTATGCTAATGGGTGTGGTGTCAAAAAGGAGAAAATAATATGTCTCACTTGAGGATCCAAGGATAACAGTTGGAGGCTGAAACAGTAGGGAGTATCTCTGGATTATTAGAGATATTCACTCTCTGAGTAGCTCATGGACTCTGAGAAAGAGTGATGATGGCAGGATTAATGGTATGACTAAAAATTTTGCAAAGTTTCTTTTAATATTTAGAGAAATTTCTCTTTGCAAGTTTGAGGATAAAATGGGAAGTTGGGTGCATGATTTGCCTTCAGAGCAGTATCATTGATTTGCCCACTTGATGTTTTTCCCCTTCATTTTCTTAGCTAGTTCAGGAAGGTTTTTCCCCAGTGCCCTTTCTGTTTATAATAAGTATCTACAAGTGTCTTTACCAAGAGGCTCACTCCTTCAGTGCTTGATGACTGGAGTGGGAACATTAAGTTGTTTTATCTGTAAGGCCTCCAGTTTATTCTGCTTTTGTTCAAAGGCTTTTTGAACATATGGATTTGAGATCTAGTAATGGGGCTATTTCCTATTCCAGTTTTTGTTGCATATTAAATCTCCTATTTCCAGGTTTAAGGCTGGTCACAAAAAGTAAGGAGAAGCTAGAGGTCACATTTACTTGAGAATGTACTCCTCAGGGAACCTATCCCTGAGGTCTTCAATGAATTCTTTCCTTGCTTGCAGGAGTGGATTAGAGTCTAATTTAGTTTCATGGAAAACTGGATAATAGCCTCTGAAAGATTTTGTCCAACATCTACAGCTTTTCTAAATCTGTCTGGTTTCTTGTGCATTTTGTGATGTCCTGTCATTCTTGGGGTCTTCTCACTTTGCTTTTTCCATTCTTTTCTTTTTTTTTTCATTTGAGAGTATGAACCATTGGTACAGATCTGGGAACTGGTAGTACTATTTTTTAAAATTAGCTATAAGAATTGAAATATTTTTTAAAGTTTATTTTATTTTATTTTTTTGGTAATCTCTGTGCCCAGAACAGGGTTCAGACTCATGCCCCAGAGACCAAGAATCATATGCTCTTCAGACTGAGCCAGCCAGGTGCCCCAAGAAGTAAAATATTTTAAAGTAATTGCTAACTTCAGAAAAAACAAAAAGCTCTGTTAGATAGAATTGTAATTACGGTATATTATATGGCTGAGCATTGAGTAAAAATTGCGTAGTCATGATAGTATAAATACTGAAGATTGATTTAAGTCACAGTTTTTATTTAACTCTGTTGGAGGAATAGAGGGAACAGATGTTAGGTAATGGTTGTACAAGAAGGCCAAACTCCCAACTATCATAATAGAAGTCAGATAAAAGTTTTAAGTTGGTAGATCAACATATATTTAGAAACATAGAGTCAAATAACAAACACTGGAAGATCTAATTTTTTTTTAAGTGTGAGAATTATTCACTAAACATAGAAAAAAGTTTGAAGTCATCTTGAATCTGAAGAATAGAACACACAGCTTCTATCAAAAAGGGCGGGAGAGAAGAAAAAAAAAGAAATGGAATCATATATGTGGATTTAAAAAAAATGCCCTATAGTGGTTTTGATTTTATAAAAAAAATTACTTCAGTGAATTTAAAGAATTGTGTCCTCATGTGAACATTTGTGCTTAGATAATAAAATGGGTTTCTTTGGGAACTCTAAAAGACTATAAGCGTCTTGTGTACTAAGACTACTAATTTTAATAACTTTTGATGAAATATTTTCAAGAAAGCTTTGGAGTGAGCCATGTTTAGAGTTGTGTGTGTGTGTGTTTAGAGATTTATTTATTTGAGAGAGAGAGAGAGAGATAGCAAGTGCATGCATGCGAGCAGCGTCGGGGGGAGAGGCAGAGAGAATCTCAGGCCAATGACCCTGAGATTATGACCTGAGCCTGTTATCAAGAGTTGGATGCTCAACTGACTGAGCCACCCAGGCACCCTGAGTCATGTTTAGAGTTTAAAATTTTATTTATTTATTTATTTTAAGATTTTATTTATTTATTTGAGAGCGAGAGAGAGAGCATGGGAAGGGGGAGTGTCAGAGGGAGAGGGAGAAGCAGACTCCCCAGCCAATCAGTGAGCCCGATACGGAACTTGATCCGGGACTCCAGGATCATGACCTGAGCTGAAGGCAGTCACTTAACCAACTGAGCCACCCAGGCATCCTAGAGTTTAAAATTTTAAAGAAATGCGTTTTATCATGAAGAAGCAACTGAAAGAATAATTACTGTATGCTGATGCATGACAGGTAAAAAAATCATAGAATTGGTTTAAAGTTGCGTTTCAAGAGCATACAATAATATGTGCAATAAATGTTTAACTTTTATTTAAATTATGAAACCTAATTAAAAGTTAAAACTGAAAGTTGCTCAAATTTATGCTTTAACTTTTCGTAATTTTTAAAATAGGAAACACTTCAGAATCAAAAGGAAACATTAGCAAAGCAACACAGAGAAGCAATGGCAGCTTTTAAAAAGCAGGTAATTTTATAAGGATAGGCAAACACTACAGTTTCAAATATTTCACCTCCCTCCTGTCCCCATATGAATATTATGGCATACTCACTGAAGACAAAAAGAGTATTATTAATGGAAGCAGGAGATAAAGTTATTTTGAATCACAGCTGACATGTAGTAGAATGAGTTAGTTAAGGGGAGAAATTGGGAAAACTGTTTTCTTGGAGATGTATTTTCATCTGTCTTAAATAAATTAGGTTAGTGACGTGTGTGCTTTTGTTCTTTCTCTCCCTTTCCCCTTTATCCCTTGGATTAGAGTATCCTAGGGTCTTACCTTTTCTGCTTTCTTCCTTTACCCAAGCCAGAAGGAGAATGCCGATGAAGAGCTGAGACGGAGGGAGGGAGATGTGGAGGATGAGGAGATGTGATTATCATGCACTGAGCCCTTCATAAATACTATCAGCAACTAAGAGCAGAGAAAAACATACATGTTTTAAAAAAAACATATATATATATGATTTAAAAAACTGAATAGCAACTCCTTCAGTTAAATTTTGAGTTCTATAGCTCTTCTTTACTACCTCAAATTATTCTTCAGTCCCTCATTAGAAAATATAAGTGTAAGAAATATGCTCATGAAAAATATTCTCAAGAAATTTTTTCCTTAGTCATTCCAGCATCGCCATTTTTTTCTTCCTTTTTCCTTCCCTCTTTTGTCTTTTTCTCCATACAAGTGTGTATGTTTAGAAAGAGAAATGCATAAAAAGAAATACACCTATATAAGGTAAATCACTAGTTGGTTGAGGTTATTTGTAGTTCACACTGTAGTGGGGATTTGTTTAAGCAGATGATAAACTTTCTTCCTTTTAGTCTGCGATTAGCCTCATCAAAGTTATGGGAGTTTTAATTGAAGACTAAGGAAGCAGAAGCCAAATATACCACATAGTAATCTCTAGGAGAGGGCAAGTCTAGGTCTCTCTTGTCACAAGAGACTTTCGGCAAAATAAGAATATCTGGGTATCTGAAGGGTAATGGAGAAAGTGCTCTTGGGCTCTTTTTTTTTTTTTTTTTCTTGTTCTTGTTTGTTTCTTTTCCTCCCTTCCCCTCCCCTCCCCACTCCTCTCCTCTTCCTGATTCTTGAATGTAAATGAGGGATGTGGAAAATGAGATGGAGAAGTTCCAAAGAAAAATTTTATTTCTTGACAATTTTACCTAGAATCCTTGTGTTGCTTAGAATATTCTATTAGTTTTCTTTGGCATGTTGACCCTAGTTACTCTGTTTTAAAATATCACTATTTATTTATGAGACAGCTACATGCATCTTTTAAAAAAATTTCAGAAAATACTGTCAATGCTAATACAAATGATACGGATTTCATAAAAGTGTGCCTTCAGAAAACATTACATATTATTTAAGAGTAGATGGCAAAATATTGAAACATTGAAGAAAAAAACCCGTGGAAGGAAAAACTAAATTTTCAGGGACCATTGGTATCCCTAATCATGTGATTAAATTGTTCATTTCTTTTGGTGACTGGCTTTTTGCCACCTTCCATGCCTTTTATTATTTTTATTTTCTCAGTGTAAAGGCAGCACATTCACATTGTATTACATGTAAAATATTTTTTAGTCTCACTGACCAGTGTAAATCACTACTAACAGTTTACTTACCTGTATTTTAACTCTTAAAATTATTTATCAGTTGCAAATGAAGATGTGTGCCTTGGAAGAAGAAAAGGTATTTATTAATTTTTTAATAATTTAAGGCATAGTTAAGTGCATTTGATTATCAATTGTTTACCACAATGAAAAGAAGTATTAGCAATAGATTAATGGAGACTGTTAATTGCTTAAAATCTTAGAAATTGAAAAGAGCCAAGGAAATCATGTTACCTCTGTCATTTTACAGTTGGTAGTACTGAAGCCTAGCAAGATTAAATGACTTGCTGAAGCTGAAGCTCTCATTCTGAAGTGGCGAAGTTGGGACTAGAACTCAGATCTCTTCAGCCCCCAAATTAATGTTTTTTCTATTCTGCTGTAATGTTTTTATTAAGTATTTTTTTAGTGCTTTTTCAGTGTAATTACCTGTTTAAATAAACTTTAAAATGATTTGCATCTGGATGCACACCAATTGGGAAAGAAGATACAACTCTGAACTAGAAATTCACCTAGCATTATTTTCTCTAATTATTTAATAGTTAATACATGTTTTTATTATGAATGAACATACTATTTACAAAGACCTTTTAAAAAATTCTCCCATATCTTTATAAGACAAATATACTTGTAACTTATTAATTAGAATATATTTATTCTAGCTGTGTGAATTAAATAATTATATAGTGTCCATAAATTCTTAGGAATGCTCTCCTGATAAAATGATTATCATGCACTGAAGCCTCCATAAATATTTGTTATAATATTACACTGATAAAATGATTTGTTATAATTTTCATTTGATGATATTTATAATCTTATGAAGGCCTTATTGTAAGTTCATATTTTGAAGTCATTAGGAATGTAAGTTGTGGTGCAGATCCAAGTTTAAAGATGTGAAGTGTTAGTTTTAAAGTAGAGGTTTTGGTTCTTGAGCTTTTGTATTTTCCCCATTAATAATATCATTTACATAGGAAAGTACTGAATTATAGTTTTTTCCTTAAAGGGAAAATATCAACTTGCTACAGAAATAAAAGAAAAAGAAATAGAAGGATTGAAGGAAACATTAAAAGCATTACAGGTAAAGTAACTTAGTATTGCTTAAAAAAATAATTTGGTATTTTAGCATTGTATTACTAAAATGTCCACTAAACAAGTAAGTTAGCAAAACAAAGCTGACAAAAATTCATATATCATATAACTTAGTAATTTTTTCCTGAAAGCCTTGAATTTCAAATTAGTAGGATTTTCCTCATCTTTTATTTTAAAAAGAAATATTAAAATAGCTTCATTATTTCTTACTGTAATATAATTAAATAAATATGTTATTTTTAACACTTTGTAAATAAAAAAACCAAGTCAGGCCTATGTATTATAACTGATTACCTGTGGTCGTTAAAAGTGAAAATAGAATAGCATTAAGCAAGTCATGATTATTTGTTAAGTAGTGTGCTTATTTTCTGCAAATACAGAGATGACAGAAACATCACATTTGCCTTTAGGCTGTTCAAAGTCTCATATAGAATACAGAGGCATACAACTAATGATGATTCGTTAAGTATATTTATTGAGGTCTACAATGTGCCAAGCACTGTTCTAACCACTGGAGATATAGCAATGAATAAAAAGAACAAAAATCTTTACTTTTATGGAGCTTCCATTCAAGGTGGGGGAAAACAAGCAATAAAATGAGAAACAAAGTAAAATAAAGATTGTTAGGAGAGAAATACATGATTTTGAAGTTATGACCCTGTAGATAACATTAATTACAAAGACCAAAATATATTTTTACAATGGAAGGATCCTGACGGTCACTACCTTAATCAGGTAATTCACATCATAGTGTGGATTTGTTTAAGCATCTGATAAACTTTCTTTCTTTAGTTGATTAAGGTAGTAAGAAGATTCCCTCTTCTTCGTATCCTCACCAACCTTGTTATCTCTTGTCTTTTTGGTCATAGCCATTCTAAAAGGTGTTGGATGATACCTCTTTGGGTTTGATTTGCACTTCCCTGATGATTAGTGATGTTGGAACACCTTTTCATATACCTGTTGGCCATTTGTATGTCTTTCTAGAAAAGTCTATTCTGGTCCTCAGCCCATTTTTTATATTGGTTTTGTTTTGTTGCTGTGGAGTGTACGAGCTTCTGATATATTTTGGTTATTAACCCCCATCAGATACATGGTTTGCAAATGTTTCTCCCGTTATAGGTTGCCTTTTCACTCCATTGATTATTTCCTTTGCAGAAGCTTTTTAGTTTTATGTAGTTCTAGTAGACTATTTTTGCTTTTATTGCCTGTGCTTTTAGTGTCCTATCCAAAAAAATCACTGCTTGTGCTAATGTGAAGGAGCTTTTCCCCTGTGTTTTTTCTTCTGGTAGTTTTATGGTTTCAGGTCTTATGTTTAAGTCTTTAATTCATTTTGAGTTGATTTTTGTATATAGTATGAGATTTTGTATATGGTGTGAGATAAGGGTCTCATTTGTTTTCTGCATGAGGGTATCCACTTTCTCTAACACCCATTATTGAAGATTATCTTTTCCCCATTGTGTATTCTTGGTACCCTTGTTAAAGATCAGTTAGCTGTAGTTGCACGGATTTCTGGTCTCTCTCTTCTGATCCATTTAATCGGTATGTCTGTTTATACCAGTAACATATTGTTTTGATCACTGTAACTTTGAAATATATTTTGAAATCTGGAGGCATGGTGCCTCTAGCTTTGTTCATCTTGCTCAAGTTTGCTTTAGCTATTATTTTCTGATTTTAGGGGCTTTCGTGGTTCTGTATGAATTTTAGGATTTTTTTTTTCTGTTTCTGTAGAGATTAACATTGTGATTTTGACAGATTGCATTGAATTGGTAGATCACTTTGGATAATAGGGACATTTTCACAATATCCTTCTATCCATGAACACAGGATGTCTTTCCACTTAATCTTTTAAAATTTCCTTCATCTATGTTTTATAATATTCAGTGTACAAATATTTTACCTCTTTGGTTAAATTTATTCCTAAATATTTTTTTGGTTGTTGTGAATAGGATTGTTTTCTTAATTTCTTTTTGGATAGTTTGTTGTTTGTGTATAGAAATATGGCTGACTTCTGTATGTTGGTTTTGTATGCAATGTATGCATGTAATGCATACAATGTATGCATGTAATGCAGTAATGCAACATTACTGTATTCATTTATTAGTTCTAACATGCTTTTGTTGAGTCTTTAGGGTTTTCTACATAACTGATCACGTCATCTCCAAACAGAAAATTTTACGTCTTTTGGATTTCGATGCCTTTTATTTCTTTTTCTTGTCTAATTGCTCTGGCTAGGACTTTCAGCACTGTGTTGAAGAAAGTGGTAAGAATGAGCATCTGTGCCTTCTACTGAGTTGATGGTGATGTTTACTGTGGGCTTTTTATATATGGCCTTTATTGTGTTGAGGTAAGTTACCTGTGTACTTATTTTTTTTTAGAGTTTTTGTCATGGATGGATGTTAAATTTTGTCAGATGCATTCTCTACATCTATTGAGATAAACTTGTGGATTTTTAAAATTCTGATAATGTGATGTATGACATTTATTAATTTGCATATGCCGGACCATCTTGCAGCCCAGGGATAAATCCCATTTGGTCACATGTATGAACTTTTAACATGCTGTTGAATTTGGATTGCTAGACTTTTATTGAAGACTTTTGCATCTATGTTCATCAGGGATATTGGTCTGTAGTTTTCTTTTCTTGTATTATCTTTTCCTGACTTTGTTATCAGAGTGGTGCTGGCCTCATAAAATGAGTTTGGAGGTGTTTCTTCCTCTTCTCTATTTTGGAAGAATTTAAGGATTGGGATATTAATTCTTCAAAAGTTTAGTAGAATTAATCCACGAAGCTATCTGGTTTGGGGTTTTTTCTTTCTTGGGAGGTTTTTAATTACTGATTCAATTTCCTTATTTGTGATGGGTATGTTCAGGCTTTCTCTTTCATCTTTTCTTCAGTTTTGAAAGGTGTGTTTCTAAGAATATCTATTTCTTCCGGGTTATCCAATTTGTTGGTGTATAGTTGTTTCTTTTTATTTCTGAGGCATCCACTGTAATGTCTCCTTCCATTTCTGACTTTATTGATTTGAGTCTTCTCTCCTTTTGGTAGTCTAGCTCAGGGTTAGTAGATTTCACTTATCCTTCCAAAAAAATAACTCTTAATTTTGTTGATTTTTTTTTTCCTCTTGTTTTTCTGTTTATTAGTTAATTTATTTCTGTTCTAATCTTTATTATTTCCTTTTGCTGATTTTGGGGTTAGTTTGTTCTCTTTTTTCCTAGTTCTTTGAGATGTAAGATTAGATTGTTTATTTGATATATTTCTTTTTTTTTAATATAAGCATTTATCATTATAAAATCACCCATTACTACTGCTTTTGTCACATCCCATAAGTTTTGTTATGTTGTGTTATTGTTTTTATGTGTCTCAAGATACTTTTTAGGGGTGCCTGGGTGGCTCAGTTGGTTAAGCGACTACCTTCAGCTCAGGTCATGATCTCAGGGTCCTGGGATTGAGCCCCACATCGGGCTCCCTGCTTGGTGGGAAGCCTGCTTCTCCCTTTCCCACTCCCCCTTCTTGTGTTCCCTCTCTTGCTGTCTCTCTCTTTGTCAAATAAATAAATAAAATCTTAAAAAAAAAAGATACTTTTAAAATTCCCCCTTTTTGGACACAGTGATTGTTCAAGAGTGTTGTTTAGTTTCCACATACTTGTGAATTTTCCCGTTTTCTTACTGTTATTGATTCTTGTTTCATTCCACTGTAGGCGGAAAAGATACTTGGAATGATTTTGATCTTCTTAAATTTGTTAAGACTTGTTTTGTGACCTAACATGATCTATCCTGGAGAATGTTTCATGTGTACTTGAGAAGAATGTGTATCCTTCTGCTGTAGGGTGAAAAGTTTTGTATATATCTGTTAGGTCCATTTGATCCATAGTGAGGTTTAAGTCAGCTGTTGCTTGATAGATTTTCTTTCTGGATGTTTTGTACATTATTGTAAGTGAGGTATCAAAGTCTCCTACTATTACTGTATTTCTGTCAGTTTCTCCCTTCAGATGTGTTGATATTTACTTTATATACTTCAGTGCTCGGATGTTGGATGCATATACAGTTGTTATAGCTTCCTGTTGAACTGACTCCTTTGCATTATATCATGACCTTTTTTTTTGTCTCCACAGACAGATTTTGACCTGAAGTCTGTTTTGTCTGCTATAAATATAGGCACCCCTGTTTTATTTTTGGTTACTATCTGGTATATCTCTTTCATCTCTGTGCTTTCAGACTATTTGTGTCCTTAAATCTAAAGTGAGTCTTTTGTAGAAAGCACAGTAGTCCCCTTTTATCAGTGGGGAGTATGTTTCAAGACCCTCAGTGGATGCCTGAAACCATGGATAGTACTGAACCCTAAATATACTGTTTTTTTATATACGTAAATACCTATGATAAAGTAAATTAAGCACAGTAAGAGATTAACAATAACTAATAATAAAACAATTATAAACAATATATGGTAATAAATGTTGTGTGAATGTGATCTCTCTTTTTCTCTTTTTTTCCCCTCTCTTTCTTAAAATATCTTATTATACTAAACTCACCCTTCATGGCACCTGGGTGGCTCAGTCGGTTAAGCATCTGACTCTTGATTTCAGCTCAGGTCATGATCTCAGGGTTGTGAGATCGAGCCCCACATCAGGCTCCACACTCAGCAGGGAGTCTTCTTGAAGATTCTCTCTCTCCCTCTCTCACTCTCTTTCTCTCTCAAATAAATAAATCTTTAAAAAAATACATACTCACCCTTCTTCTCTTCTTTTGATGGTGTGAGATGATAAAATGCCTATGTGATGAGATGAAGTGAGGTGAGTGATGTAGTGTTAGGCTCCTGTTAACCTTCTGATGATACATCAGGAGAATCATCTGCTTCTGAATTGCAGTTGACCATGGGTAATTGAAACCATGGAAAGTGAAACCACAGATAAGCGGGAACAGCTATCTATCATTTGATCTTGTTTTTTTTTTCTTTTTTTATCTTGTCACTCTTTGCCTTTTGGTTGGAAAGTTTAATACATTTACATTTAAAGTAATTATTGATAGGTGTGGAATTACTGCTATCATTTTGTAAATTGTTTTCTGTTTTGCAGTAGTTTTGTACATCTCTTGTCTTCCTTTGTTCAGTTTGATGTTTTTGTAGTGCTTTTCTCTGATTTTTTTTTTATCTTTTGTGTATGTATTATAGGTTTTTATCTTTATGGTTATCTGAAGTCTACACTTTGCCCCCTCAACTTTCTGTTCTTATAGCCAAGGTTTGCATCTTTTTATATTGTGTATTCATTAATAAATTTTTATTTCTTAACTTTTATATAAGGGTTAAAAGTAATTTATGTACTACCAATTCAGTCTTGAATTACTCTGTATTTGTCTATATACTTACCTTTACAAGTGAGAATTATACTTTCATGTGCTTTTGCATTGCTGTTTGGCATGTTTTTGTTTCAATTTGAAGAACTTCCTTATGTATTTTTTATAAAGCAAGTCAAGTGGTAACTGATTTCCTTAGTTTTTGTTTGGGAAAGACTTTCTCCTTCATTTTTTAAATGGTAGTTTTGCTAGGTATAGTATTCTTGGTTGGCAGATTTTTCTTTTGATACTTAGACTATATCATCCCACTCTCTTGTGGCCTGCAAGGTTTCTGCTGAGAAGTTTACAGATAATCTTACTGGAGTTCCCTTATACTTGACAAATTGGATTTCTCTTGATACTGTCAGACTTCTCTTTTTCCTTGACTTGACAACTTGATTATAACTTGTCTCTGTGTATTCTTCTTTTGGTTCATTCTGTTTGTAGTGCTCTGAGTCTCATGAATCTGGATGTCCATTTCCCTCCCAAGATTTGGGAAGTTTTCAGCCATTATTTCTTTGAATAAGCTTTATTTTGCCCCTTTCTCTTTTCTCCTTCTGGGACTCCCATAGTGCTTATGTTGATTCCTTTGATGCTGTTTTATAAATCTTTTAGGCTTTCTTCACCCTCTTTCATTCATTTTTCTTCTCTGATTGAATAATTTCAAATGATCTGTCTTTGAGTTCACTAGTTCTTCAATTCACTGTGGCCTTAAAGCTCTCTCTTGCATTTTTTCATTTCATTCATTGCATTCTTCAGCTTTACATTTTTTTTTTTTTTGGTTCTTTTAAAAATGACTTCTATTTCTGTATTGAATTTATTTTTATACATGTATTTTCCTAATTTAAAATCTATGACTATCATTTATTTTGTTGCTCAAATTATCCTTGATTTGGCTAGTGGAAGTCCATAAAACTGATTCCTGAATCCTTTAGATATGTCTTCATTCTTTGAGCATTTTCCTGCTTTTAGATAAAAGCAAAATGTGCCAGGATCATTTTGTAATTTACCTGACCTTGCACTGGAATGAATCCCATGTTGCCCTGGTTCCTTTTAGTGGAAAATGGTATGTAGAAGCAAAGATCTGGGCACTATTGTACTTATTACTATTGATACATCACTGCTCTCAGACTTTCTTGGTGGACAGAGATCTACGTATGTATTTATATATACATAAATATAATTTATATTTATGTTTATTTATAATTTATAATGTTTATTTCCCTAACAACCTATGTATATCAAAAATCATGAATTCACATTACCTCCAATTTTAATACAAAACCACAAGGTTAATTTTAGTTTATTTCCTTTCTGTATTTATACATTTCTTTCCTCTTACAGTGAGAAATGTGCCATTCTTTATCCTTAATATATTTACCTCTTTGATAAACTACCCTGTATTCAACCAGTTTACCATTTTGCCATGCCTTCCTTCCTAATATGGATGCCCTCTTTTCCGTGCTTGGACTCTGACATCATGAACTGGGTTGCCCTTTTTCAGGGTTGCCCTCCTCACCTTACTCAGCTTCCTTTTAAATTTTAATTCCAGTATAGTTAACATACAGTGTTATATTAGTTTCGGGTGTACAACATGGTGATTCAGCAATTCCATACATCACTCAGTGCTCTTGATGACAGAGGCACCCCTTAATCACCATCACCTATTTCACTCATCCCCCCACCCACCTTCCGTCTGGTAACCATCAGTTTATTCGTTATAGTTAAGAGTCTTTTTCTTGGTTTGCCTCTCTCTTTCTCTTTAAACTTTGCTTGTTTGTTTTGTTTCTTAAATTTCACATGCAAGTGAGATGATATGGTATTTGTCTTTCCCTGACTGACTTATTCTGCGTAGCATTGTACACTCTAGCTCCAACTATGTCGTTGCAATGACAAGATTTCATTCTTTTTTATAGCTGAATAATACTCCATTTTATATATATATATATACCACATCTTCTTTACCCATTCATCAGTCAACGGACACTTGGGCTGCTTCCATAGTTTGGCTGTTGTAACACAGCTATAAACATAGGGGTGCATATATTCCTTTGAACTAGTGTTTTTGTATTTTTGGGGTAAATACCCAATAATGTGATTGCTGAATCATAGGGTAGTTCTCTTTTTAACTGTTGAGGAACCTCCATACTGTTTTCCACAGTGGCTGCACCAGTTTGTGTTCCCACCAACAGTGCATGAATGTTCTCTTTTCTCCACATCCTCCCCAACACTTGTTGTTACTTGTGTTTCTGATTTTAGCCATTCTCACAGGTGTGAAGTGATATCTCATTGTAGTTTTGATTGGCCTTTCCTTGCTAATAGTGATGTTGAGCATCTTTTCATGTGTCTGTTGGCCATCTGTATGACTTCTTTGGAAAAATGTCTTTCATGTCTTCTGCCCATTTTTTAATTGGATTATTTGTTTTGGGGGTGTTGAGTTTTATAAGTTCTTTTTTTTTTTAAAGATTTTATTTATTTATTTGACAGAGACACAACGACAGAAGGAACACAAGCAGGGGGAGTGGGAGAGGGAGAAGCAGACCCCCTGCTGAGCAGGGAGCCTGATGCGGGACTTGATCCCAGGACCCTGGGATCATGACCTCAGCTGAAGGCAGATGCTTAATGACTGAGCCACCCAGGTGCCCTAAATAAAGAAATTTTAATGGCCGTTCACTAAAAAACATGTAAACAATTACAAGGTCTACAAAAGGGAAACTGATAGTTCCTTACTACAGTCCCAAATAACATAAAGCCAGTTAATAGAAAATTAATGGGAAAATAAGGTTTGCTGTAAGAAATGTATTTTATAGTCGGCTTTTTATAAAATTTTTCATAAAGTGAGGGATAACTATAATAGGAAGACATTTGCACTTTATCTTTGAAATTGTCTTCTGTACTTAATAAATTATTTAGTGTCAGTATAGTTTTGTTTCTGTATTGGAAAGATGCTTGTATCTTAATAGTATAATCCACTTCTATGTAATTTTAGAATGAAAAGTCATTATATATAATAGCCTCCATAAAAAGATTTCATGTGAGTCTAGTTATATTACTTTCAAATTCTATTTATGTTTCATAGGAATGTAACTGTGTGGTAGCTTTTTAAGGTGGGAAGTGCACTAGAGACGTTGATAAAATGTAGCTGTGAATCATGATTCAGAAAGAATTACATGCAGAGGTGTTAATGTGTGAAGAACAAACAGTGACTTGAAAGAATTTTGTAAATATGCTCTAGATGTATGAGTTTTACCTTTGGCAAATGGTAGCTATGTCAGTGAAGGTTTTTCAGTGAAACAGAATCAGTAGTATATACCTATAGGAAGAGATTTATTATGAGGGATTGGGTTACCCAATTATGGAAGCAGAGAAGTACCACAGTCTACTTTACTGATTTGACTGCTTCGGATGCTGATGTCACCCAGAAACACCCTCACAGACACACCCAGAAATAATGTTTAATCTGGGCACCTTTTGTTCCAGTCAAGTAGCCACATAAAATTAAATATTACAGTAGCAAATAATAAATTCAGGATTAGAGTGAAAGTGTTCTGAAGTTTCTTTTCCTCTTTTTTTTCTAGATGACTTCTACCCTTTTACTTTTCTTTTGTCTGTATGCTTTAAAAAATACTCTGATCTAGAGACGCTTGAGTGGCTCAGTCATTTAAGTGTCTGCCTTCGGCTCAGGTCATGATCCCAGGGTCCCGGGATTGAGCCCCACATCGGGCTCCCTGCTGGGCGGGAAGCCTGCTTCTCCCTCTCCCCCTCCCCTTGCTTGTGTTCCTGCTCTCGCTATCTCTCTCTGTCAAATAAATAATAAATAAATAAATAAACTTAAAAAAATACTCTGATCTCATACCATCTCATGTCTTTCAGATGGGATCTATGTGCAAAGGACTTTCAAATATATATCTCCAGCCCCAAATCCCACCTGGATTGACATGAAATTTGATATATTCAAAACCATGAACATGATTTTTTTGTTTTAGAAAATATCCCCCTTCTGAAAGCTTCTTTGTCTTTTCTTTTCTCATTAATTATGGTTCCCTTTTTTTCCTGTTGCAAATTTTTTCAGCATTCCCCTCAGAGTATATCCAGAATCTGACCACTTCTCACTACATTCATTATTTAAACTCTAGTCCTCTTTCATTATCCTCTTTCATCTGGATTATGACAATAGCTTATTAAGTGGTTTTCCTGCTTCCACCTGTGTCCGCTGTTAGTGTCAACAGAGTGATTCTTTAAAAAAGTTAAGTCAGGCTATGTTATACTTGTGCTTGGAACTTTTCAGTGTCTTCCTGTCTCAGTCAGTGTGAAAACCTAAATCTATATCATGTATTGCAAGACCGACAATGAATTGCCCCCCTTGCCTCCTACTTTTCTCTGAACTCCTCTATTGCTGTTCTTCCCCTTGCTTGTTCCCTTCCAGCTACATTGGCTTTCTTGTTTTTCTTTTGTGTGTGCGTGTACACATTTAATTTTATTGTAACAGAGCAACTTGTACACTTTTAATGTTTAAAACTGAGCATCATCTTTCCTTTCCAGAGAAACAAAAAGAAATTTAAAAAGAAACAGGAACAAAATTATAGTAGAGAATGTCAATTCCAAATAAGATCCTACAGGTTCTTCTGATTCTCCCATTGAGTGGCAGGACTCAGGTCTTCATTAGGAGAGAATTTTATTTTAAAAGTGTCAACTTAACCTGCAGGGTGTCGTTAAACATCACAATTAAACATGCCAAAGGAGAAGACAATGTTGTCAAAATCCCCACTTAACCTACCTAAACATCTCAAACTTACCTTTTGCTGACGTTCTATAACCCCATTTTTAAAGTTTTTTTCCTTTTTTTTTTTTAACAACAGAAAGTAGACAGATACATGTTGGTAAGTGCTAACTGTCCATATTTACATAGAAACACAGTGTAATCTCTGAGCCCAATATACAGAGAAAGGAGGGAAAACTAGCATTCTGTGCACTACTACACAGGGCTAAGGGAGCAGAAGATTTTTCTTTTTTCCCACAGAGCACAGGGGTGTTGATTCCATAAAATTTTGTTGTGACAGGAAGGGATAAAAATGAATTTGGACAGAAGAAAGAGAAATTAAGGAGTCGATCCCATTTACAAATGCACCCAAACCCATAAGATACCTAGGAATAAATCTAACCAAAGAGGCAAAGAATCTGTACTCAGAAAACTATAAAATACTCATGAAAGAAATTGAGGAAGACACAAAGAAATGGAAAAATGTTCCATGCTCATGGATTGGAAGAACAAGTATTGTGAAGATGTCAATGCTACCTAGAGCAGTCTACACATTCAATGCAATCCCTATCAAAATACCATCCACTTTTTTCAAAGAAATGGAACAAATAATCCTAAAATTTGTATGGAACCAGAAAAAACCCCAAATAGCCAGAGGAATGTTGAAAAAGAAAAGCAAAGCTGGTGGCATCACAATTACGGACTTGAAGCTCTATTACAAAGCTGTCATCATCAAGACAGTGTGGTACTGGCACAAAACCAGACACATAGATCAATGGAACAGAATAAGGTGCCCAGAAATGGACCCTCAACTCTATGGTCAACTAATCTTCAACAAAGCAGGAAAGAATGTCCAATGGAAAAAAGACAGTCTCTTCAACAAATGGTGTTGGGAAAATTGGACAGCCACATGCAGAAGAATGAAACTGGACCATTTCCTTACACCACACACAAAAATAGACTCAAAATGGATGAAAGACCTAAATGTGAGACAGGAGTCCCATCAGAATCCTAGAGGAGAACACAGGCAGCAACCTCTTCAACCTCAGCCGCAGCAATTTCTTCCTAGAAACATTGCCAAAGGCAAGGGAAGCATGGGCAAAAATGAACTATTGGGACTTCATCAAGATAAAAAGCTTTTGCACAGCAGAAGAAACAGTCACCATAACCAAAAGACAACCGACAGATTGGGGGAAGACATTTGCAAATTACATAACAGATAAAGGGCTAGTATCCAAAATCTATAAAGAACTTATCAAACTCAACACCCAAAGAACAAATAATCCAATCAAGAAATGGGCAGAAGACATGAACAGACATTTTTCCAAAGAAGACATCCAAATGGCCAACAGACATGTGAAAAAGTGCGCAACATCACTTGGCATCAGGGAAATCCAAATCAAAACGTCAATGAGATACCACCTCACACCAGTCAGAATGGCTAAAATTAACAAGTCAAGAATTGACAGATGCTGGCGGGAATGTGGCGAAAGGGGAACCCTCCTACACTGTTGGTGGGAATGCAAGCTGGTGCAGCCATTCTGGAAAACAGTATGGAGGTTCCTCAAAAAGTTGAAAATAGAGCTACCATATGACCCAGCAGTTGCACTACTGGGTATTTACCCCAAAGATACAAATGTAGTGATCCGAAGGGGTACATGCACCCCGATGTTTATAGCAGCAATGTCCACAATAGCCTAACTATGGAAAGAACCAAGATGTCCATCGACAGATGAATGGATAAAGAAGACGTGGTATATATATACAATGGAATATCATGCAGCCATCAAAAGGAATGAAATCTTGCCATTTGCAACGACGTGGATGGAACAGGAGGGTATTATGCTGACCGAAATAAGTCAATCAGAGAAAGACATGTATCATATGACCTCACTGATATGAGGAATTCTTAATCTCAGGAAACAAACTGAGGGTTGCTGGGGTGGTGGGGGGTGGGAGGAATGGGGTGGCTGGGTGATAGACATCGGGGAAGGTATGTGCTATGGTGAGTGCTGTGAATTGTATAAGACTGATGAATCACAGACCTGTACCTCTGAAACATAATACATTATATGTTAAAACACAGAAGAAGATAGTAGGAAGGGAAAAATGAAGGGGGGAAATCAGAGGGGGAGACGAACCATTAGAAACTATGGACTCTGAGAAACAAACTGAGGGTTCTAGAGGGGAGGGGGGTGGGGGGATGGGTTAGCCTGGTGATGGGTATTAAAGAGGGCATGTATTGAATGGAGCACTGGGTGTTATACGCAAACAATGAATCATGGAACACTACATCAAAAACTAATGATGTAATGTATGGTGATTAACATAACATAATAAAATAAAAAAATGAATTTGGAATAGAAAGGGGGAGAGATTCTTTTCCCAGTGTATTCTGCTCAAGGTATTTCCTTCCAAAATAAGTTGAGAACCATGGTATAAAGAGAGAGAAGAGGTTTCAAAAAACAGGGCAAATAAACACAAGAGCAAGACTGCAGCTTGCTCCCAGGGACTAGAGAAAATTCAAAAAGGAAGGTTGGAATCCATCAGTGTTTCATTAGTCATCCTCTCCTTCATCTTCTTCTTCTCCCTCATCATCATCTTCATCTTCTTCACCTTCATCCTCATCTCCTTCATCAATATCTTCCAGTCCTTCATCATCATTGTCTTCTCCTCCTTCCCCTTCTTCATCATCCATATCAGGAACCAAGTAGTACTGTAATGGATTTGGCCAAATATCATCTTCAATGACCTCTCCTAACTCATCTGCACCTTCATCAGAATGGTCAGTAAAGCAGATGCACATGCTCTCTGGTTTCTCAGGCTGTCTCTTCCTGCTGGCTTTATTCTGTGTTTGACTTGAATGTCTCATCAAATCCTTTCCAGATTTCCATTTGATTTCAGTGGACTTTGAAGATAGATCACCACTCTCATGCAGATGAAATTCTTTGGAGAGAACTTTATTTTCAAAGTAAGAGTTTTCATCAAAATAAAAATCTATTCTGTAACCTGATTTAGTATCTTCAAATTGTGTCGCTTCAACTCTTGTCAAATAATGCAGTGCCTCTTCATCTTCCTTCCAAACAGTACAGATACTTGTGGATCATTGACAAATGTTGTTACCCCCAAATTTGGGATTTTGGCAATCAATTCCAGTCTCTTTGAAAAAATGGGTAGTGGAGTTTGTTATATTTCTCTTCTACTTTCAAAATCTCCTCACTGGCTTGTTCATTAAGTCTGTCTATTTCATCTTGTACTTCATCAATATGTTCAGTTGCTTCTTGCTATTCTGTTTCTCCCTTCAGCAAGTGATGAGAGATCGATATCTCCTCTGGCTTGGAGGCAGGAGGCAGTCTCAGTTTCTTTGTTTGAGGCAGGATCAAAGACTGGTGTTTGGGGGTCATGCTGTGTGGAAAGCCCGTGAAACAAGGGCAGACACATGTCTGCAAGAAGCTCCAATTACTCTTTCTTGTTGTTCTATGAACACTCCAAATGTTCTCCTACCCTTAGGGCCTTTGCAGTTGCTGAAATTCTCTTCCTCACTCCTGTCAAGTCTTGACTCAAGAGATGCCATCTCAGAAAGTATTTTCTTGGGCATCTTATGTAATCTCCTTCCTTGATTTATTTTTCTTTAGTGCTTAGCAATATTTAATAGACCATATATTTAAACTTATTTATATTGGTTATTTTCTACAATCCCCAGAATTTAATCTGGACAGGATTTTTTTTGGTTCAGTATTGTACCCCCAATGTGTATATTAATGCTTTACTTATAGTATGCATTCAATATTTGTTGAAGAAATTAATCACCTATGACCTATTCCACAAAAATGAAATAAAATTATCAGCTTATTCAAGGCAGAATGCTAGATTGAGTTCAGAAT
The DNA here is from genome assembly GCF_003265705.2 of Callorhinus ursinus. NCBI lineage: Eukaryota > Metazoa > Chordata > Mammalia > Carnivora > Otariidae > Callorhinus > Callorhinus ursinus. Next base: position 16,576,401 of record NW_027397083.1, read on the forward strand.
AGGAAATGTGAAGTAATTATTTTGGCTTAAAATTTAACAAATATAAACAGTTTAAGAAAATGAGCATTCATCCACAGCTTGTTGGAGTTTAACTTGGTCAGCCATTCTAGAGGACTATGTAAGAATTGTTAAAAGTCTATGAAAAGGAACAAATACTAAGAATTCTGCTTCTTGGAATTTATTCTGCTAAAATGAGTAACTATGGTTCTTGGTACAAGCATGTTTATTTCACAATAGTTTCATAAAACTGCAAACTGGGTAAACCTACAAAAATGAGAGTGATTTGGTAAACTATGGTATTAGTTAAGTTAAACAGTGGAATACTATGTAACCATTAAAAAGTTGCATTGTAGATTAATTTGTCATAAAAAGGTGCTTGTCATATATTAAGTAAAAATGGGTCACAAAATAGTATATATATTATTATTCCCTCCCCACTGGATCTCTTTTAAAGTATAAATGCATAGAAAAATAACGAAGTATCAAAGTATTAATGATTGTTATTTCTGGGTTGTGAGATGGTTTGTTTAAAACTTTTTACCCTATGCTTTTTCATTTTATCAAATTTTCTTCAATGAAGAGCTGATACTAAGTAGCAAACTCTCCTGGACTGCTCTTGCTATCCTGCTTGCTTTATTTTCCATCATAGTAGTTGTCACTCTCTAACCTTTGTACTTTTTACCTATATTTTATTGTCTGTCTACCAGTACCCCCACTAGACAGAAAGCTTCTAAAGGTCAGGGATTTGTTTAGTTCAGTGCCGTATCCCAGAGTCCTAAGGAAAGTGACTGGTATATAGTAGGTGCTCCATAAATATGTGTTGAATAATTAGTGAATATATTGTTTTTGTTATACAGAAGAAAGTTATGGTAAATAACACCTTGAAAAAAATGTCCCAAGGAAAAAATAGTGCATAGGAAATAAGCACCACATTTTATAGCATACAATTTTAATATCAGGAGGAATTTGTAACAGATAAGTGCAGAATTGTAATGAATTTTCTCTTTGTTTTTTCAAGGTTTCTAAATATTCTTTACAGAAGAAAGTAAGTGAAATGGTAAGGAGATTACAAAATATACACCTACTTCCCAGATTAGCACATAATATTGTAGTATCTTTGTCAATGTAAATGTGGCATTTATATTAAAATAAGTTGAAACTGGGTATTAATATTTCCTTTAAAGGACTGAATTACCGTTTCAAGTATAGCTTAAATGAATTTACTTCACAAATTTATTTCTGGATTACATAGTGTTTACATATTACAAAATAATTTAACCCAGTTCCCAGATTATTGGTAGAGAGCTTATTTTAATATCAAAGAACAAGGAAATAAGAACAACAAAACCTATTATTTTATTATCTTTTCTAGGTATTTATGCAAACATGTAGTTATTAATGATTGCCTGAAAAATTAAAATAATACGAAGTTGCATTTGAATATGACACTTGGGATATGGTACTCATTCTTTATCATTCAACAAGTGTTTGTTGTGTCTTCCTCTTCTGTAGTATATTAAAAATTAATATTTACATTTTTATAGCATAATATTTTATGGAATATTTATTTTGCTATCCTCTCTTCCTATCCCTGTTTGATTCAGAAGAATTTTTTTCTGTATTTTTGATCGAGCAGAATTCTCCCATATCCACTTAAATCTTCTGAGGGCTTTTTGGGTGGACTTATGCTATTTCAATCTTCCTTCTTTGGAGCAGACTATAAGACAAGTAAAAGTAATTTTTGAGTGAAGTTTATATATTGTATGTATGAGAAGTAAGAAATGAGAGATCACTTCTTATTAAATACAGAAAAATAAAGTATGTTTTGCTTCGTGAAATTGTTTTTGATGTATTAGAAAATAAAAGAGCCTTAGAAAGATTGCTAAGCTTGATTGAATAAAAGATGTGAAAATTCTGTCGCTGTTCAACTGGAAAGAATAAAGATAATATTGTCAGACTATTTTAAACTATGATTTTAATTAAGCTGAAAAACTAGATTCTGGTTTAGCTTTAAGTACCATGACATTTGTACTGAAAGTCATCTTCAACGCTACAGTGGTTTTACACAAAATATAGTGAAATTGAATAATGTGTCCTCTGACCTGGGAGATAAGGCTACAAGTTAAAGATCAAAGGCAACATAAAATGTGTTTTATTTTATTCCACTTTAAAATTTCATCAGATACTTACAGTCTTAGAAAAAATGAAAACAAGTTTTTAGTCACTGCTGAGTATTTTGTTAATGTGAATGACAACCTCTTAAAAACCTTCTAAAATGATATTTTATAGTGACAGTGTTTTTTCTGACAATTCAAAGCATTAAATTTTGCATTAAAATAATTGTATATATTGATATGTACAATTGATATTTTATGCCCATTCTGACAGAATATTAAATGTATTTTAGATAATTGATTTTAAAAATCTTTTTCCTAAACATTCTTATATTATTTCTATGTATTTCAAATGACCTTTATTCAAAGTACTATATTCAGTAATTAAGTTAATCTTATTTTATTAAAATCATTTTTCTTTTGTGTAACTTAATTCTATGGGCAAGACAGGAAACAAAATGGTCACTGTGTCAAGGCAGGATTTTGGGAAGCTACTGATTAAGTGTCCAGAAAGAAATAATTTTTAAAACAGTATTAAGAAAATTGTAAAGAAGTTCATGATCTCCTATAGGTGAGCCCTTAGTTACTAGTAAATTTCTGTGTTTTGGGAATTCAGTAAGCTGATTTTTGTGTAGAGGTGGTAATATGTCTCTAGATAAATTAATACAATTATGAACTGAAGGATTCACCTAGCTCTAAAAGTACCCTAACCTTCTATTGAACAAATGATCACATTGATCATTACCAGTAGAAAGAATGCAAAAAAGTAATAATAAAAATAAACTATAGAAGGGGCGCCTGGGTGGCTCAGTAGTTAAGCATCTGCCTTCGACTCAGGTTATGATCTCAGGGTCCTGGGATCAAGCCCTGCATCGGGCTCCCTGCTCAGCGGGAAGCCTGCTTCTCCCTCTCCCACTCCCTCTGCTTGTGTTCCCTCTCTCACTATATCTCTCTCTGTCAAATAAATAAATAAAATCTTTATTAAAAAAAACTAGAACATCAAATTAACTATTATTTTGATTTGGTGATTGATGAAAATCTTTCCTGTTGTGTTCTCATAATTACTGTATCAGGTGACTATGTTTTGTAATGAGTAGCTGATAAGACTTAATAAATGAAGTAAAAACATATCCAACCATTTCTTAGTTATGTTTTATTTATTTATTTATTTATTTTTTTAAAAAGATTTTATTTATTTATTTGAGAGAGAGAGAATGAGATAGAGAGCACGAGAGGGAAGAGGGTCAGAGGGAGAAGCAGACTCCCTGCTGAGCAAGGAGCCTGATGCGGGACTCGATCCCAGGACTCCAGGATCATGACCTGAGCCGAAGGCAGTCGCTTAACCAACTGAGCCACCCAGGCGCCCATGTTTTATTTTTTTGTATATCACTTTCCTCTAAAGCAAAGACTTACAGAAAGATTTATTTTTCTTTATTAAATTAAAGTTTGAATACTGAAGGTTTCATATGATTTAAAATTACCACATTTTTTCCTTTCATAGTAAAATTTTTTAGAATGAAGACTTGTCTGGAAATAATCTTCATAATTATAAATATAATTTGTATCTGTACACACAAACTATTAGTGTAACTTTAAGTTAGTTTTTTAAGTATTACATACCTTATCTTTGTGACTAAAAAAGGTAAAAATATCTTAAGAAGGATGCCATAGGTTTTTTAAAAAGTGAGTTTTATAATCCCATTGATTTATTTTGGGGTCATAGTGAAGAAATTGAAAGGTAGGTTGCAAAATAGATTTGAAGAATGTATGAAGTTTCTTCTTGTTTTTATCTTTAAAATTTACTTTAATGAATTAATTATTTTAAGGGAAATTAACTTTATTCCCAAAGGTTTTCAAATTGGTCTCTATAAGGAAATAAGAGGGAAATGAGCAGCTATGCCTTTTATTAGTAAATGTAATTGTAAAAAGTTGTGTGTAAATACTATTTTTAAATTATTCCTATTTTAAATGCCTCGAAGTTTTAATGTAATCTTTTAGACCACACACATGTGCACACACATGCACCTGTACACTTCACTCTTAATTATGCAGATACTGTCTTCTTTTCCTCTAACCTTGTTTTTCATGGATTAAGTTTGTTAAAATTTAAGTTTGCATTTGGAAAGCAATGAATCCTAACATTTTCTTTGGATAGAGTTTTTGCATTTAGTAATAAAATTGTGTAAAAGAAGAAAATAGCTTGAACCAATTCACAGGGGTAAAAAGAACAAAAACATTATGTCCTTAACTGTTTCTTAGTCATCTTAATAAAATTATCTTTACCATGATATAGTATGTAATATTAAAGTTTTAATAACAATGCTATAAATTATTTATATTATTCTTTAAAATGTTCTTGGCTTTCTCAGGCAAGTGATACCAATCTGTTTTTGTTGTTGCTTCCCAAAGAATTGAAGCTATTTGCTGACATGTGATTAGCAGCAAACTTGACAACCGGCCTCTTCATCTCATTATCAAAACTAAATCAGAGCAGCCAAGTAGGTTCATATATGAACAGCCCTATATGGGCCTATATGGGCTAATGAGCTATGTGTGCCCATGTAATTTGAAAGTCTTTATAATATCATGGCCATTGAATTGGTTAATGTATTTGAAAATCAGAATTATGTCATGCAAACAAAACTTCATTTTAATTGAATTGGCTTTGGCTTTAAGCAAAGGATGTTGAAATAATAGAGTATATCATAAATTATTCTTTTTTTCTTTAAATTTTTTATTGTTATGTTAATCACCATACATTACATCATTAGTTTTTGATGTAGTGTTCCATGATTCATTGTTTGTGCATAACACCCAGTGCTCCATGCAGAACGTGCCCTCTTTAATACCCATCACCAGGCTAACCTATTCCCCCACCCCCCTCCCCTCTAGAACCCTCAGTTTGTTTCTCAGAGTCCATCATCTCTCATGGTTTGTCTCCCCCTCCTATTTACCCCCCTTCATTCTTCCCCTCCAGCTATCTTCTTTTTTTTTTTCTTAACATATATTGCATTATTTGTTTCAGAGGTACAGATCTGTGATTCAACAGTCTTGCACAATTCACAGCACTCACCATAGCACATACCCTCCCCAATGTCTATCATCTAGCTACCCCATCCCTCCCACCCCACCCTCACTCCAGCATCCCTGTTTGTTTCCTGAGATTAAGAATTCCTCATATTAGTGAGGTCATATGATACATGTCTTTCTCTGATTGACTTATTTCACTCAGCATAACACCCTCCAGTTCCATCCACGTCGTTGCAAATGGCAAGATCTCATTCCTTTTGATGGCTGCATAATATTCCATTGTGTATGTATATATATATCACATCTTCTTTATCCATTCATCTGTTGATGGACATCTTGGCTCTTTTATCACAAATTATTCTAATGTGTATAGAGCTCTATGTATGTAGAGAAAACCAATTAAATCACTTTAATCTTTACTGCAGTTTTAGTTATTAGGATTATTAATCTTTACAGGCATTAACAGCCTATTTACCGTTTTTTTAACGGGAGATCAGAGAAGCCTATATATATGTAATGGACAATATTCTCATAAAGGCTACATAAAAATTGATCAAAGCTGAAAAATTGAAAAATTCCTTGACCACAATGCTATGAAACTAGAAGTCAACCACAAGAAAAAATCTGGAGACCACAAATATATGGAGGTTAAATACCATGGTACTAAACAATGAATGGGTCAACCAGGAAATAAAAGAAAAAAACGTACATGGGAACAAATGAAAATGAAAACACAACAGCCCAAAAGCTTTGGGTGCAGCAAAAGCAGTTCTAATAGGGAAGTGTTTAGCAATATAGGACTATCAAACAACCTAACCTTACACCTAAAGCAACTAGAAAAAGAACAACGACAAAACCTAAAACCAGCAGAATGAAGGAAAAAATAAAGATTAGAGCAGAAATAAATGATCTAGAGACTAAAAAACCATGGTAGAACAGATGAACGAAACCAGGAGCTGGTTCTGTTGATACACCTATAGCTAGACATATCAGGAAAAAAAGAGAAAAGACTCAAATCAAATCACAAATGACAGAGGAGAAATAACAACCAATACCACAGAAATGCAAACAATTAGAATATTATGAAAAACTATATGCCAACAAATTGTACAACCTAGAAGAAATGGATACATTCCTAGAAACATATAACCTACCAAAACTAAAGCAGGAAGAAATAGAAAATTTGAACAGAGTGATCACCAGCAAAGAAATTGAATAAGTAATCAAAAGACTCCCAACAAAGTCCAGCACCAACTGGCTTCGCAGGCGAATTCCACCAAACTTTTAAAGAAGAGTTAATAGCTATTCTTCTCTATTCCAAAATATAGAAAAGGAAGGAGAACTTCTAAATTCATTCTATGAGGCCAGCATTATCCTGATACCAAAACTAGATAAAGACACCACTAAAAAAGAGAACGACTGGCCAGTATCCCTGGTGAACATAGATGCAAAATATCCTCAATAAGTTACTAGCAAACCAAAGTCAACAATACATTAAAAAAATCATTCACCACGATCAAGTGGGATTTATTCCAGGGATACAAGGGTGGTTCAATATTTGCACATCAATCAACATGATACATCACATCAATAAGAAAGAATAAGGACCATATGATGATTTCAATAGATGCAGAGAAAGCATTTTACAAAGTACAATATCTTCATGATAAAAAACCCTCTTAACAAAGTAGGTTTAAAGGAAACATACCTCAACATAATAAAAGTCTTATATGAAAAATCCACAGCTAACATCATCCTCAATGGGGAAAAACTGAGAGCTTTTCCCCTGAGGTCAGGAACTAGACAAAGATGTCCACTCTCACCACTTTTATTCAACATAGTACTGGGAGTACTAGCCACAGCAATTAGACAACAAAACGAAATAAAAGGCATCCAAAATGGTAAGGAAGAAGTAAAACTTTCACTATTTGCAGATGACATGATACTCTATAATGAAAACCTGAAAGACTCAGCCAAGAACTACTAGAACTGATAAACTAATTCAGTAAAGTCACAGGATACAAAATCAGTGTACAGGAATCTGTTGAATTTCTATGCACCAGTAATGAAATAGCAGAAAGAGAAATTAAGAAAGCAATCCCATTTACAATTGCACAAAAAGTAATAAGATGCCTAGGAACAAACCTAACCAAAAAGGTGAAAGAACTATACTCTGAAAACTATAAAACACTGAGAATGAAATTGAAGATGACACAAGAAATAGAAAGACATGTCCTGTTCATGGATTGGAAGAACAAATATTGTTAAAATGTCTGTGCTACCCAAAGCAATCTACACATTTAATACAATCCCTATCAAAATACCAACAGCATTTTTCACAAAACTAGAACCAACAATTCTAAAATCTGTATGGAACCACAAAAGACCATGAATAGCCAAAGCAATTTTGAAAAAGAAAAGCAAATTGCTGGAGGCATCACAATTCTGGACTTCAAGTTATATTACAAAGCTGTAGTAATGAAAGCAGTGTGGTACTGGCACAAAAATAGACACACAGATCAGTGGAACAGAATAGAAAACCCAGAAATAAACCCATGGCTATGTCAATTAATCTTCAACAAAGCAGGAAAGAATATCCAACTGTTGGCAGTCTCTTCAACAAATGGTGTTGGGAAAACCGGACCACTTTCTTACACCATATACAAAGATAAACTTAAAATGGATAAAAGACCTAAATGTGAGACCTGAAACCATAAAAATCCTAGAAGAGACCACAGGCAGTAATGTCTCCGACATCAGCTGTAACAATATTTTTCTGGATACATCCTCCAAGGCAAGGGAAATAAAAGCAAAAATAAACTATTGAGACTACATCAAAATAAAAACTTCTGCACAGCAAAGGAAACAACAAAACTAAAAGACAACCTATGGAATAAGAGAAGATATTTGCAAATGACATATCCAATAAAGGGTTAGTTTCTAAAATATATAAAGAACTTATAAAACTCAACACCCCCAAAACAAATAATCCAATTTAAAAATGGCAGAAGACATGAAAGACATTTCTCCAAAGAAGTCATACAGATGGCCAACAGACATATGAAAAGATGGTCAACATCACTCATCATCAGGAAACGCCAGTCAAAACTACAATGAGATAGTGCCTCATACCTGTTAGAATGGCTAAAATCAAAAACACAAGAAACAACAAGTGTTGGGGAGGATGTGGAAAAAAGAGAACACTCATGCACTGTTGATGAGAATGCAAACTGGTACAGCCACTGTGGTAAACAGTATAGAGTTTCCTTAAAAATTAAAAAGAACTGTATGATCCAGCAATCACACTATTGGGTATTTGCCCCAAAAATACAAAAACATTAATTCAAAGGGATACATGCAACCTGGTGTTTATAGCAGCATTATTTATATTTAATCTTAAAAAAAAAATTCCTTGGATTGGGGCGCCTGGGTGGCTCAGTCGTTAAGTGTCTGCCTTCTGCTCAGGTCATGATCCCAGGGTCCTGCTCAGCAGGGGGCCTGCTTCTCTCTCTCCCACTCCCCCTGCTTGTGTTCCCTTTCTCTGTGTCTCTCTAATAAATAAAATCTTTAAAAAAAATTCCTTGGATTGAAGTAATGTCTTTAGACTAATTTTAGTGAAACTGTGTTAGGTTTTTATACATCTGCTGAAAGCAAGTATAATTCTCTAGATTAAAGAATTAAGTAGTATTGTAGAGGAATGGAATATGGTTCATTATTTTTCATTGTTTAGTTATTGAAAATAGTGACTACCCAGGTAGGCATAAGATCTTCAGGGTAAGTACACTTGTCAGCTTGTTTGTGTTTATAACTTACATGATTAATTCAAATGACTAAGTAGTGAATTTGAAAAGCCCATAGAAGTATATGGGAAACTTTGACTCATCCATCATGATCATTACTAACGATATTATCACTTTGCTTAAAATCATTAAAAAACTGTCTTTGAAAAAGTGAAGACTATTGGGGCGCCTGGGTGGCTCAGTCATTAAGCATCTGCCTTCGGCTTAGGTCATGATCCCAGCATCCTGGGATCGCGTGTTGGGCTCCTTGCCCAGTGGGGAGCCTGCTTCTCCCTCTCCGGCTCCCCCTGCTTGTGTTCCACTCTCGCTGTCTCTCTGTGTCAAATAAATAAATAAAATCTTTTTAAAAAAAGAAAAAGGAAAAGTTAAGACTATCATCAAATTTGCCAAGAGAATATAGTTAGGTACAATTTAAGTTGTAATGTGTATTCTTTTTTTAATTTTTTAAAATTTTTAAAAGGATTTTATTTATTCATGAGAGAGGCAGAGAGAGAGAGAGAGAGAGAGGCAGAGGGAGAAGCAGGCTCCCAAGGAGCAGGGAGCCTGATGCGGGACTCGATCCCAGGACCCTGGGATCATGACCTGAGCCAAAGGCAGACGCTTAACCATCTGAGCCACCCAGGCGCCCATGTGTATTCATTCTTAATATTAGGACTATTCTTACTCTAAATAAAATTAGTTAAAGCTATTGAAGGTACTTTTATCACTTAAGGAATAATAATAACAAAACATATTGTGCTTATTCTGTGGCAGGCATCTGTTCTTTGTGGGTTTTTTTTAATTTTTTTTATTTTTAAGATTTTTTATTTATTTATTTTTGAGAGAGAGAGAGAGCACATGAGGTGGGGGGAGGGTCAGAGGGAGAAGCAGACTCCCTGCTCGGCACTCCAGGATCGGGACTCCAGGATCATGACCTGAGCTGAAGGCAGTCGCCCAACGAACTGAGCCACTCAGGCGCCCTGTTCTTTGTGTTTTATGTGTATTAATTCATTTTATCCTCAGAGCAACCTTATAAGGGAGATACTTTTAGAATCTTTGTTTTAAAGATAGGGTGGATAATTTTCCGAAGGTCACCCTGCAACTAAATTACAAAGGGAGTATTTAAACACAGGCAGATTCGGTTTTGACTACTTTGCTATACTGTGTGTACTTTGGTTTTAAGCAGTAGGAACTGGCTCTGTTTAATTTATGCAAAAGGAAATTTAGTGGAGGCACTCAGAATCAGTTTGACTGAAGAATGGGTTTGAGAATGAACAGAGACCAGGCTAATTCCAGTTTGTGAAGCAGGTTGAAGGAACCCAGGACAGAAGTCTCATCAGTCTGGATAGGATCACTACTGAACTTACTGCATTTCATAGGCATTTTGCTCAAGTTTCAAATTCCAAAAAGAAATCAGTTGGTTTACTTTGAGTAATATGCCCTTCATTTGACTAGGGGAGAATAGAGCATGTGAATTTCAATTCTACTAGATTGTCATGAGGAAGAAATACTAAAAGTAAATACTTGAAATTGTGATAATACTGGATAAGGGAAACATACACAGGCCAGGTAGATCTAACAAATTTACACTGTTGCAACTCCACAGGAAAACAATTCATTCAGAAAACAATTACTGAGTACCAGCCGATAGACTCACGCTGTTCTTTATCACTGATAGACGCACACTGTTCTTTATCACTGCTCATCACGGGTGCTGAAGCATGTGGCAAAAATGAATGAAATTTGTGAAACCAATCAGTGATTTTACCAATGCCAAGTCACGGTCAAAACCTTTAAAAAAATGTTATTGATTTTATTAACATAAGATTTCTTTTTAAAATTGAAAGTCACATTTCTAAGTATGACAAAACAAGTTGTTTTAGCCAAAAGCAATGAAAGCCCATATTAAAAAATACATTGGGTCCAATTTTTAACAATTATGTTTCTCAGCCTAAGTAGACTTTCTACTATACTGTATTGCCTCCCTGTCTCTGATAGATATCCTCATAATTCAATTTTTAATGCAATGAGAAGGGGCTATACTCATTAAAATCAGAAAAATTACTTGAGTTTCAATACCGCACTCATAATTGCACTCCCAAATTTAGAGAAAAGAATTCCTTTCCTAAATTATCAAGAGTATTGCTTTAATAGTCTCATGATTTTGCTTAGTGCTGGCTTGGACTAATTAACTTTTCTATAAATGAAGCTAGTTGATTTTTTTTTTAAGATTTTATTTATTTATTTGCCAGAGAGAGAGAGAGCATGAGAATACATCAGGGGGAGCGGCAGGCAGAGGGAGAAGCAGGCTCCCCGCTGAGCAAAGAGCCAGATATGATGAGGACTCTATCCTGACCTGAGCCGAAGGCAGATGCTTAACTCACTGAGCCACCCAGGAGCCTCTGAAACTAGTTGGTTTTTGAAAAAGAAATTCTAAATAAGGGCTGTATAAATTTAAATGACTATTTTGTTACAAGACAAAAAAGGCTTTAATTTTACATAGGTTTAGAAATATCTCTTTAACATTTCCTCCCTATGGTGTACTCAGCACTTTTTCATGGCCTATTTAGTAACAAAAGTTATTAAAAACAATTTTTATGTATGTTTAAATGTATGTGTGCATATATGTTGTATATGTGTGTTTTATATATTTATAACATTTTAAATAACTTCAAAATAGGAACAAAAAGTCCAGTTACATCTTCTGGCTAAAGAAGATCATCAGAAGCAACTGAATGAAATTGAGAAATATTATGGCACGATAACAGGTCAATTTGGATTGGTAAAAGAGAATCATGAAAAGTTAGAACAAAATGGTAGGTATGATCTTATTTAAACATATATTTAATAGGGAGTGGTTAAATGAGCTTATTTATAATAAATAAATTGAACTTATCTGCTACTGGTAATATTAAGTAGCATTTTAATATTATTTAAATTCAATAATAATTACATACATTGCATTGAGGCTATTTTCCCTGTCCATTTTAGTGATACTTTTCCTTAAATTGATTTTGAATATAATATTTTTCTAAATGTTTTTCATGTTGCAGTACAGGAAGCAATACAGCTAAACAAAAGACTTTCAGCTTTAAATAAAAAACAAGAATCTGAAATATGCAGTTTAAAGAAGGTATGATTGATACAGTTTTATAGTATTAGGTAAAATTATAGTCTAGTTTTATGAAATAGTATTAGAAAAAGTTGGGTAGATTTTTTTGGTATAAAGAAAAATACGTTTTAAATACAGATTCACAAACTGTGAGTTATGATTCCAGTAAATGTAATGAATGAATTTGTTCTAACCCATTCAAAATATTCTTTGTCACCATTGGCATGCCTTTTTATGGTGACCTGAATAGCCAGTATTTACTGTATGTCAATCTCAGCACCATTTATTCATTCACTCTTTTTTTTTTTTTAAAGATTTTATTTATTTGACAGAGAGAGACACAGTGAGAGAGGGAACACAAGCAGGGGGAGTGGGAGAGGGAGAAGCAGGCTTCCCGCGGAGCAGGGAGCCTGATGTGGGGCTCGATCCCAGGACCCTGGGATCATGACCTGAGCCGAAGGCAGACGCTTAACGACTGAGCCACCCAGGCGCCCCTATTCATTCATTCTTCATTCATTCAATACTTGAATAACTGTGTGTGTCAGGTACTATGTGGCACTAAGGATACAGGTCTGAAAAAAATAAAACATTTCCCTCCTTTTTTGAAGTTTATAGTCCAATGGAGGAGTTAGACACAAAATACATAATCACACAGACCAAATAATTTAAAACTGTTGTAAATGATACGAAGAAAAAGGTTGTGATGACATTACAATAGGTGGATTTATTACATTGGAGGTGAAGGGATAGGGACAGAGGAGAATAATGTTTCAGGCAATAGAGATGTCCCCATACTGGACCCCCAAAACAGCAAGAAGATAAGTTACTGGAACCCAGAAAGAGAGCATCACATAGAGTAGGTAATACTCTGGCAAGGAGAACAGCATGTGCAAAAACCTTGAGGTAGGAAAGAATTTTAGCAATCGCTGCTCAGACCTTTGGCTAAGATTAAGTATAGGCGAGAGTTTGGTATATGTGAGGGACTGGAGAAAGTCTGGTATGGCTGGAGCATCATGAGTGAAGGACTACATTGGACATTGAGATCTAAATTGGCAGAAGGCCAGGGCGCCTGGGTGGCTCAGATGGTTAAGTGTCTGCCTTCGGCTCAGGTCATGATCCCAGGGTCCTGGGATCGAGTGCCGCATCGGGCTCCCTGTTCCTTGGGAGCCTGCTTCTCCCTCTGCTTCTCTCTCTCTGTCTCTCATGAATAAATAAATAAAATCTTTAAAAATAAATAAATAAATAAATTGGCAGAAGACCATAAACATTTTATTCCTCATGTCACAGTCATTGGCTCCAAAGTAGAAAAATGGCCTTAGTGGTTATAAACCAGGAAGAATATAACCCCCACCGTGGTTGTCAGTCATTTACAAAAATTACACCCCAAACCTCAACAAGTCATTTTGGCAATACATATTTTGGATTCAATAAATAAATGAATATGGATGATATTGTTCATATATATCATAACTTTTGAGGAAAATTTAAATTTGGGATCAATGTTTTCATCTTGGTTTTAAATGGAGTCTGCTTTTAAAAGGAAAGAAAAAACACTCCAAGCACTTACAGCTATATGTATACGTTGAATTTCACTGTTTTTGTTTAATTTAAATTAATAAACTTTATTTTTTAGAGCATTTTTTAGCTTTACAGCAAAACTGAATGGAAAGTATAGAGCGTTCCCATATACTACCTAACCCACACATGTGCAGTCTCTCCCACTATCAACATCCTGTACCAGAGTGATGCATTTGTTACAACTGATGAACCTACCGTGACACATCAGTATCATCCAAATTCCATTGTTTACATTATGATTCACTCTTGGTTTTGTACTTTATCTGAGTTTGGGCAAATGTTTAGTGACATGTGTCCACCGTTTTAGTATCATACAAAATAGTTTTACTGCTCTGAAAATCCTCTGTGCTCTGCCTTTTCATCTGTCCCTCCCCCAACCCTTGGAAACTACTTCTCTTTCTACTATTTCCACAGTTTGGGAACATTTTCCAAAAGGTTACAGAGTTGGAATCATATAGAATGTAGCCTTTTCAGATGGGCTTTTTCAGTAATATGCATTAAGTTTTGTCTAATGTCTTTTCATGGCTTGGTAGCTTTTTTCTTTTTTTTAAGTACTGAATAATATTCCTTTGCCTGGATGTACCACAAACTATCCATTCTATAAAGGACATTTTGATTGCTTGCAAGTTTTGGCAGTTATGAATAAAACTGCTATAAATATCTATGTACAAGTTTTTGTGTGCACCTAAGTTTTCAACTTTTTTGGATAAATACCAAGGAGCATGTTTGTTTGGATTGTATGGTAAGAGTATGTTTCATTTCGTAGAAACTGCCAAACTGCTTTCCAAAGTGGCTATATCATTTTGCATGCCCACCAGCCATGAATGAGAGTTTTTGTTGCTCGATATCCTCACCAGCATTTGGGGTTGTCAGTGTTTTGGATTTTGCACATTCGTAATAGGTGTGTATGGTATCTCTTGTGATTTGTAATTCCCTAATGACATATGAAGTTGAACACCCTTTCATATGTTTACTTGCGATCTGTGTATCTTCTTTGGTGAGATGTCTGTTCAGATCTCTTATCCATTTTTTTTTTTAAAGATTTTATTTATTTATCTGAGAGAGAGAGAATGAGAGATAGAGAGCACGAGAGGGAAGAGGGTCAGAGGGAGAAGCAGACTCCCCGCCGAGCGGGGAGCCCGATGCGGGACTCGATCCCGGGACTCCAGGATCATGACCTGAGCCGAAGGCAGTCGCTTAACCAACTGAGCCACCCAGGCGCCCTCTTATCCATTTTTTAATTGAGTTATTTGTTTTATTATTGTTGACTTTTAAGAGTTCTGTGTATAATTTGGATAACAGTATCTTTATCGGATATAGCTTTTAAAAATATTTTCTCTCAGTCTGTGATTTGACTTCTCATTCTTTTGATATTGTCTTTTGCAGAGCAGAAGTTTTTAATTTTAATGAAGTGCAACTTATCAAATTTTTTTGTGTGTGGATTGTAAGTTTGGCATTGTACCTAAAAGGTCATTGCCTTACACAGGGTCAACTAGATTTTCTCCTGTATTATCTTCTAGGAGTTTTATAGTTTTGTATTTCACATTTAGGTCTGTGATCCATTTGAGTTAATTTTTATGAAGAGTGTAAGGTCTCGGTCTAAATCCCCCCCACTTTTTTTTGCATGTGAATGTCCAGTTGTCCCATCACCATTTGTTGAAAAGATTAGTTTTGCTCCTCTGTCAACTATCAGTTGACTGTATTTATGTGGATCTGTTTCTCGGCTCTCCTATCTGTTCCATTGATCTAATTGTCCGTTCTTTCACCAATACCACACTGATTTGATTACGGTAGTTTTATAGTAAGTGCTAAAGTTGGGTAGTATCAGTCCTCTAACTTTGTTCTTCTTCTCCTTCAATATTAAGTTAGGTATTCTGGGCCTTTTCCCTCTCCATAGAATTAGTTTGCTAATATCCACAAAATAACTTGCTGAGATTTTGACTGGGATTGTAATGAATCTATAGATCAAGTTGGGAAGAACTGACATCTTGAAAATATTGGGTCTTCCTATTCATGAATACGGAATATCTCTCCATTTGTTTAGTTCTTTGGTATCTTTCATTAGAGTTTTATAGTTCTTCTCATGTAGATCTTATATATAGTTTGTTAGATTTTTTACCTAAGCATTTAATTTTTGCTTAAAAATTGTAGCAAAAATTAAAAGTATGAGATCATAGAAAATATCTGCCCTCATTTTCTATCACTTGTAATTTCCTAAGTGATAAAAGCACTATCTCTTGTTCTAATATCTGGTCTTTCACCCTGACCCTGACACTGGGCTCCTAAAACCCTTATAAATTCCTGAGTGATAAGAGCACTAGGAGCATCTTTTGTTTTAATGATGTGACTCTGAGTGGGATCCTGGATGGCTCCTGGATGGGGGTTGGTCACCAGAAAGAGCAAGTCATGATTAGAAGCTTAACATTTTTAGCCCTGCTTCTCCCCTACCTCCCTCTACTCCACAGGAAAAGAGCCTGGAAATGGAGTTAATAATTGATCATGCCTACATGAGGAAGTCTCCATAAAATCCCAGTAGTATCATTTCAGAGGGAGGGTTGATACACTCCAGCTCCATGAGGACAGAATCCCCTGTGCTCAGGACCCTCCCAGATACTGCCCTTTGTATATCTTCATCAGGCTGTTGATCTGTATCCTTTACTGTATCTGTTAAAAAACTAATAAACTTGTGTTTTGCAGAGTTCTCTGAGCTGTTCTGGCAAATTAATGGAACCTAAGAGGGGGATCATAGGAACCTCTATTTATAGCCAATCAGTCAGAAACATCTGGACTTGTGATTGGCATCTGAAGTGGGATGGGAGCAGTCTTATGGGACTGAGCCTTTAACCTTTGGGATTTGGTCCTGCCTTCAAGTAGATAGTGTCAGAAGTGAGTTAAATTGTGGGGACATTCAACTGGTGTTGCAGAGAATTGCTTGGTGGGGGAAAACCTCCACATATTTGGTGACCAGAAGTGTCAGAAGTGTTCTGTGTAAAGGAGCCACACAGGAAAAAAAACACAGGAGGAAGAACTGGATTTTTCCTTATACAAGAGGGAAGAACTGTAGGTTTTTCTAGTACAGAAAGTGATTGACTTTTGTATATTAATATTATATTCTACAACCTTGGTATAATCACTTATTAGTTCCAGGAGGTCTTTGTTGGATTTTTTTAGATTTTCTACATAGTCAATCATGTCATCTGTGAACAAAGCCAGTTTTATTTCTTCCTTCCCAAATCTGTATATCTTTTTGTTTTGTTTTGTTTTGTTTTATTTCCTATTCTTGTCTTGTTACATTAGCTGGGGCTTCCAGTATGGTGTTGAAAATTTGGTGAGAGGGGACATCCTTGGCTTGTTCCTGATTTTAGAGGGAAATTGTGAAGTTTCTCACCATTAAGTTTGATGTGAGCTGTATGTTTTCTTTCTAGATGCTCTTTATCAAGTTGAGGAAGTTTCTCTCTGTTCCTAGTTTGCTAAGAATTTTTATCATAAATAGGTGTTGGATTTTGTCAGATGCTTTTTCTGCATCTTTTGATATGATTGTGTGATTTTTTTTTTTTTTTGCCTGTTGATGTAATGGATTACATTAATTAATTTTTGAATGTTGAACCAGCCTTGCATAAGTGGGATAAATCCCACTTGGTCATGGTGTATAATTATTTTTATACATTGTTAGATTCAATTTGCTGTTGTTTTGTTGAGGATTTTTGTATCTACACTAGTGAAAAATACTGGTCTGTAGTTTTCTTGTAATGTCTTTGTCTTGTTTTGCTATTAGGATAATGTTGGCCTAATAGAATGAATTCAAAGAATTCCCTCCACATCTGTCTTCTGAAAGAGATTATACAGAATTGGTATCATTTCTTCTTTTAATGTTTCATAGAATTCACCAGTAAACCCATTTGAAAGCATGGTGCTTTCTGTTGTTAGATAGATTATTAGTTATTGATTCAATTTCTTTAATGGATATAGGTCTATTTAGATTGTCTATTTCTTCTTGTGTGCGTTTTGGCATATTATGTCAAGGAATTGGTCCATTTCATCTAGGCTATCAAACTTGTGGGCATAGAGTTGTTCATAGCATTTTAAAAAGTTTCCATTTAATGTCCTTAGGATCTAAGGTTATATCCACTTTTTCATTTCTGATATTAGTAATCTGTGTCCCTTTTTTTTTTTTTTCCTTAGCACGGCTAGAGCCTTATCAATTTTATTGATTGCTTCAAAGAATCAGCTTTTTTGTTTTCTTGATTTTCTCTATTGATTTATTGTTTTCATTTTCATTGATTTATGCTCTAATTTTTATTATTTCTTTTCTTCTGCTTACTTTGAATTTACTTTGGTCTTCTTTTTCTAGTTTCCTAAGTTTGAAGTTTGGATATTTGATTTAAAATTTTTTTCTTTTTAATTTTTTTTAAAGATTTTATTTATTTATTATTAGAGAATGAGATAGAGCATGAGGGGGGGAGGGTCAGAGGGAGAAGCAGACTCCCTGCTGAGCAGGGAGCCTGATGTGGGACTCGATCCCGGGACTCCAGGATCATGACCTGAGCCGAAGGCAGTCGCCCAACCAACTGAGCCACCTAGGTGCCCTCTTTTTAATTTTTTAATTGAAGTGTAGTTGACACAAAATGTTACATTAGTTTCGGGTATACAACATAGTGATTTGGTAAGTCTATGCATTATGCTAGGCTCACTGCGACTCTGTCTGTCACCATACGATGCTACTACACTACTACTGCCTATATTCCCTATGCTGTATCTTTTATCCCTGTGACTTATTTGTTCTGTAACTGGAAACCTGTATCTCCTACTCCCCTTCATCTATTTTGCCCATATCCCCACCCCCCCGCCCCTCTGGTGACCATTAGTTCTCTGTATTTGTGGGTCTGTTTCTTCTTTCTGTTTGTTTTGTGTTTTAGATTCCACGTATAAGTGAAATCTTATGTATTTGTCTTTCTCTGACTTATTTCTCTTAGCACAATTCTCTAGGTCCATTGTGTTTTTGCACATGGCAAGATCTTATCCTTTTTTATGGCCGACTGATATTCCATTGTGTATATATACCACATCTTTCTTATCCATTCACCTATCATTGGATACTTGGGTTGCTTCTATATTTTGGCCTTTTTTCTTTTCTGACACCTACATTCAATGCTATATTTCCCCTGTAAGCATTTTTTTCACTGCATCCTACAGATTTTGAAAAGTTGTATTTTTGGGGCACCTGGGTGGCTCAGATCATGATCCCACGGTCCTGGGATCGAGCCTCACATTGGGCTCCTGGCTTAGTGGGGAGCCTGCTTCTCCCTCTGCCTCTCTCCTTGCTCATTTTCTCTCTCTCTCTCTCAAATGAATAAATAAAATCTTTAAAACCTTCCATAGTATTTTTTTAAAAGAAAAGTTATATTTTCATTTAGCTCAAAATATTTTAAAATTTCTCCTGAGATTTCCTCTTTGACCCATGTGTTATTTAGAAGTGTGCTGTTTAATCTCTGAGTATTTTGGTTTTTTCAAGCTACCTTTTATTGATTTCTAGTTAATTTTATTGTGGTCTGAGAACAGAAATTGTGTCACTTTTTATTCTTTTAAATTTGTTAAGGTGTGTTTTATGGTCCAGAATGTGGTCTATCTTGGTGAATGTTCCATGTGAACTTGAGAAGAATTTGTAATCTGTTTTTGGATGAAGTAGTCTATACACCACTTGATTGATGGTGCTAAGTTCAACTTTGACCCTTCTGATTTTCTGCCTGCTGGATCTGTCAGTTTCTGATGGAGGTATATTAAAGTCTCCAAATATAATAGTAGATTCTCTATTTCTTTTTGCAGTTGTCAGTTTTTGCCTCCTGTATTTTGGTCCTCTCTATGCATATACACATTAAGACATTGTTATGTCTTCTTGGAGTATTCACTCCTTTATTATTATGTATACCCCCCTTTTGTCCTTAATAACTTTCCTTGCTCTGAAATCTACTCTGGTTGAAATTAATATATCGATTCCTACTTTATTTTGATTAGTGTTAGCATGGTATATCCTTCTCCATCCCTTTACTCTCAATCAATATGTGTTTTTATATTTAAAGTGGGTTTTTGGTAGACAACATATAATTGGGTCTTGTTTTTGGATCCACTTTGATAATCCATCTTTTAATTGTTGTATTTTAGACTCCTGACATTTGAGGTGATTATTGATATAATTGGGATTAATATGTACCATATTTTTTTGCTGTTTTCTCTTTGTTGCCCTTGTTTGTTCCTCTTTTTTGTCTTCCACTCTTTTTCTGCTATTTGTGGTTTTAATTGAGCATTTTATGATTCCATTTTCTCTCCTTTCTTAGTGTTTCAATCAAACTTTTTAAAAAACTTTTTTAGCGCTAGCCCTAGAGGTAACAGTGTATCTGCAATAAACCAAGTTTGCTTTCAAATAACATACCACTTCATGGGTAGTGCATGTACCTTATAACAATGAACCAGTCCTGATTCTTCTCTCCTGTCACTTGTATCATTGCTGTCATTCATTTTACTAATACCTAAGCATACATAATCAAATACATTGTTGCTATTTTTATTTTGAACAAATGGTTATTTTATCAGTTTAGAATAAGAAATAAAATATTTTATTTGCTATCACTTATTCCTTCTCTGATGCTCTTCCTTTTATTAGGTACTTCAGAGTTTCTGACCTATATCACTTTCCTTTTCTCTGAAAAACTTTTTTTAACATTTCTTGCAAGGCAGGCCTACTGGCAACAAATTTGCTCAATTTTTGTCTTAAAAAGTCTTTATTTCTCCTTCACTCTTTAAAAAACATTTTATTTATTCGTCAGAGAGAGAGAGCACAAGCGCACAAGCAGGGAGAGTGGCAGGCAGAGGGAGAAGCAGGCTCCCCACTGAGCAAGGAGCCTGATGCAGAACTCAATCCGAGGACCCCAGGATCATGACCTGAGCCAAAGGCAGACGCTTAACCAACTGAGCCACCCAGGCATCTCTCTCCTTCACTTTTGAAGGATAATTTCAGAGGGTACAGAATTCTAGGTTAGTAGTTTTTTTCTCTCAACACTTTAAATATTTCATATCACTCTCGTTGCTTGTATGGTTTCTGAGAAGTCAGATGTAATCCTTTGCTCTTCTGTAGGTAAGGTGTTCTTTTCCTTCTGGCTTCTTTCAGTATTTTTTTTTTATTACTGATTTTCTGAATTTTGAATATGATATGCCTAGGTATAAACTTTTTGCTCACTTATCCTTCTTGGTGTTCCCTGAGCTTTCTGGATCTGTGGTTTGGTGCCTGACATTGTTTTAGGGAAATTCTCAGTCATTGCTGCTTCAAATATTGCTTCTCTTCCTGTTCTCTATCTTTTCCTTCTGGTATTTCCATTATGCATATGTTACATTTTGTGTAGCTGTCCCACAGTTGGTGGATGTTCTGTTCTGCTTTCCTTAGTTTTTTTTCTCTTTGTTTTCAGTTTTTGAATTTTTGCCATCATATCAAGTTCATTGATATTCCTCAATCTTGTCCATACTACTCTTGAGCCCCTCAGAGGCATTCTTCATTTCCATTGCAGTGTTTGTGATCTAAAGCATTTCTTTTTGATTCTTAGAATTTCCATCTCTCTACTTACATTATCTATTTGTTCTCCTATTTTTTGTCTACTTTTTCCATTAAAACATTTAGCATATTAGTTTTTTTTAAATTCCAGATTTGATAATTCTAATATTTCTGCCATATCTGACACAGGTTCTGATGCTTGTTCAGTTTCTTCAAATTGTGTTTCTTGCCTTTTAGTATGCCTTGGTTTTTTGTTGAAAGATGGACATGATATGCATGTGAAAGTATCTGCAATAAATAGCCTTTAGTAATGTAATGGTAAAGTTTAGGGTGGGGGGTTGCGAAGTGTCCTATGATTAGATCTCAATCTCTTGGTGTGCCTGTATCACTGGACTGTGAACTTCACAGTACTTCTCAGTTTTTTCCCTCTCTTGGGTGGTACAGCACGGTTGAAGGGGGCTAGATTTGGGTATTACCCTTTCCCCAGGTAGTTTAGACTCAGGTCCAAGAATTTCTCCCGAGGTCAGGCCTTGTTAAGAAGAACAGAATGCCCTGGTATATTTCCAAATGGTTCCTTTTCTTCTCCTCCTCCTGGAAGTAGGAGGGATTTTTTTCCTGATACTGTGAGAGGACTTGGAAGTGAAATTCACAAAAGTGTGTGTGTGAGGGTCCCCCCATGACTGTGTCCCCTGATTTTTTTTTTTTTTTTTAACAGAGTTTTCTACACTGAGCCTCTGGCAATTAGTCAATCACAGTTCAGGCTTTCCTGGCACTATTTCCTGCAGAGGTTTCTGTTTGTGGGTTTCTGCTCTGGTAATTTATAATTCTGTATATTCGCCAGTCTCTCTCTCCAATTATTGAGGTAGCTATTTGCCTTATGACCTCATTTCTCTGACAGATCTAAGGGGAGTTGTTGATTTTCAGTTTGTTCAGCTTTTATTTGTTGTCAGGACAAAGTGCTGTCAGGACAAAGTTTAAGCTCCTTACTTGCTAGACTGGAAATAAGTCCCCCTGTTTTTATATTTAACTGTAATTTTACTGAAATTAAAATTTTATTGAAAATCTAGAGTAACAGATTTAAGTTTTGAACAGGAGTGTTTTGTGCTGTGAGATAAATAATATATACTTTTATGCATAATTCAAGAAACAAGGAAATTTTACTACTTTCTGTTTTAGCATCATTTTGAGGAAAGAGGGATTACTTAGGATAAAGATTTAAGTGGCTTCTAAATGCTAAGCCAGAGTCCAAAGGCCATTAATATTTGTAACACTATTCTATTTAGTTCTTTGGTCTTATAACTGCCAATAAGTTGGTTTTATATTCTGAAGGATCAGAAAGGAAGAGCATAGGAGTAGCTCAGTATAAAACAGAAGGGGGTAATAAGCATATGTTCTTATCCCTTAAAAGTCTTAAGTCTGTCTAGCAAACTAGACAGTTTTTATGTAGAAAGCATTTGTTTTCAGTCACATCCTAGAATACTAAAGATGGCTTTTTTTTTAATATTAAAAGAAAAGCTGTAATTTAAAATTTTCCCTGTAGTCTCATATCAGAGGATTGTTAAAAGGACCATTCATTTTTATCAATGTAAACTTCAAATGCAAATATAAATAACTAAATACTGAGACTGAGTAGTTGTGAATAAGCACATTTTCAGTGATGTCTCTTTGATTTATTTTTTAATATTTTTATCCATGACTTAACTGATTAATCATATTAATTTAGTGGTTATATTAAAATTTTCATATGCTTTTATTCAGTTAGTTTTTGCATGATTTTTTTTAAAGACTTTTATTTATTTATTTGACAGAGAGAGACACAGTGAGAGAGGGAACACAAGCAGGGGGAGTGGGAGAGGGAGAAGCAGGTTTCCCGCGGAGCAGGGAGCCTGATGTGGGGCTTGATCCCAGGACCCTGGGATCATGACCTGAGCCGAAGGCAGACGCTTAACTGAGCCACCCAGTCTCCCCTAGTTTTTGCATTATTATAAAAGGATTATACCTCTTAAGTTTCTGTACTAAGTTATGTGGCTTTTTCATTAAATAAGGACAAATGTTTCATTATAATATTATATTTCTAGTATATAGTTTAAGACTGACCTGTAGATGGAGACGAGGCTCATGTAAATCCATGGAGAGACAACATTAGTAGGTTAGGGTAAAAAGAATGTGTCTTTCTTTGCACAAGTGGAATAGTGTTGCTCAGGAGCACACTTACCCCTTTTTCCTCAGGTCTTGGAGCCCTGCCAGGGCTAACTACATGTTCTGATATGTCATGCAGTGGTGGCCTGTCTCTCTAGAGAGCATTACAGTCAGTGACTATGCTACCAAACAGTTCTTGGAAGAGTGAGTGTATGAAAGGGTAAAGCGAGAGAATCTTATTACTTTGAGATTTCCAAGTCCAAGTGGCTAAAAGAGTGAAAAATTTAAAATAAATTTTAACAGCCATTTTTAATATTTCCAACATTCTAGGTATAAGTATTTTGTATTTTGTATGTAGTCTTAATTTTCAACTT
Organism: Callorhinus ursinus; assembly: GCF_003265705.2. NCBI lineage: Eukaryota > Metazoa > Chordata > Mammalia > Carnivora > Otariidae > Callorhinus > Callorhinus ursinus. Next base: position 16,600,067 of record NW_027397083.1, read on the forward strand.
TAAGAAAGCTTTATCATTTTTTATTCTTTTTAGAAGCTAATCAAGTCTAGTAACATTGGTTATATCACTTATTTAAAACTTTAAATCATTAATTTTCCCAAAGATGATTTTTATTTTTCTCTTATTCTGTTTTATGATTTTGTTCAGAACAGTTAAGCTATTGGTTTGTGATAAGGTGGATTTTTTTTTTTTTTTTTGAGCAAAGTTAAACAGACCAAACTTAGTTGTTAGATTAAACTAGATATTACAATTCTGAATGCTGGGTTCACCATTATGGCAATCATGAAGAATTCCTGATACTATCTGTGAGCAGCATTCATAACCTCTGCTATTTGTCTGAGTAAACGTCACAGCACTCAAGGAGATAGTGATATTTAACAGACTACCCTGTACCAGAAAAGGAGGGGTAAAGGAAAAAAGAGCACAATATTTATGACTCTAGGAACTATAAGTTGTAATTTAATGAGATCAAAGCATGTGCTGTTTACTTGCTCACTAACAGCTTTGAATAAAGTGGTTAGAAAACAGACAATGTACTAAAAGTTCAGGATATTTAAAAGCTATAAGGGCTATAAAATCAAAAGCATATTTTCAGTGGAAAATCATTTCATGGAGGTCTCTGATTTTAATTTATTATGCTCTTAAGATTAATTAATATATAAGAGAAAAAGAAAGACATAAGAAATGATTAGTTTTTACTTTTGTCAGCCATATACTGAGTTTTCACTCTTACCTTCCCCTTTCCCACTTCCTTGTTTCATTACAATTTTTGTAATAGGAATTGATGCATTTTAGAGTATCTCCTAGAAAACTTAGCTGATTACAACAGCTTCATATTTTCAGTTGTTGAAAAGTATAGAAAACTGTAGAAGTTTGTTGCACTTTGTTACCTTGACAGAAAAAATAACTTTTAGAAAAATGAATCCTCTTTTATTAATTCAGAGAATTATAAGCCATTTGATATAAATATGTTTTAGCAATATATGCTTCAGTTTAATTGTACTTTTATCAGAACATTGCATTTTAGGATTGAACTTAGAATAGTTCACAAGTCTAAAACTAGTATAAAAAGCATCTAATAATTTCTAACTAGTCTGAATGTTTATTTCTTACAGGTGCATCTTGCTTTAGGAAAACCCAATATAAAAAAATTAAAAGTTCAAAGTGAAAATTTTAAAACTACCATTTTAGTACACAAAAAAGCAGCTTGAAAGCAAGGTTTTGGAAACACCATTGTGTAAAGAAAGATGTACATTATTTTAAGCCCAGTATTATTGGTGGCTTTTTAAAAAAGTGGAATCAATTGAGCACAAAAGATCTCTTTTTAATACTCAGATGATATTTGATTAAATACTGGATAACAATATAAAAATTAGCTAAACATCCCATAAATCTGAGTTGAGATTAAAACTTTGAGGTCCTCTAACAGATATTTTTCTTTTGAGTTAATCTCCTAAATTTTTAAGAAGTTAAATTAATTGCTGAAATTACTAGTTTTTTGTTGTTTTTTTTTTTAAATATCCTTCAGTATGCATAGTGAATTTGACTACCATCCCATGTTTTCAAATGTTTATCCAGGGTGGAAATAATAAGGTCAGTACATCCTTTTGTTCAATAAATTTAAGTCAAAGACCTTCTAGTTCTAGAGTAATGTTTTATTATACTATCTTATTTCTGTAATTGTTGTTTTCTAGCATATTCTTGGATCTGTACTTATAATGAAGAATTAACCTATTTTAAATTCACAAATTTCAGACTGTCGATTACAACAGTCAGGGTTATTTTCTAGCCAAAAAATATGCTGTTCTTTTAAAGTTAACATAATGCTAGTGACTCACCATCTACTAAGCTTTATTTTTCTATTATTGTACTGGTCTGTTCACATTTAAACCAGTAGTATCTGTCTATATAACATGGTGATCTGTAGGACTGTGGTTGTTACATTGAATGGAGTGAAACCAGTTGGTTCAATCAGTGATTAAACCCTCAGCACCATACTTAAACCTACCACTTTCTATTCATTCTTGCAAACTGACTGTGAACTATCGTGTCATTAATAATACTTTGTCTGGCTGACATCTACTGCTCTCACCAAATATTTTTATTGTCATTTTTTAAATCCTGAATAAATCAACCTTTGCTTTCATCAGATCTTATTTTTAGGTAAAGACAATCACATTTTTTTCATAATCATGTTAATTACTTTTCTTCTTATAGTCGATATAATGTTTAGTTCTTTTAAATTCCTTGAATGTATTAAGCTGCTATGGGATAAGTATAAAACACGGCACCTTTCCTTGAGGAGCACATGGTCTATAGGAAAATTCTTACTGTTGTTAGCTTTGAAAGAATGAATCTTAATTCTTTAAATAAATAAAAGGATATTTAATTATACCATTATTAAGACTTAGTCTATTTTTAAAGTAGAAAAAAAAATCCTAGAATCCCTTGGATTCACCTTAGTAGTAGTAATAGGTAACAGTGCCTGACACATAGTAGATGCTCAGCAAATACTTGTTGCATGGAGTATTATACGCCACACAGTTTGTTTTTAAAAAATTGTATTTCTAATTTACAGATTAGGAACTTGAGACAGAAGGAAGTTAAATAAGTTACCTAAAGTTAAATAACAAGGAAAATAAAGCCAGGACTGGAACCTAGACAAATTTTGACTCCAGAACCTACAGTCTTAACCATTCTAATAGTGATAGCAACATAAGCAATTTATCCACATAAGTTTCTTCTCTTTCTTAGAGAAGAGAAGCATATATTTATCAGAAAGGGAAATTTTTAACTATTCACAGTCCTGCAATATCAGTTCTTTATATGCCTTGAGTCTAAATATCTATAGACTACTTGACTCTAAAGATATAGAGTCAAGACATAGACTACTATGTCCCTACCTTGAAATTTTATCATTAAACACTGCTTCTTTTGGGCTCTTTCATTCGGCCCTCCTCTTTCTCCAGCCAGAGCATCTTTTTCTATCATCTGTACCACACATGATACTCTCACATCTGTTCTTTCTGCCTCTAGTCCTTCAGTTCCCACTACTTCTCCCAGCCCTTTAGTCTCTTCCTGCCAACATATAATTCCCTGCATAATATTTCTCATTTATTCTGTTTATCTTAATTCATCACTTTACCTTTTTCTTTAAAACTAAACCTTTCAATTATAGTCATCTCAAAGAGGTGCTTGACCCACACCTATATGGATGTTGCTTTTCTCTTTTCCCCCTTTTGTTTTCTTGTTTTTCATATGAGTGGAATGATCCCGGCCTTTCTTGTTTTACATATGTGTAATAAATATAAAACAATAAACGCATGGAAAAGCGCTTCAGAATGTTAAACATGCCATAGAAATTTATGGGATTATTGTTACTTGCAAGTAAAATTAGGTTAAGATTAGGATTAAGGCAGTTTTGTTAGATTCAGCTTTTCGGCACCACAGACTGTAGGTGGTTTATAATGTATAGTCTTTCAAGACAACTGAAACAGACTCATTTGCCTTTAAATTCCTTTATCAGAGAGGAAAGTCTGAAACCCCTTCTGACTCATCAACTGCTCTTTCTCCCTTCATGCATGAACTGTTTTCTATTTCTACATCTCGTTCTCTCCAAACTATCTTCTTCAGATCATCTCTAAATTTCAAAGAATCATAGGGATCATCTAATCTTGTTTTTGTCTTTCTTTGAGCTGCAGAACCCTCAGTTCAAGATGTGGAAGCTCAATATTAAAATGAATAAGGTAGAGCTGCTGTTGCTTGAAGGGAGGCTTGGAGGAACACTGGAGCTATACCTAGGGGCTCTTTCTTCTCTATTAGCAGCTATGAATGGTCTCCATGGGGTGTCTAGGACTTTTCAGAGCACAATTTAAAAACCATTAACTGGATCCAGCCTCTCCTTTTTTTGTAAAGGGAACCAAAACCTAAAGAGAGTAGGTGAGGGGTGCCTGTGTGGCTCATTTGGTTAAGTGAGTCTTGGTTTCAGTTCAGTCTAATCTCTCAGTCATGGGATTAAGCCCCACTTTGGGCTCTGCGCTCAGTGCAGAGTCTGCTTCGGATTCTTTTCCCACTCTCCCTTTGCCCCTCCTTGCTTGCTTGCCTCTCTCAAATAAATAAATAAATAAATAAATATCTTTAAAAAAAAAAAGAGTAGGTGAATTACTCATTGTCAGTCAGCTTGTAAAAAAATTCTCCATTTATCTTCTATTATACTATGTAATATTTGTAGTCAGTAATATCCTAAACAACCTATGTATTTTATAATGTTAGCTGAAATTTTTCTTGTAGTGGACATTGTGATAATTTCCCCAGTATTCAGTCCACTTTATATGATCAGTCTGTCTCTAAGATAGTTAATATAATCTCCATTCTTCATGTCAGTGTTTGGTTCAGGAATGAGCCTGTGATCTGGTTCTGGCCAGCCGGAAATGGTTCAAAGAAAAATCTTCTTACTCTTTTAGAAGGAGTTCCAGGAAGAGACCAGTTGCTATGCAGTACCTAAATTGGCCTCTTGTTATAGTCCCAACAATGGAAGAAAGGACAGTCCCAAGAATGGAAAGTGGAGAAATGAAAATATCCTAGTCTTTGATAATACCTAATCTTTATTAAATATCCTCATCATTGAGTGCCTGAATCAACCAACACAAGAACCTGTCCAACTTTTTGTTTGTTTTTTTAAATTTTTTTATTGTTTTTTTTTTGATGGTGGAAATCTATTTGTTGAACAGATAACTTGGCAACATGTCTCATTGCTGCAAAAAAAGTTCATAGACTTTAATTCTTCCTCTCTCGGGAGTACTATCTTCAAACAATAACAAAACAAGTCCAGAATGTACAGCACAGCAATACTTACAAACACTGTTGTAATGTGAAGCTCTACTAATTGAGATTGGTTAAATACATTAGGAAGTGGCATATCATGCAGGTATTAAAATTATGGTCTCCATTGATCTTTGCCGCATAGAAAGCTAATGGTAATATTAAGTGGAAAAAACATTTCCAAAATAGTAATTATTGTGTAATTTCATCTTAGTAGAAGTAAAAATATCTATAGAAAAAAAGCGTGTGTGCCTGCATGCACGTGCACACACCTACCCACACACAGTCTTAAATGTGCAATAGTAGTTATTTCCAGGTTGGATGTTTAACAATCTTTTATCTATGTTTATTTTTTTTCACTTTTTTTATTATGTTAATCACCATACATTACATCATTAGTTTTTGATGTAGTGTTCCATGATTCATTGTTTGCATATAACACCCAGTGCTCCATTCAGTACGTGCCCTCTTTAATACCCACCACCAGGCTAACCCATCCCCCTACCCCCCTCCCCTCTAGAACCCTCAGTTTCTCAGAGTCCATATAGTCTCTCATGGTTCGTCTTCCCCCACCCCGATTTCCACTCCCTTCATTATCCCCTTCCTGCTATCTTTCTTTTTTTTTTTAACATATAATGTATTATTTTTTTCAGAGGTACAGATCTGTGATTCAAAAGTCTTACACAATTCACAGCACTCACCATAGCACATACCCTCCCCAATGTGTCACCCAGCCACCCCACCCCTCCCACCCCCCACCACTCCAGCAACCCTCAGTTTGTTTCCTGAGATTAAGAATTCCTCATATCAGTGAGATCATATGATACATGTCTTTCTCTGATTGACTTATTTCGCTCAGCATAATACCCTCCAGTTCCATCCACGTCGTTGCAAATGGCAAGATTTCATTCCTTTTGATGGCTGCATAATATTTTGTATTTTAATTGCAGTATAGTTAATATACAGTGTTATATTAGTTTCAGGTGTACAATATAGTGATTCAACAATTCTATACATTACTCAGGGCTCATCATGATAAGTGTACTCATAATCCCCTTCACCTATTTCACCCATCCCCCTCACCCAGCTCCCTTCTGGTAATCATCAGTTACCTTGGTTTCTCTCTCTCTCTTTTTGCCTTAAAGTCTGCATATGAGTGAGATCATACGGTATTTGTCTTTCTGTGATTCATTTTGCTTAGCATTATATTCTCTAGCTCCATCCATGTTATTGCAAATGGCAAGATTTTATTCTTTTCTATGGCTGAATAATATCCCATTGTGTATATATGTACACACACACACACACACACACACACACCACATCTTCTTTATCCATTCATCTATCAGTGGGCACTTGGGCTGCTTCCATATCTTGACTCTTGTAAATAATGCTACTTATAATGACAGGGGTGCATGTATCCCTTTTCCTTTGAATTGTTGTTTTTGTATTTTTTGGGTAAATACCCAGTAGTGCAATTACTGGATCATAGGGTAGTTCTCTTTTTAACTTTTGAGGAGCCTCCATACTGTTTTCCACAGTAGCTGCACCACTTTGCATTCCTACCAACAGTGCACGAATGTTCCATTTCCTTTACGTCCTCGCCAATACTTTGTTGTTTCTTGAGTTTTTTGCTTTAGCCATTCTAACAGGTGTGAGGTGACAACAGCTCATTGTAGTTTTGATTGGCATTTCACTGATAATGAGTGATGTTGAGCATCTTCTCATGTGGCTGTTGGCCATCTGTATGTTGTCTTTGGAGAAATGTCTGTTCATGTCTTTGCCCATTTTTAATTGGATTATTTATTTTTGAGGTGTTGAGTTTTATAAGTTCTTTATATATTTTGGATACTAACCCTTTATTGGATATGTCATTTGCAAATATCTCTCATTCCATAGGTTGCTTTATAGTTTTGTTGATTGTTTCCTTTGCTCTGCAGAAGCTTTTAATTTTGATGTAGTTCCAAATTTTTGCTTTTATTTCTCTTGCCTTGGGAGACATATCTAGAAAAATGTTGCTATAGCTGATGTCAGAGACATTACTGCCTGTGGTCTCTTCTAGGATTTTTATGTTTTCAGGTCTCACATTTAGGTCTTTAATCCTTTTTGAGTTTATTTTTGTGTATGGTATAAGAAAGTGGTCCAGTTTCATTGTTATGCATGTAGTTGTTCTGATTTCCCAACACCATTTGTTGAAGAGACTGTCCTTTTCCCATTGCATATTCTTTCTTGCTTTGTCAAAGATTAATTGACCATATAATTGTGGGTTCATTTCTGGGTTTTCTATTCTGTTCCATTGATCTGTGTCTATTTTTATACCAGTAGCATACTGTTTCAATTACACAGCATTATAATATAACTTGAAATCTGGAATTGTGACACTTCCAGTTTTGTTTTTCTTTTTCAAGATTGCTTTAGCTATTTGAGTCTTCGTGATTCCATATAAATTTTAGAATTGTTCTCATTCTGTGAAAAATGCTGTTGGTATTTTGATAGGGATTGCATTAAGTGTGTAGATTGCTTTGAGTAGTATAGACAGTTTAACAATATTTGTTCTTACTACCCATGAGCGTGGGATGTCTTTCCATTTCTTTGTGTCCTCTTCAGTTTCTTTCATCAGTATTTTGTAGTTTTCAGAGTACAGGTCTTTCACCTCTTTGGTTAAGTTTATTCCTAGATATTTTACTGTTTTCTTAATTTCACTTTCTGCTGCGTCATTATTAGTGTATAGGAATGCAACAGATTTCTGTACATTGATTTTGTATCCTATGACTTTCTGAATTCATTTATCAGTTCTAGTGGTTTTTTGGTAATGTCTTTCAGGTTTTCTATCTATAGTATCATGTCATCTGCAAATAGTTAAAGTTTTATTTCTTTCTTACTAATTTGGATGCCTTTTATTTCTTTTTGTTGTCTGATTGCTGGAGCTAGGTCTTCTAGTACTATGTTAAATAAAAGTGGAGAACCTACCCAACTTTGGACGTTCTCTTATGTGGAAGAATAAATGTCCTTATTATTTGTATGGTTTCCTAATACTAGTAACCAAAGCATCCTGATACTGACGCTTTGTGTTTTTAATTACAGAATAATGTGTTTTGTACAAAATAATAGATGTTTAAAATATAAAATGTGTTCATTTTATAACATCTGTATGATAGCTCACTTTTTGAGGGTCTTTTGGTACAAATTCCTTTGGCTCCCTGATTATCCTTTTTCTTCCATTCCTCCAAAGCTCTATCCTAAGGTCTCTCTCAGTGAGCTCTCATTTCTGTGATTCAGTCATTCACTTCGTGCAGATGACTTTATATTTCCAGCCTCAGATTTCCCTTAATCTCAGTTCTATTTTTTCAACTGCCTGCAGATCGTCTCCTTTTATGACTTACTGTAATTTCAGGGTCAGCCGGGCACACATTGGATTAATTCTTCATTCTCCATATCCCTCCTTTCTCCCTCCACATCCCCCCAAATTCATGCAACTCTTCTTTCAAAGGAAATCCTCTTGCTGACTGTGAAGATGAACCATTGCTGGGACATTGAAACTTCATTTTGAGGGAATTCATCACATATAGCCTTTTATAATTTGAAAAAATATGAATGAAGGACTTTTTTTTTTAATAAAACAACAACCTATGGCTCAGGCATAATGATTTGGGATTTTTTGGCTTTCTTAACAGTCTCAGAACATTGTTCATCTCTTGTTTCTTGTTTTCTTAATACATTTTCATCTGCTTCATCAGCAAAGCAGACTTCCCATTTCCTTTCCATTGTCATGCTTTCTCTTCCACATTTCATGGTTTTTCTTTTCATTTCTTTTAGCTTCACCTAGACACTCTGGAATAATCTTTTTCCTTCATTCCCTTTGTCTATTCAATTATATCTTCCTTTAGAAGATCTCATATTTGCCATTCTTCATTTCTTAATAGTATAGACATTTGTCATCTCATGTCTGGATTAATAAAATAGTCCCTTAGCCAGTGTTCTTTTATCTGGTTTTTACTCATTCTTTAAAAAAAAAAAAAAGATGTTATTTATTTATTTGAGAGAGTGAGCAAGAGAGAGTGCACACAAGCATGAGCAGGGGGAGGGAGAGGAAAGGGAGAAGCAGACTCTCCGCTGAGCAGGGAGCCTGATGTGGGGCTGGATCCCAGGGCCCTGGGATCATGACCCGAGCTGAAGGCATACACTTAACTGACTGAAGCACCCAGGCGCCCTTGGTTTTTATTCATTCTTATTGCCAGAATGACTTTACTGGGTTACTAGTTTGATGCATTGCTTCCATGTGCCTGACATGCTAGATACTTAGTATATATAGAAGGAATGGGGTAGATTGAATAGTTCTCTTTTGCCTACCAAATCAAGTCCCAAATTTTTTTCCAGCTTTATTGAGATATCATTGACATACAACATTGTGTAAGTTTAGGTGTACAACATATTGATTTAGTCCCATACTTCTTTAATTGGCTTTTCACAGCTTCCATGGTCTGGCCCCATTCTATATCTTCAACATCATTTCCTACTGCTTCTTAAGCATCTTCTGTTCTATTTAATGCAAAATCTTTGTTGCAATCATTATAATTCTTCATTATTCCTTCCTTTTTGCCTTTGCTCTCCTCCATATCCCCTCCCCACACTTTAATTCAATTTACTTGAATTAAACAGGATTGAGTCAGGAAATAGATGGTACCTTGGAATGGGTAAAAGAGAAAAGTTTGATGAAGAAGCTGTTTACAAAGTTAAGGGCAGCATTCGGGGAAACCAGGAGGAGCATTGAAGCACCACAGGGATAGAAGCGGTGGGGGAATGATTATACCACGTAAACCTGAGGGGGCAAGGGAAGGAAGCAGATACTGGGAACCTGGAGAGAGCTGTAGGTGCAATGACCTTTGGTAAAGGTAGAGAGCTATTGTCATTTTGTGGCCAGGTAGGGAGGAAACAGGGAAATACCTCAATCTGTCTTCCCAGCATACTGATTTGCTGGTGCCTTCCAGAGATTGAACCCAACCAGGAGCCGGAGGGCAAGAAAAATTGTTTGCTGTATCCACAGATATCAGCACACAGGGAACAGAGCAGTATGAAGAAAAGGTGGAGAGTGAGTCAGGACAGATAAATGGAGGATATCTAGTATACTATTCATTCTTCAAGGCATACCTCCTTTGTTCAGACTTCTTTCATGATTCAGTACGTGTTGATTGTTCTCTTTGTACCGGCCATCAATTTGTCTGCCTGCTTTTCTAAGAGTCAAATCCTATCTCTTGACCCATGTGCAGTTACTTTAGCAGTCGTTTTATGCAGTGCACATATCTGAAAGGGACATGTGAACTAAAACCATTAATCCTTTTTCCTGGATTTTGAACTAGGTATTGAGTTATAATTGGGTGAGTTTTTATGTGGCATCTGAAGGTATAACATGTAGAACTCTGGACGTATTGGCAGCCCTATTTTCGGCTGCTCCTTTTTCAGCTTCCTGAGTATTACACTTTTGATTTTCCACCCACCTCAGTTGACTCTACTTCTCAGCCTTCTATATTAGCTTCTTCTGTAATCCATGAGTGTTGGAGTTCTTTAGGACCCAGTCATTTGCCATCTTCTTTCTTCTAACTAATAACTCTAAGTGATTGCCCATTTCCATAGCTTTATATACTATTATATACTACACTATATATATATATGCATATATATATATCTCCTATACACTGATACTTAAGAAATATGTGTTTACTTTAGAAGAAAGAGAAAATACTAATCAGTACAATGAAGAAAATAACAATTTCCTGTAATCTACCAACCTAATGAACTTTTTTCTACAAGAGTTTTTTGTTATTATTATTTATTCAGTTCTTACATACAATCTTTTAAAAACTAAAGTATATTAGTACACTGTAGGTTGTACTGTCACTGTTGACTGTAGTAGATGCCGCTCCTACAGTGGTACCATTGTTGCCCATGGACATGTGTTGTTACTAGCATTGCCCCTAAAGCCTACAACAGAAGGATTTGCAACAGTTTTTGTTCTTTGTGATACTGCTTCCTGATCCAATATCCGGGACAGGTGCATCTGATTAGCAGAATTTGGCCTCATGCTTATAAAGCTAGTATCTGGCATTTCTGGCTCCTCTATGGACAGTGGACTTTTATAATGTAGAATTCCTCCAAAATTCAAAGGGAGTTCAGATACTGTGTAGTTAAGAATGTGAAAATTGGATTCTTGAGTATTTAATATAGTCAGTATACACAGAACAGCAGAAAAATAAATTACACACCAATTCAGAAGTTGGTATTTTAGAATTATAATGTGTTTGGATGATATCTGTTAAGCTAAGTGAACATGTAACTTCACAAATGAAGACTTCTTTTGTATCTTCTTCAATTCTAATAATCTGTAATGATGCTAGAGTTATTTTTCTGAATTACAAATTTTATGACTTTCTCCTACTGAAAATCCTTCAATTATTAATTCCTCATTGCCTATAGGATAAAATTAAAGCTCTTTTCAGCTTGGCCTACAAATCCCTTTCAGTATTTGAATCCTGTCAGATTTCTAGCCACAACCATGAATACTCTACTCCTCCCCCTCATCCATTACATATTAGCTCCAGCCATAATCTATTCTGTTTCCCTGAAAAGTGCCATACTCTCGTGTTTCTGCACGTTTGTGCATGTACAGTCTTTTTGTCTAGAATGTCTACATTTTTGTCCTCTTTGCAAATTTATCTTTAAAGACTCAATTCAGAAACCACTTTTCCTAATAATGCCTTCTTGATGCCCTCTACCAATCTCTTTCTTTCTTTATGCTTCTATACATTTCTGTAATATAGCACTCATCACATTAGATTATGATTATTTCTCACACAAATTTTTCTTATTAGATGCTAATGAACTTGGAAATTGATACTCTTATTATTTTTTTAATCTCAGAAGATTTTTGTTAAATAAGTTGAAAACACCCTACTTCTGGTTGGTTAGTTCATTTGGTTAGTATCTTTTTAAGGGAAGTTAGCTCTTTTTAAGGGAAAGAAATCATGCATTCTATCCCTGTAGCATTCCCACCTTGGCTAATTATCTTGCAAGGGAACTAGGGGAAATAGACCTTGATGGACCAGTAGTATTATCTTGATATGTGAAATACAGTAAATTATAATGATAGGTTTAAAATGGACTTTAAAACTGTCAGAAATACCTTTCTTTGATGAAATGTTTATACTGAACTTACTGTTTATATTTCTTATGTTAAGGAACTAAAACAAGTTACGTCAGACTTGATAAAGTCCAAGGTCACATGTCAACATAAGATGGGAGAAGAAAACATCCATTTAACAATTAAAGAACAAAAATTTCAAGAACTTCAAGAAAGACTCACCATGGTATTTAATTAAATGTATTTATGTTTATATAATTGTTTTTGTAAAATGAGAATTTCAGGTTTATAATATAAAAATGTTCCTTCTTTGTAAAGTTAATATACATAGTAAAAAAAGATATTGTGAATAATTTTTTGTTATTAGGTAATTTTTGCCATTATCAGCAAGAATTTAAGACAATAAAATTTGTCTATAACCATTTTGTTTCCATTTTCATATAATGTCAGGTAATCTATGGTACAGAGGTATCTCCAGAAAAGCTTTTGGAGATGAGGAATTTTGTAATTTTTTAACGCGAATATTTATAAAAAATTTGCACAGCAGCCTATGCTGGGTGTCTCGTACCACCTTTATTTCACTAGGAGCCACTGCTTCACCAGCAAATGCATGTTGGTACTCTGGGGTAGGAGAAGGGTTCCTGACTCTCCTAAACGTATTGAGCACTGAATGAAATGTAGAATTTGCTGAATTTTATATCATAACTTTAAAATTACTCAATTTTTTAAAGGAGTTGGAATTAAATAAGAAGATTAATGAAGAGATCACACATATTCAAGAAGAAAAAAAGGCAAGCAATCATAAGATATTTTGAGAGCCAGTAAATATTTTTAAAAGCAGGTATAATGTGGGAAATAAAGAAGTTAAGTTAAATAACAAATGGAATCATGTCTAGGTCAGTTTCCCGGCACATAGTAAGCACTCAGTTAGGGCCTATTGAATGGATACAAGTGTACCTTTTTAACCGGTCTCACATATGCTCCATTAAAAAATAGATCCAAGGAATGGGGAGATGTTCATCAAGGGTACAAACTTCAGGTGTAAGATGAGTAAGTTCCGGGAGTTTAATGTACAACATGATGGTTTTAGTTAACAAAACTGTGTTATATATTTGAAAGTTGTTAAGAGAGTAGATTATAAATAATCTCACCACACACACAAAAATGGTAATTATGTGAAGTGATAGAGATGTCAATTAATCTTATTAGGGTAATCATTTAGCACTATATATATGTACCAAATCATCATGTTGTACAACTTGAGTTTACAGAATGTTATATGTCAATTATATCTTAATAAAGTTGGAAAATATTACATTAAAATATTTAACGAATAAATAGAATAAAAATAAATCAGTTTTTCCCTTGATAGTTTAGACTATTGGTACCCTAGCAGATAATTATTGAAATGTATGTATGCTTAGAGCATGCATTTATAGGATGTTATACCCTCATTTGAATTTATTTGATATTTATAATTCTTCTATTTAAAAAAGGTCTGTGAAAGAAAAGTTCTCGTTTCTTTTTTTTTTCTGCTTTTCCTCCATTTCATTCTAATACATACTATGACATCCTAGCTCATTAGCAATATGACATTTCAGGAGTGATACATTTACTGTTTTTAAGACAAGCCAACGAAAGTTTTGGTTTTAAATTCTTTACATTTTCCAGTAGTGTCTCATAATTTAAAAAAACTGTTAGTTATTTGAAAAACTCTTGGATATAGTACTTTGTAAGAAATCATACAATGTAATTATTTTATATATTAAGTTAGTAAAATGTGGTACTAGTTTATTTCACTGTCTTATTATGGTGTTAAGATTAAACTATAAAGATAAGTTAAGAAATTAGAAAATGTAGTTTAAGAATTAATTTAGAAACATACCTACAATCTTACAATTCCTCCAACTGATAGATCATATTTATACTTTTTTAAAGGATATCATCATTTCTTTCCAGCATATGCAGCAGTTACTTCAGCATCAAACTCAAGTTAGTACTGAACTGGAAGCAAAGCTGAAGGTGTTAAAAGAAAATAATCAGGTTGTATATAGTGATATAGATAGTATATTTCCATTTAATGAGTTTTACCTGTCTAGTTGCATTTATCTGCCCAACTTTATCTGAGATCATTTTGAATTTTAGGGATAAGATATGGCCTTCATCAACTTGGTATCAGTGTCTAAAGTAATGAACGTATTTTTTTTTAACATTTAAGTTACTATTTAAATGTTCAATTTTATCAAGTATCTGACTTAATTTTGTAAAAGATTGGATGGGATTTTTTTTTTTTTTTGTCTTAGAATTGTGACCAAGACCAAAACTGAAAATAGAAGAGAGTAGTTAGTGAATTTCCAGAAATTAAGGGCAGGTCCAAAAAAATGATTGGAGGGGGGAAGAATTTATCGTCACTGATGTCTTGGGAGTGAGATTTCAATAAGAGAGGCTTTTCTATTACATCCCTAGTTGGGAGGGGGAGTACATTTTCCTTTATAAGCTAAGTGAAGGAGTCTATGTGACAATCATGTAAAGACTGGGGTACAAAAAGGGGAAAGTGCCATCTTGTTTTGTAGATGGATGCTTGAGATGCTCTAGAAACTCAAAGGTCCACTCTAGTGTTGCCAATAGAGTAAAATGTGATAAGTTCATGTGGAAGAACTTGGCATGTTTCTTGAAGTTTGGAATTATACCAAGAACATATAGACTAGTGCAGTTACGGTCCAGAGATTTTAAGGACAAAAGTTTTTGGAGTGATATGTACCAATGGGGCTTGAAGTGTAGTATCCTTGTTCTGATACTGTATGGCCCAGGAAAGGTGCAGAAGAGAGAACTTTGGTGGTTTCTTGGCTCCACATGAAGGAACATGGAGGTTAGTGGAAGGATAGAAATTGTCCTGTGTGCCACTGGCCAAGTAATGGGATGTCCAATTCAAGAGAAGGAGCTGGGCACGTGTTCCACTGGGGGGACCAGTGGAAGATTTCTGTGCTCCTCTGAAGGGATTCTTGGTAATGAAGGTGAAGCTGAACATTCCTCAAGAAAACTACAGTCGCCTCCCACGTAAAGACCACTATCAGCGGAGGCCAAGGCCAACTTCCTGGGTATGTAATCGGTGCAGTTGCATAGGGACCCATACTCAGAGGGGCTTTGTGCTTCAGGCTTAACATTCTGTGTTCACTCTCTTGAAATTTTTAACTTTTTTTAAAGATTTTATTTGACAAAGAGAGACACAGCGAGAGAGGGAACACAAGCAGGGGGAGTGGGAGAGGGAGAAGCAGGCTTCCTGTGGAGCAGGGAGTCCGATGCAGGGCTTGATCCCAGGACCCTGGGATCATGACCTGAGCTGAAGGCAGACGCTTAACAGCTGAGCCACCCAGGTGCCCCGAAATTTTTATTAATTTTTATCTCTGAATTTATGTTTTGTAAATTAAGGCTGATGGGAAAATGGAGCATGCATTAGGGGCTTAGAGCCTAAGCTTTCTCTGTCTCCTGCTGCCTCGTAGGACCAGTTTTTGACTGCTGGCTCTTCCATGCTTTGTTATCCTGGGCCCTGCCTGGCCTCATCCTCTTTGTATCTGCCCCACCACTGATGTGGTCACATTGGTGGGGAAAGGTCTGTGTTCTACTGTTGTTCCTTACTTTTGGTGGAGGCCTAAATATAACAGAGAGGGTCTGGGTCCATTGCATGTGTCCTATAGCATCCTGTCTCAGGTTGGCAGTGTGTTGGCACTCCCTGACTTCGCAGGGAGTCAGTCCTCAATCCAGATACTGAGGTATACCCCTGCCTGGCAGTTGCTATCGGTTGGGGGTTACCCATCTGCCATGGATTGGGGCAGAGGTCCCCTGGGACAGAAAGATTGACTTCCCCACCTCCAGCCAGGGCATAGTACATGGGTCTAGTAGCTTGCAGGAGGTGGAGCCCCATAGCTGGTGGATCTTGCTTGTTCTGAGTTGTGTGGTGAGGCCCTTAGGCATCTGTGAGGATCTGCATTTGCTCTGTGAATATCTCCCTGCCCAGGGATACATGACATTAAATAGAAAATAAAAAACACCATGATAAGTTGACAGGGAGAGAAAGGGGGGGTGCGGTAACCATGAAGGAAGGGAAAGGTTTTGTATTTTAGTACCTTTAATAGTGCGTTTTCCCTGCTTTTTTCATTTTGCATTGGGTCGCACAAATTATGCTGACTTCATCATCGTTGAATGGAACCACACTTAACCTGAACAATGCAAGATTTGTCTCCTCACCATTGATGTTCTTTGACTAATCATGTAAAGAGAGTTTTGCCCTCTTCATTTCTCTTGCCTGGCCCCGATACTGTAAAACTTAGACCTGGGAGAGGGAAGAAGCATTCTGGCGTCAAACTCTTCCTTCCTCTTCCCCTTTTCACCTCCTCCAGTAAGACTAGTGAAAAAATTTCTCTGAAAGTCCAGTTATAAGCAAGTATCCCCCCACGTCCTTTACCCACCCTACAGATAGATGACTGGGACTTTCTCTAATACTTTGAACCTTCTCCCAAGAAATATAGAATAGAATTTACCCAAATTCTTTATGGAGTAGCAGTTATCAGGATTGTTTTCTTGTCCATTTAAAGGAGTTGAAACAGATTTTTTAGGATGAACAAAATGTTAGTGAACAGCCAATCCCATCATTTCATTTCATGGTGAACTAGAGATCCAAAAAGTGTAAGTGATACAGTTCAAGGCTTCCTAATTAGTGGCAAACCCAAAATTAAATTTTTTTTTTAGGATTTTATTTATTTGAGAGAGAGAGAGAGCACACGAGAGAGGGAACACAAGCAGGAGGAGTGGGAGAGGGAGAAGCAGGCTTCCCACCGAGCAGGGAGCCTGATGTGCGGCTCGGTCCCAGGACTCTGGGATCATGACCTGAGCTGAAGGCAGATGCTCAATGACTGAGCCATCCAGGCGCCCCCCCAAAATTAAATTTTTGACCTGATTCTACTCTAGGACCATTTCTACAACACTACAATGTTATTGTATTCTTCCTAGATCAGTGAGACTGCCACCTTTGTTAGATTACTTATTCTAAAACCACGACTTTTAAATTACCCTTCACGAGCTCTAAATGCAATGTTTATGTGTTGTTGAATTCTGTGGAGTGTGCAGTAGTCACAGAGACATACAGGCACGTGTTTCTTTGAGTTAACAAAGACTCTAACTATGGTCCCAGGATCTTTTACCTCTAAGTGCCAATATCTTAGATAATCCATATGCCTCTTTAACTAGCACCATTATTATTTGAGCCTTGATAGTACATAGAGAAACTAGATTTCATATGGAAATTTCATGCAAAGTATTGACAAGAACAAGATAGAATGGTCAACTTTTTATTTTGATAAGTAAGGACATTAAAAATAAGCAACACCCTCTGTCATCGCTTTTATTTTATAAAAAAGAATATTTTAATGCCACATATTAAGGATATAATCTCAGAATAGATACAGTCCTTTACAAGAAAAGACATTTGGTGACTTGTATAGACTTTGTTTGCCATTAACTAGTGTAATTTTGTCATGGATTAGTACTTTATAGACTGATCTTGGAGAACCACTGATATATAGTATAACAAAATATTGGTGTTGAACTGTTGCTGAAGATTATGCTGCATAGATATCTCAAGTGTTTTTCTTGAGGAGCATTCTAATTCTACCTGTATTAAAAGGGATCATTACTCTTCATAATGGCCTACTTTTTTTTCAGTGCTCTGCAATCATGCTGTCATCTGTCTCGTTTTTTTAATGGTATAGTTTGGAGCATAGAGACCTGAATTCTCATGAGAGAGAATATTTTCTACTATGATTTAATTATAGTTTAGTCTAAACGTAGTGTATTTCTGCTGCTGTAGTCATAGTGTTTAACAAGAATAATTTACTTAGTTTGCTCCTATAGTCATAGTATTAGCCAGGGTTAAATTACTTAGGTTGTGGTATATTAAAACATTAACAGATGATTTTATTTTGACTTGCTGCAATATTCATTTTTTTCAGAATGGCTTTTGGGTTTGTTAATCCAGATACAAATAATTTTCTGATAAAGTCTAAATTCCACGAGAACAGTAACAGTTTCATGCATGTAGCATTAAGAGCCTAAAAGAGTATCTGGCACACAGTAGGAGCTCATTAAATTTTATTAAATTAATGAATGATTAAAAATGAATAAATTCAGAATCTTTGTAAGTTCAGATATTGCCAGATCTGGGCTTCTGGTTAAACATGTTGAATTGAACCTACACATTAACTTCTATTTCCTTCTGAAACTGTAATAAAATGACATTAATAAATCCACAAGGACAAGTAAATAAAGAGAAGAAACAATAAAAATTAAGTTTTAAGTGGGAACCAAATGGAAAATTAGTAATTTACTTAGCAAATGAAAGAAAGTAGAAACTCAAGTCAAAGGTGCAGGAATGCTCAGGAATTGCATCATGTGCCTCTAGAAGCTGGATGTGCAACGGAAGCCAAGAGCTAGAAGGTCTGTATAAAAAGCTAGAAGCTATCTTACCTCCCAGTTCTCTTCCCTACCCTGCACAAAAAGGCACTGCCTGTCTTCTACTTGGCAGAAGATTGGCAATTCATGTTGGAGAGTCTGAGGGCAACTGAGGTTGGGAAATCCAGTAGTATTCTCGAGACAGCTTATACCAGGGAGAGCTGTTTGTTAAAGTTCTTGTCATTTTGTGAACTGGTTGTAAAACTAGTGGTGGCTTGAAATTGCCCCTGGTTGGAACGTTTAAAATTGACAAATGCTGTAAAAAAAATTTTTAGAGCCAATTTACCAATATGTTCCTGAGAGAATTATATTGAAAACAGGGTGGAAATCTAAGTACTGAAATCTGAGACCTCCCTGCTCTGTTTCCCCATTTAGAGAACAGCTAGCTTTACCACTTCCAGACAGGAGAATGAAGTTTCCTCTCTGGGGGAACTAACTTGCTCAGGCTGTTCCAGTGAAGTGTTCCCAGTGAAATTGCTCAACCAGATCAACCTACAGTTGACAAAACTTTCAACCAGCTTTTTAATACTTCATTCTGAATATGAACATGCAGTTAAGGATCACTGGGCACTTGAAGACAGTCTCTACCATGCAAATCAGACAGAACGAACAGGGTAATGAAAAAAAATTAGAGAAACTAAGAAAATACACACTATTACAAGAAATATATTTATTAATCCATAAAAACAAGAATTAGGAGTCTTTAGAAAAAAACTCAGAATTAAAGAGAAACTTTAAAATAAATATTTTAGCAGACATAAGTACAGTGAAAAGTTTGGAGAGTAATATTGAGATAGTCTTCTAGGAAGTAGAACCAAAAGACAAGAAGGTGGAAAACAGAAGGGAAAGAATATTAGGGTTTCAGTCCAAGAGGTCTAATGAGTTTCAGAGAGAACAGGGAAAATGGAAAGAGAGGAGATGACCAAAGAAATAATAGGAGAATGTAACCTAGAACTGAAGAATTTGAGTTTGTTTTGCTCAAAACCAATGTATATCATTATGAAATTTTATACTAAAAGAGAAGATTCTAAAACTCTGTGGAAAAAAGAATTAGGTCACATACAAAGGATTAAGAATAAGAACGGCAACATAATGACTTCAGGCTTCTCACTGGTAGTGCTGGAAGATAGACGATAATAGAACCATGCCTTCAGTGGTTGGAGAGAGATTGATTTTTTTTAACATTTTGTTTATTTGAGAGACAGAGAAGGGAGGGGGAGTAGACGGGGAGGGAGAGGAACAAGGATACTCCTCGCTGAGTGTGGAGCCCTACATGGGGCTCAGTCTCATGACCCTGAGATCATGACCTGAGCCAAAATCAAGTTTTGGAAGCTCAACTGACTAAGCCACCCAGACACCCCTAAGAAATTGATTTCTAAAGCAAAATTGTACTGTATTCAGCCAAATGAATTGTTATGTGTTGGTAGAAAAAAGATATTTTCAACATGGAGGGCCTCAAAAAATGTGCCATCTGTGCCTCCTTTATCGGGAAGTAATGGAAGGTTTGCTTTACCAAGACAAGGGAATAAACCAGGAAAGAGGAAGTAGAATCTAGGCGCCAAGAGACCAACCCCAGAAGAGAGAAGGAAATCCTCAGAGGTCACCTGATCAGTGTAGCAGACTGAAAGAGCAATAGGTCCAAATTATAATGGAAGGATGGAAAGTCTCCAAAATGTGGAAACGGAGAGTATCTGAGGGGTGCCTGGGTGGCTCAGTCATTAAGCGTCTGCCTTCGGCTCGGGTCATGATCCCGGGGTCCTGGGACTGAGCCCCGCATCGGGCTCCCTGGTCAGTGGGAAGCCTGCTTCTCCCTCTCCCACTACCCCCTGGTTGTGTTCCCTCTCTTGCTGTGTCTCTCTGTCAAATAAATAAATAAAATCTTTAAAAAAAAAATGAGAGTATCTGATATAGGCAGTTTCTTTTAGATGAGGGTATGTATGGGTCAGGACAGGAAATGATTGACATATCTGATACACTGTTTTAAGAACATAATACTCTTGGTCATTTATTATCACTAAATAGATATGGTAGTATATTCTCTCACATCTCCTCCAAACTTTGATTTGTATATCTTCCAAAATATGGTGTTGTAAGTATAAATAGATACTGTATTAGTTAAAATGTTAAAACAGTAAGCATCTATTAAATAAACACGTAAATATTTAGAAACTGCTCTATTATTTGCCTATAAATTAAGAAGAACACATGACTTCTATAAAAATATTTACATTATCTTGAAGTAAAGGCAGGCAAAATAGGTATTCATTGCAGGCTATTGAAGTGCAATAATGTTCTTTATGTGCTAGAGGAGAATTTTAATGTTAAAACTGTAAAATGCTTTTTATTAGGTATTTCCATAATTTTACATAATTATGTCATTATGTATTGGTATTCTAGATATAATTGAGAACTCTTTAAATAGAATACTATGAAGCCTTTAAAATTAGATAGATCTGTACTTCATGGTATGGAAAGTAAGCAAGAACTACTTTTTTTTTTTTTAAGAAAAAACATTACAGAAGAACATGATATGTACGGTATGGTCTCATCTGTATTTAAAAAGATATATTTTATATACTTGTGTGCTTAGAGACAGTTTCTGGAAGGCTACGCAAGAAACTGTTAGAGTGGTTACCTCTGGGGGAGGAGAACTGGAGAGCTGATAGAAGGACATGTTACCTTTCTTTCTGTATCCTTTGTGTGGCTTGAAATGTTTACCCTGAATGTAAATAACTTTAATAATGATAAACAAGTGAACTTAATTCCAGATGTATTAGACATGTGGGTAGAGTTCTTAACTATCTATCTTTTTACAGAAGTTTACTTGGATTATCAGCAGACATTGAAGAAACCTAATAATATTGGTGACAGTAGTTTAATAACTTTAAAACCCTTGTCTTAGAAAACAGTATTTTTACTCTTAAAGGTTTTTGAGGGGGGAGGGTGGTGTAGTGGTGATTATATTACGTTAATTTATGAAGTAATAAGTTAATATGATAAATATTGAAGCTGTACTAAAAAAGTGTTAATTTGAAATTAAAAATTAAAATTGTATTTAAGGGTTTTCTAGCCAGTTAATTTCTAAAATAAACAGATATGGAAAAATGTTCTGTGGTAGTTACGATTTTGTAGTAGAGTTAGGCTGGATTATGCTACATTTCATATTTTTCAGTGCTGTACTTTATATTACTTTTTCAGGACATTAAAACTTATGCAGTGAAACTGAATAATGGCAATGTTTTTATACCCTTTTATAGCCATTTCTTTTTCATAACCTCCCCCTATTTCCTGTTAACTAAACTATAAGCACCTTTCTGTTAATTTATGAAAATTATTGTTGAGATAGCACATTATCACTGATCTGTATGGCACTTTCAGCATGTTAGAAGCAAAGGTCCAAGCAACATAAAACACATCAAAATTCATTAATGTGGTATTGATTATTTTTTGGATAATTAATTTTATTGCAGACCCTTGAAAGAGATAATGAGCTGCAAAGGGAGAAGGTAAAAGAAAATGAAGAAAAGTTCCTTAATCTTCAAAATGAGCATGAGAAAGCACTGGGAACTTGGAAAAAGCATGTAGGTTTATTAAATAGTAAAATATTAAAATAATTTAAGTAGTTGTAGACATTTAAAATAACTATTAATGCTAAGAAAATATTGCAAAAACAATATAGGAATAAAGTCAGACACATATTCTTCTTGAACTTGTGTTTCCAAGAAGTAAATGCTGTTGAAAAGCTAAATTTAATAAAACTGCCTATAATGCTTTCATGCATGAAAAATCACACATATGCATGTGTGTGTATTCCTAATATAAATATTGATATATATAATTTGAATGACTTCCCATATGTGACAAAAAAAATTTATCTTTTCATAAAACGCAGTATTTTAGAAAATGATTAAAATAACTATATAGGTACTATTAACTGATCTATTTAGCTTTCCTCAGCAGTTTTGTTGAGCTGTATTAAAGCCATGTTTAGAACATGTATATAGTAGTTGAGTTCTGTAGTACTAACATTTTATCATAAAGAGTTGATATGTTATAAACATAGCTGTTTCCTTAAACCACATCCATTTATTTTACACTAAATTTTCATTTTAGTAAAGTAGACAATAAAAGTATGAAATGGTATAAATTAAAGTTGTAAAAAATAAAGGTTCACTTTAAAGATTGGTAGACCTCAAAATTGATTATTCTATTTTAATATGTATTTTCATTTCCTTTCAATTCTTTTAAAAGAATTAACACAGTAGCAAGTCACTATGAGTTTATGAAAAGTATATTTTGGGAAAGAAAGATGATATTTTGGACTATTATACTAATTCTGTATTTTTCCTAATACTATAATAATGTAATATATTTTATACTAATATATATCCAGATACCAGTTTGATAAACATTTTCTTGTAGACAATTTTGATATAAATTGTTATATAAGTAACTCGACTTTTCACTTCATTCCCAGCTAACATGTTCCCTTAATTTGTATTTTGGAGAGATCAAGTCTTCACTGATGAATTTAGTAAGATTTGTCCAAATCTCAAAAAGTATTTTGTAGTTAGTTGCATCAGAATACTAAAAAATGCTTACTCTTTATAGTTTACTATTAAGCAACAAGCATAGTAATATTCATTTTAGCTTCAGCAAATTCACATTGCATCCTAACACTTCCTTCTCATTCCTGATGTTTAAAAACCATGGAAATGGTACTGTCAGGATAAGGAAAACTGTAAAGTGAAAAGAGAATATACTGAAATATGTCAACCATGCCAAAAAGAGATTAGTTGCACTCAGAAAATTAAAATTCATTTTCCCCTGAGACCATCACCATGCCCCTCCCACAAGGAAAAAAATCAATTGAATGAAGAAAAATATGCATTCAGTTTCACTGGCGAGGCTTCAGTCTATAAATTTGTATGAAATTGGTTTTGTCTTAGGATTTTTTAGCTTCTACAGTCATTTCACTTCCATATGCTTTAGCACTAAATAGAACATAGTTAAGTAAGAAAAAGCTGAGGGTGCCTGGGTGGCTCAGTTGGTTAAGCATCTGCCTTCAGCTCAGGTCATGATCCCAGGGTCCTGGGATTGAGTCCATCAGGCTCCCTGCTCAGTGGGGAGTCTTCTTCTCCCTCTCCCCTTGCTCCTCCCCCCTGCTCATGCTCTCTCTCTTACGCGTGCTCTCTCTCTCAAATAAATAATCTTTTTTTTTTTTAAAGAAAAAGCTGCTATGATTATATGTAAGAGTTTTCTTGAATGGGAGGTCAGATCTACTCTTTAATTGTATTTCTATCTCTATGTAAGTTTTTCACCATTCTTGAGTGAAGAACAGTGAAAGTATTCCTACTGAGTTTGGATCAAGATGGGTTTTTAAAACTTAAAAAGATACAGACAAAACTAAGATGGAATCATACAAACAGCTATTTCCCCAAAAAACAAACAGTGAAAGAGATATTATACAAATAAAATTTTGTGAATATTTTTAGACAATATAGTTAAAATTCATAGAAATATTACAAAGAACAGTGTACGTGTATCTGTTTTCATTTGACTAGTTCTATAGTAATGGGTATATATAGACAAAAAGACAATAAATGAGAATGGTCAGAAATTATTTAGAGGAGAGGGCAGGTCACAAAAGGAATTCAATTCACACCATTTATTGAGCATCTACTGTGTGTTTGGCATTATTCTAGGTACTGGATTTTCAGAGATGCCTAAAATACAAAGATCAATAAAGAGCTCACATTCAAATGGACAGATAACTATGAAATTGAGTGCAATAGCATGGAGTGGTTTTAATAGTATTAACAAATTACTGTGAAAGAACAAAATAAATCCTATCATTTAGCTAAGTTGGAGAAAGTTTTAGGGAAAAGATGACGCTAGTTTAGCCTCGAAAGATAAATAAGGTTTCACCAACAATATGTGCCCATTTCCTATACTTCTCTTTCCATCTTGTTGGCATTCCATTTAGTAAAGAATGGGAAAAATCATGGAGGCATGAAACTGCATTTTCAAGGGTGATGAGCAGTCTGATTTGAATAAAGCATAGGATATGTGGAATGTGACATTGGAAAATAGGTTGAGATCATCTTCCAAAAGTCTCCTTACTAAGGAAGTTGAATTTTATTTTATAAGTAATGGAAAGCCACTGAGAATATTAAAGCAGAAGGGTGACATAGTCAGATCTGAGTTTTAGAAAAATAACTTACAACAGTATGGAGGATGGCTTTATGGAGAGAGACCAGCAAGAAGAATACTGTAAATAATCTAACCTTGAACCCATGAGGGTGTGAATTAGGGTAGTAGTAGTGAGAACAGAGAAGAGGAATAGATGTAAAAAACATTTAAAAGAATTGGCAGGATAGTGATATTTTTTATATAATAAAGATTAGAAGGAGAAAGGAGTCAAACAGGACTCTGAGATTAGTATAACGCGTAGAATGATAATGTCATTAACTGACACAAGAAATGTGAAAGGAGAAGCAGATTTGGTAGATGAAAATAATGTGTTTAATTTGGAAGCTGTTGAATGTATATTGCCTGCAGGACATCTAGCCTGAAATGCATACTCTGCATTTGGAAATGTGAATCTAATCTTAGGAGAGAAGTTGGGAGATGAGATACAGATTTAAGGTTTATTAGCATAAAGATAAAATTTCAAGGTATAGTTATAATCATCTATCGAAGGAGTGGAGAACTATAGAAGAAGGCTAAAAAAGAAAGAGTAGGGTGTGTGTGTGTGTTGGGGCAGGGTGGGAGAGGGAGCCTGTAAGAACGGTGAGAAAGCGAGGAGGATAAAGGAAGAGTAATGCCATGAAAACAAAAGAGGCTGTTCCAAGAACAAGTAGTCAACATAGTCATGCTACAGAGCTGTTAAATGACATGAAACTTGGGAAAAATCCTTTTGCTAATTTGCAAGTTATATCTGTGGGGTGGGGAAATCTGTAGAACAGTGAGGGCACGAGTCAGGTTGTTAAGGAGTGATGGGAAGTTAGAATTTGAAAGTAGCCAAGTGTGGACTTTTATATTAAAGAAGTGGGAGGGGCGCC
The DNA here is from genome assembly GCF_003265705.2 of Callorhinus ursinus. Lineage (NCBI taxonomy): Eukaryota > Metazoa > Chordata > Mammalia > Carnivora > Otariidae > Callorhinus > Callorhinus ursinus. Next base: position 16,625,591 of record NW_027397083.1, read on the forward strand.
TGGTGGCTCAGTTTGTTGTGTCCAACTCTTGGTATCAGCTCAGTTCATGATCTCAGGGTTTTGAGATTGAGCCCCGTGTCATGCAACACTCTCAGCGGGGATTCTGCTTGAAGATTCTCTCCCTCTGCCCCTCCCCCAACCTATGCACACTCTCTCCTCTCTCTAAAAGAAATCTTTAAATAAAAAGGAGAGAGAGAGTAATTGGGTCAAGGAGAAAAATGAGTTAAGGCTGTCAGAAGAGCATATTCTTTTTGTAAGGTTTGTTTGTTCTAGTTCTATTTGTAAGGCTGAAGAGAACATGCTGGTATAGTGAGAAGGATTGTGAATAAGCAACAGAGAAGAGATTAGTGCTAGACTAGGCCTTGAGGGGGATAGGAAAGGATGGGATAAAAAAACTCATTGAGAGTTGAGCCTTGGAAAAGAAGGACCTTGCACAGATCTTTAAAAGGTTAAAAATAGATGAGATGAAGGGAAAGTAATAGGTGAGTTCATGTCTGTTAGCCTCTACAGGGACTCAGTGGCACTTACTTTGTCTTATATTTGAGGTTCCCAAGAAAGAGTACTCCCCCAAGAAAAAGATTATGAGATTTTAAATAGCCAGTGAAAGCCCCGTTTATAGATGTAAATATTAGGCTGAAGTGTCAGTTATTTTTGCACTACTTAGTGCTCACTACTCGTCACTCAGTTGAGTTAAGATCTGTATGTCTGATTTGCAACAAGAAAATGAAACTTAAAGAAAGTGATGAAGGTGTAACTTTTAGAGAATTTTAAAAATAATAATTTTTCATTTGTAACAAGAGGTCGGTTAATGTAGTTAAGAATACAACCCATATATTTAGCTTTGGGTTTGGATCCCAACTATATCCACCTGATCTTGGCAAATTACTTAAACATATGTGAACCTCACCTTTCTCACCTGTAAATTGGGGATTTTTATGAGCATGAAATTGTATTTATTAAGTACTCAGCACAATTCAATAAATGGTAGCTCTCAATATTAGTAATTACTTTGGGATCATTTTTATTTTTTTTTACTATTTCCAAAAGCTTGTGTTAATAAAATATCTTCATACAAAACATTTTTTTAAAGATAGATTTATTTATTTATTTGAGAGAGAGCACGAGAGTGGGGAGGAGGGGCAAAGGGAGAGGGAGAGAATCTCAAGCCGACTCCCTGCTGAGTGCAGAGGCTAACCCAGGGCTCAATCTCATGACCCTGAGATCATGACCTGAGCTGAAACCAAGAGTCTGATGCTCAACTGACTGAACCACCTAGGCGCCCCCATACAAAACACATTTACATAACTATTCATTTTGGTTAAATTTTATATTAGGTTGAAGAACTTAATGGAGAAATTAATGAAATTAAAAATGAGTTATCATCACTTAAAGAAACTCATATTAAGTTACAAGAACATTACAATGAATTATGTGATCAGAAGAAGTTTGAGGAAGACAAGAAGTTTCAGGTAAAGTTCAAGTGTCTGGAGGGTACAAAACTTAAAGAAATTAGGACTATTACTGATGATTTCTCTCTGCTTTGTATTTTCAGTGTCCCAACTTTTAAAAAATGAGTATAAGCATGTAGTCTGTGATACATTTTCAGTTAATTTTTGTGTACAGTATGATATAAAGATTGAGGGTCATTTTTTGGACATGGATTTCCAGTTGTTCCAATACACACATTTTTTTAAGAAGACTTTTTTTCTCTCATTGTACCTTGGTATGTTCTTTGAAAATTAGTTGATCTAATATATGTGTGGATCTATTTCTGAATTCTTCATTATGTTCCATTGATTATATGTTTATCATTAAGTCAATATACAACACTGTGTTTATTACTGTAGCTTTGTAAGAAGGCTTAAAATGTGGTAGTGCAAGTCCTTGAATTTTTTTTTCTTTTTCAAAATTGTTTTGGTTATTCTAAGTCCTTTGCATTTCCAGATAGTTTTTAGAATCAGTTTGTCAATTTCTAAAAGACAAGTCTGTGGGATTTTGGGTTGTGTTGAATCTGTAGATTAATTTGTGAAGAATTGACATCTTAATATTGAGTCCTCCAATTCATGAACATGGTATATCTTTACATTTATTTAGACAGTCTTTAATATCTTTCTCAGAAATGTTTTGTAATTTTCATTGTGTAAGTCTTTAAAATGTTTTGTGAAATTTATCCCTGAATATTTCATGTTTTAGAATCCTATTATAAACAGTATTTTAAACGTTAATTTTTCTAATTGTTTCTTGCTAGTATATAGAAGTAAAATTTGATTTTTATACATTGACCTTGTATCCTGTTGCTATTTAAAATCTATTGTAATGGTAGAGTTTTTTTTTCCCCCTAATTTTTGGGTTTTCTGTGTACATTATCATGTCATCTGTGAATTTAAGGAAGTTTTATCTCCTTCTGCTTTGTATGAATTTAACTTTTTTCTCAATTTATTACAGTAACGAAGACCCTCTAGTACAATGTCAAATGAAAGTTGTGACAGTGGACTTGCTTGCCTTGTTCCTCCATTTCAGATGGAGAATTTTTAGTCTTTTACCATTTCATATGATGTTAGCTATAGGTTTTTTGTATATGTTTTCAGATTGAGGAAGTTTTCTTCTGTTCCTAGTTTGCTGAGTTTTTATCATGAATGGGTATTAAGTTTTGTGAAATGGTTTTTCTGTATTAATTGAGATAATCATTTTTTCTTTATTCTGTTAATATGTTATTATTAACCAATTAATTACAGTAATTGACTTACAAATTTAAAACAACCTTGCATTCCTGGAGTATGTATTTTCTTTTTTATAAATGGCTGGATGTAATTTGCTAATGCTATAAGGATTTTGCATTGATTAGGAATACTGATCTGTAGGTTTTGTTTGTTTTTTCTTTGTATTCTTTTGGTCTGGTTTTCATATCAGAGTAATACTTCATAAGATGAGTTAGAATGTGTTCCCTCCTCCTGAAAGAGTATTGTGTAGAATTGGTATTCTTTACTAAATATTAGAATTTGCCAGTGAAGCTATCTATGCTTTTTCTTTGTGGGAATATTTTTAATAACAAATTAAGTATTATTTATAGGGCAGTTCACTCTATTTCTTCCTGTGTTGGTGTGCAGAAGAAAATAATTAACAGAGAGGCCTGTGAATGCTATCCTTAGAAAGGCCTGCTTATAAAGTTGGCCCTTGACTGATACCTGGAAACTTGGATCTGGAGAAGGTTCCCCACCATTACCTAACTGCCAGGAGTGGCTCACTGTGCCTAAACTGTTAGTCAAACATTGTGGTTATCTGAACATCTGTTTTCTTACTGGGAGTCTGGAGTTCTGGTGCATGCTAGGCAGATAGCATGACCAGCACCCAAAAAATCCTTGAGCACTGAATCTCTGATGAGCTTACCTGGTGGAAGAAAATTCATGCTTGTTGTCACAATTCACTGCTGCAGGAATTAAGCATGTCCTGGGTGACTCCACTGGGATAGGACTCTTGAAAGTTGGTACCTGGTTTGCTCCAGACTCCACCCTGATATGCATTTTCCCTGTGCTGTTTTTGCTTTGTATTCTTTTGCTGTAATAAATCTTAGTCATTAGTACAACCGTATCCTGAGTCCCGTGAGCCTTCCTAGCAAATCACAGAACCAGGGAGTAGTCTTAGAGATTTACACCACAGTCGTTTTTGGTAATTTTTGTCTCTCTGGGGACTGTCCTTTTCATCTAAGTTGTCAGATTTGTTGGCAGAGAGTTACTCGTGATATTCTGTTATTTTTACATTCCTCTCTAGGATCTGTATTGATTTCTTCTCTTTCATTTGTATTGTCCTGCCTTTCTTCTTCTTCCCACTCCTCCTCTTCCTCCTTTTTCTTCTTCCTCTCTCTCTCTCTCTCTCTCTCTCTCATCAATTTAGCTAGATTTTCAATTTTATTGGTCTTTTCAAAGAACCAGGTTTTGACTTCATTGATTTCCTTCTCATTTTTGTTCATTTACTATTTCATTGGCTTTTGCTATTAACTTAATTATTTCTTTCATCATACTTACTTTGGATTTGATATGCTTTTTTCTAGGTGCTTAACTTGGAAACTTAGATCATTGATTATTGGTCTTTCTTCTTTTCTAATATAAGCATATAAAGCTATAAATTTTCCTCAAAGCATTGTTATAGCTTCATCCCACAAATTCCGATATGTAGTGTTTCCATGCTTATTCATATTTTAGAATTCCTTTTGTAAGGTCTTCCTTGATCCATTGGTATGGGCATAAACCATATGGGTATGACCTATAACTGTTGTTTAATTTCCAAGTATCTGAGAATTTTCCAAATTTCTTTCTGTTAGTGATTTCCAATATAATTTAGTTGTGGTCAGAGAACATTTTCTATGAGACTTTTATCCTTTTAAATATAAATACATCCTTTTAAATATAAATATCCTTTTATTTATTTATTTATTTTAAAGATTTTATTTATTTGAGAGAGAGAAACAGCATGAGAGGGGAGAGGGTCAGAGGGAGAAGCAGGCTCCCCGCTGAGCCGGGAGCCCGATGTGGGACTCGATCCCAGGACTCTGGGATCATGACCTGAGCCGAAGGCAGTCACTTAACCAATTGAGCCACCCAGGCGCCCTATAAATATCCTTTTAAAAAAGACTTGTTTTTTAGCCAAGCCTATTATCTATCTTGGTGAATATTTCTTTTTTTTTTCTTTTTTAAAAAGATTTTATTTATTTAAGAGAGAGAGAATGCACACAAGGGGGGGGAGGAGCAGAGGCAGAGGGAGAAGCAGACTCCCTGCTAAGCGGGGAGCCTAAGAAAGACGCAGGACTCATCCCAGAGACACAGGACTCGATCCCTGAGATCATGACCTGAGCTGCAGGCAGACGTTTAGCTGACTGAGCCACCCAGGCGCCCCTATCTTGGTGACTATTTCATGTGCCCTTGAAAAGAATGTGTATTCTGTTATTGGTTGGTTGAATGTTTTATAAATGCCAGTTAGATCAGGCTGGTTGATAATGTTGTTCAAGTCTTTTCTATCCCTACTGAATCTTTTGTATACTTGTTCTATCAATTAGTGGGAGAAGACTATTGAAATCTTTAATTATAACTGTGAATTTATCTTTCTTTTTTCAGTTCTGTCAGTTTTTGCTTCATGTGTTTTTAAGCTCTGTTATTAGGTATATATACATTTATGATTGTTATGACTTCCTGATTAATTGATCGTTTTATCATTATGAAATATCCATCTTTTTCCTAGTAATATTTCTTGTCTTAAAATCTATTTTGTATAATATTAATACAGCTATTCCATCTTTTATGGTTAGTGCTTGCATTATGTGTCCTTTTCAATCCTGTGACTTTTTCTAATGGGAATATTCATGATTGAGTAATGACATGAAGAAGTCTTTTATTTTCTCTTTGAGAACTGTTTCTTGCATATTTTTTATTCTGGTAAAATATACATAAAATTTACTACTTAAACTATTTTTATGTGTGCAGTTCAGTGGCATTAAGTTCATTCATAAATGGGCATGGTTGTGTACCAACAAAAGAATATTTCCGAAAACAGTAGGCCCGAGTTGGCCCACTGGCCATAGTTTGCAAAGTGCTTTTCTAGAGTAATTGATCATAGTCTGCTTTTAAATAATATTATGCCAAATTCTCTGATTAGTAAGAAGCTTACAATACTATGTTCTCATTTTCTGCTTCCTGGTTTTTGTGATATTTTTATAATACACTTTACTTTTACATATGTTATCAACTCCACCATATATTATTTATTTTATTTTAACTTGTTAATTACCTGGTTAAGAAAATGAAGAATTAGAGAAAACGTCTTTTACATTCACTCATATTTGCCATTTCAGGCACTCTATTCGTTTGTGTAGATCCAGGTTTCTAGCTGGTATCCTATTACTTCAGCTTGAAGAGCTTCCTTTAATATTTGTGCATGTGTGTGTAAGCGTGCACATGTGTGTGGATATCTGGTGAGGAATTCTCTCAGCTTTTGTCTGGAAAAGTGTTTATTTCTCCTTAATTTTTAAAGGGTATTTTCACTGGATATAAAATTCTAGATGGACAGTTTTTTCTTTCATTCATTTGAAGATGCTGTTCCATTGTTGCTTGCATTGCATATTTTGCTTGGGATTTATTGAATGATTTGTGAATCTTTGTGTACTTGTGTGATTATTTCTTTAGGATAAATTTCCAGAAATAGTATTGCTGGATCAAAGATCTTGCTCACAGGGGCGCCTGGGTGGCTCAGTTGGTTAAGCGACTGCCTTCGGCTCAGGTCATGATCCTGGAGTCCCGGGATCGAGTCCTGCATTGGGCTCCCTGCTCAGCGGGGAGTCTGCTTCTCCCTCTGACCCTCCTCCCTCTCGTGCTCTCTATCTCTCATTCTCTCTCAAATAAATAAAAATCTTTTTTAAAAAAAAAAGAGCTTGCTCACTTATAATTTTGACACATATTGTGAGATTGCCTTCCAGGAAGATTGTTTATACTCCCACCAACCACATATAACAATACCTGTATACCCAAACTCTGAATATTTAATCAGTTTTAATTTTCATTTTTATTTTAAACATACTTTCTTATGTTTGTCAATTATATTTATTTTGTGAGTTACTAGTTTATATTTTCCCATTTACAATTAAACGTGCTCAGGTTTCTCTCATTTTACAAAGTACACAAAGACTTTTTTGATCCTGTGTCCATCTCTAAATACAAGTCTGTTCTCTCCCTGTAGCATCAGGTTCAAACTCATACTCTTTAAATCTGAAAAGAGTGGTCTAATACTCTTTACTTCCATACTCTTTACTTCCCTCCTTCCCATTTATCCTTCAACATAGGGCAATCTGGCTTCAACCCTCCCACTCCATCAAATGGACACTACTTCCAGAGGACATTTTTCAGTCCCTTTGATAGTGTACATTGATACTATCTCCTTCTTGAATACCTTTTCTCCTGTCATATTTCACTCATCTGTTTTCTATCTACCTCTCAAACTGCTCTTAAAAGTGAAAATGTTATTCTTATCATTAATTAGGCAACCATGAGTTATATGCATTAATACATAATTGAATTTAATCTTCACATTTTCATGTTATAGATGAGAAAATAGACTCACAGTGTTTTAAGTATTGTAGGCAGCCTCTAAGACAGCCCCAAGTGATTCCTACTCCATTTATTCATGTTCTTTTGTAATCCTCTCCCCAAGTCTGAGCTGAATTTAGTGACTTGTTTCTAATTAATAAAGTAACAGTAAAAGTGATATGATATGACTTCTGAGATTAGGTTTTAAGATGACTGTGGTTTCTGTTTTAGGTGCACCACTTAAGAGGCACCACTCAGTCTTTCTGTGCCTCTTTCTCTGAGCCTATGCAAGGCCCAGGCTATTTGCTAAGATGCCACATTGTGAAGAGAGGCCTTAGAGGAAGAAAGGCCACATAGAAGAAAACTTAGGCACCCCACCCAACAGCCAGCACCAACTGCCAGCCACTGAGTGAGCCTTCTTAGAAGCAGACCCTCCAGCCCCAGTTAAGACTTCTAGTAATGACAGCTTGCCTAGAACCTCATGAGGGACCCTGAGTCATCAAGCCAAGTCATTAATGAATTCCTGATTCATTGAAACTATGGCATAATAAATATTTGCTGTTTTATACCACTAAGTTTGGGTAATTTGTTACACAGCAATAGATAACTAATATCTTCTTCTAAGATTTCACACTTAGTAAGTACTGAAACCAGGATCTGAACCCATATTTATCCAAGACTACAAAGCTCCTGGTAACTACCATACTGTTTTTGTCATTCTCCTTTGCAGATTTTTCCTTTGCAAGTTTCTCTTCTTCTGCCTCATTTGTGGATTTCATTAGCATTTTATCCTTTACCCTTTTTTCCCTGCAAAATATACTCTCACTTAGTCTCATCAACTTGTCCATCTTCAGTTGCCATCTGTCTACCAATGATTTTCAAATTTACATTTCCAGGTAAATTTTCTCATAAGCTCCGGATTCATAAATCTGGATGTTCATTAGACATCTCCACCTTATTATCTTACTAACTTTTCACACTAAGCAGGTTCAAACAACCCATGACATTTTCATCCACACCTGCGACTACTGTTTTCTAGTTGAGTAAATAACATCCACCAGTCACCTACATACCTAACCTGAACTGTGATTCAGTCTTGACTCTTTCATATCCTATCATTCATCAAGTCCTGTTTATTAGCTCATAAATAATTCGTGTATCTATTCAGTTCTTCATCTCTAATGGTATCGCCTGGACTATGGCACTATGACACTCTTCTGATGCATCTCTCTGCCTCATGCTGTCTCCCTTTAATTCAGTATTTTTCAGACTTCTAAGTACAGCCTATTAGTGGTTCATGGAAATTAGTTTAGTGGTCTGTGACCAGCATTCTTTAAAAAATGAACTAAAGTAGCATAGAAAACAGAATGTAATCTCATTAAGAGTAGATATTTGGTGTGCTGTGTTGTAGAACATTTATTTCTCATTGCAGGTTTTAATCAATGAAGTTTAGAAAACATTAATCTATTCTTGATGCTGCAGCCAGAATGGTCTTTCCAATCAGATCATGTTTATTACCTTGTCTAAAACCCTTCAGTGACTTCTCATGGTATTCTTGGAACTCCTCCACATGCTGTATTTGGCCCTTAATGACCTGGGCGTAGCTTACCTCAAGCATCATCTCTCTCCATTCTCCCAGCAATATAAGCTCTAGCTGAAATAAATCCTGAGTAGTTCCACGAGAAGACTATAATCTTGCTTGCATTTAGCATCTGTATATGCCATTTGTTTCCCTGGAGTGCCTCCTTATCCTCATCGAGATTATTCTTTTCCTATCTTCCTCCTGGATTATTTTTTGACACTAGGGTCTGTAGGTTGCTCATCCTTGTATCCGAAAGCTTCGTGCAGTGTTTCCATGGAGTATGTGCTGAATATGTGTGGGGAATAAAAGGATGTTGAATTGATCCACTGTTTTAAAGATGCATAAAACAATTCGCTAGCCACAACTACCTTGCTTTTAATAAAAGAGTGGTATTTTATTACATATAATGTGTGAGATTACATAATAATGTGTAATGCATGTTGAAAACCTCAAAGGGTCTCAATTTTGTTTAAATATGATAAACTATACAAAATGAGGTTAAAGTGATCTTGTTACAAAGAGTAGTATATTAAATTTAGCAAGTCATTTGGCTTTCAAATAGAAATTGCTGAATGGTTGACCTGAAACACAGATTCTTTCATCAACAGAATTTGTTCAGAAGTCTTATACTATTTAACAATATGTTTTTACATTAAAGGTATTTTTTTCCATTTTACATTAGAATATTCCAGAAGTAAATACTAAAAACAGTGAAATGTCAATGGAAAAATCAGAAAACATCATCATACAGAAATACAATTCTGGGCAAGAAATAAAGAAAAATACTTTTTGTTCAGATACTACCTACAAAGAAAAGGAGAAGAAAGAAGGTCCATGTGTAGAAGTCATTATAGAAGGTAACCAGCATATTGCTATTTTCTAATTTTATATATTGAGCCCCTCCCCAAAATAAAGGATCTGTCAAAGTGCTGTGCTAGGCCATCTATGGAATTTAGGGGAATATCAGTTACAGTCTTTGCTTTGAGAATCCTGTACTGTATTTGAAGAAACACTTTTTCATTTGTATATGTCTTAAGACAGGCCTCTTTTGAGCTATTCTTTACAGTCAGTTATTTTTGGGGAAAATTCTGTTTTTGTCTTATCATTTACTCCATGGCTTTTTGCATTGTTTTCTGCATTCACTGCTTTGTGGAGTGTGTTCTCTGGGATACGAATAACCTTCTGATATCAGACCTAGAGCACTTTTCTTAGTTCAAATGGCCTGTCTGTAACCATTGAAATAATTTACTAATTTGTCCGTCTTGAAAAAGAATTGTTTATAAAGACCATAAACTTAACTGTATGAAGGTGTTCAAACCTAGGCTGAACAACCACTTGGTGGAGACGTTGTAGAAAGAATGAATGGACTAAAGCCCTTCAAGTCCTGAATTTTGTATTCTAAATTTTAACTATATGGAAATTTTGAAATCTATGGTTAAAACCCAGATGAATAAAATATATGTTGTAAGTATTCTATACATTTGCCCAAAAGTATCCCCAAACTTTAAAATACTTAGAAGGTAATGAATAAAAAGTGATGATTGTCAAGTCTTGAAGAAACAGCAATTCTGGATCCTAAGTAGTTTAAAAAGAAAACCACAGGCCTAAAATGGAGTCTCTCGTGTTAAGAACCCCATGTCAGCAAACCAAAACTTAATACCTAACCAAACTGCAGCTTCAGCCCCAGGAATGTAACCTTTAATCAGTCAACCTGGAATTTCCTGGTCAGCAATAAGAAACCCATTGATAGACCTCTTCCTTTCCCCTTAGGAGGGCAACCTTGCCTAAAACAATGTATTCTTTGCTAATAATTTCTTTTTTCCACTCATTCGCTACCTTTAAAAACCTTTCCTTTTTTTTCTGTAGCTCACTGGGGCTCTTTTCTCTTTGCTAGATAGGATGCTGATTCAATGAATCATTTAATAAAACCATTTAGATCTTCAGATTTCCTTGGTTAAATATTTGACAGTAGTAATCGAAATTAAGAGTCTAACTTGTTAGGATAAATTCATTTTTATTTACTCGGCTGTGTGTTTACATGGAATTGTACTGTATGCTCAAAAGGAAGTATAACAGACTAGAAAATTAAAAACCATTTCCTAATACCCTCAACTTACTTCCCTCTTTTTAAACCAAAAATACTTTTGCTGTTATGAAATAAAAATTTAATATGAGTAGAGCCAAATATTTAGCATGCTAAATATATATTATGACCAAGGGAACTGAATATTTAGTAAAATTGGTATCATAATGTTTGTGTAATGGCCAATGAGATATTTAAGGCTAAATATGTTTTTACATAAATAGGTAATACATTGTGTCTTATAAAAGCAGGTTTTAGTGTATAATATAAAAATACTGTGTTCTCATCATGACAGATTTACAGCTTTTTGAAAAAAGCTCAAAGAATGAAATTGACCCTGCTATATCTCAGGATGAAAATCAGAGTGAAATCTCCCTAAGCAAAGCCCTTGCCACAGAAAAAGAACTAATTAGTCAAGGACAAACCTTGAATGTTACTGACTTTAGAAAAGCAGTTACTTCAGAAATAAAAGACAAGGTGGATTCGGGAAAAGACAATGGATGTACAGAGTTTAAATCACCAAACAATTCTTTTTTAGTGGCAGATAGATCAATAGAAACAGAAAAGATACGCCTAGAAAGAACTGAAGGATTCGAGCTTCACCATGCAGATGTCCATCTGGAGGTTGAAAATAACAGATCATCTAACAATATCTTAAGTGAGATGATGGCTCACCATACAAATCAAAAGAAAGATGTTTCTGAAGATGAACCATTCAAACGATTCAGACTGCTTCCAGTGATTCAAGAAAATGTCACAGAGAAGGAACTTAAAAATAGTGACCAAACCAAAGCAGATCTGGGTTCATCTCTAAATGTAAAAAAGAATGCTGTTCAGTGTCAGAAATACAGTTTACAGGAGTCAAGTAATGTTATGTTAGATGATAAACAATGTAAAATAAACCAGATGCAACTGTTAAATAAAAAAAGTGAGTGCAGTGTATTGCCATTTAAACAAACTTCAGTTTTTCAGCAGATCTGTAGTAATACTTCAGAGAAACCTGAACTAACTATTCCCTCTGATACAGCAACTAACCACCCTTCATCGGCTGCTTTCAGTGAGAATTTGAAAGTACTTAAGAATTCAGATAAAAATGTTAATATTATGCCTATGTTGGTGAAACCCAACTCAAGCCCTAGTGAAAGAACTATATGGAAAAATCTGAATGAGATGCACACTAGTCAACTGAAGAACTGTTTGGGATATTTAGAAAGTGCAACCACTTCCCATCTTCAAGTTAAAAATGAGACTATACATACTTCACAAGCAAAAGACATGAAAACTGCTGTTCCTATGCAAACTTCCACAGAAATACAGTTTTCTAATAAAGAGAGTCAGATTGATGAGAATCAGATAACTGACGCCACAAAAAATGACCTCTTCCTTTTTGTGAATGTCAATGAAAGACAGCATTCATTGTTAGATAATACAGAGAAAACAGAGTCATTAAATGACATCGTTTCAGGAAAAATTTACAGTGAAGGACAGCTGGAAGAATCATGTTCATTTCACATAAAGCCATCTGGAGATTTAGTAAACAGAAGTGGAAGGTCAGCCTTTGATCTTTCAACTTCAGATAAAAAAACTGAGAAAATTCCAGTATATGTGAATTTTTTAGACCCTAGTCCTTGGTCAAAAGTAAATCAAACTAAAAGTCAAACACCGAGCACTTCAACTTCTAGCATTCCTTTGTTGAAGGAGAGACCAGTAGGCCCATCAGAAAACAAAAATACGGTTTCAATGACACTTTGTAAAAACGATGATGATGATATCAGGAAGGATATTGGACCAGGTAAGAAAACAATGTTTATGTTTTCTTTTAAAATTTGAATTTCTACTCCTTATTCCTGATAAAGGGGCTGTTTATGTTTAAAATGAAACCATTTAAAATGTATTTTTTTTTTTTTACCTAAACCTAAGATACTCTATACATGTATATATGTAAAAGTAGGAAAGGTTTTATTTAAATGAGGGGATTTCTTTTCACTTAAATCTGAGCCGCTAATAGCAACATGTGCAAATGCATTCTGGAAATAAAAAAAATTTCACCAAGAAACTGGAAATAGCAGAAACAACCACAGGTCCAGGTCATTAATTTTAAATTAGCAACAACTATCTAATTGGAGTCTCACAGTTGTTAAGGCTTCTGCCGGTGGGCACATTTATTCCTTTTCATTCTATACTGAAAAAACTTCCCTTATTTTCTTCTCCCAATTTTCTCCCTCTTTCCTTGATTTGTCTACTTCTAGCTTCCCTTCACCAGCACTAGAATCCAGCTTTCTTCATTTTATAAGCGCTGTTGAGGTGTAACATTAATACATTTCGTATCATTGGTATTTGTAACTCAAACACTTTAAACCGAATCCCTTAGTTATGTACCAACATTAAAACATTCAGATATTCAACATTTCAAAGAATAGTGTATTCTAACCACCACATGAAATAAGTGCCCAAGTTTTGCTTTATAAAAATATTCTAGAGTAAAAAATAGGGGGAGGTAAATGGATGAATACATAGGACTTAACATTGATGGGTGTTTAAGCTGGGTGATGGTCCTAAGTTCATACTCTATTTTTGTGTTTGAAATTTTTCCTAGCAAAAATATTTAAAAATACAAGTATACTACATATCATGTATAAATGCTGTACAGATGTAACCTGAACAATGAACAACAGTTTAAGATTATCATGAAAAAAGTTTGCTTTACTAATAGCAATCTCATAGTGAAAGTTATTGAGGTTGTTAAAGATATTCTTAGATTTTACCGGGAACTTTAACAGTGTGCTTTTAGACCCATTAAAGAAATGCAGATTACAAGAAAGCTTTGAATGGCCCTCAGAGCTACTGGATTCTTTAAAAAAAGGCAATTGATAGAACTTTGAAGAGAAAAATTGGGAATTAAAAGCAAAATAAGGGTATCAGCTTTACTAGCATAAATGGAGAGGTAATGCAGGGAAAAATAGAAACCACCAAAATACTCTAAAACCTCATTTTGCACACTAAACTTTCCTACTAAAATAAATGTATTAACTTCAGATTCCATTAATTTTGAACCTGTTGAATGCTGCAGTTAGGCAAGTGCTGTTAAGGTTCTGGTCTTGTGTTTACCGTTTTCTCACAAGGCCTTTCTTGTAAGTTAAATCTCAATGATATAAATAAGGATGGGAGGGGAGATCTAAAATTCTGTAGAAATTCAACTTGTAAAATGTCTACTCATAAAAGATACAAGTATCTTTTAACCTTCAAAGCTGACATGTTTATCTAAATCATTTTTATCTACTTATTAAATTCCAGTGACCCCTACTAGTCATCCCGTTTGTTGTGCGTCTTACTGTGGCTGGTTTCTTTATATTGTATAAATCTTTTAGTTGATTCAGACTTTTTCCCATCAATCTTAACTGTTAAGATGGCTCACTTAATATGTTTACATCTGTGGCAATGCAATAACCAGGGGAATTAGGGTAACATTTTATGGAAGTGATTCTGTTTTAGAAGATATTTATACCATTTCACTCATTTTAGCGTGAAACCGGGTTTTAGAAAGTAGTAGTAAAATTGTTTTCTGAAATGAAATGCCTAATGTATATTAAGAGCAAAGTCAACGAAAACTACAAAATGTTCAAAGTAAAAACAAAATAGAAATTGCTGCTTTTTAAATAGAAAAGCATAGATAGGATCAGAGAAAAACAAGTTCAGTCACTAAAATGATCGCCTGGAGAATAAAATTCAGTTGTTGCCATTTCCTCTTTGTCAACCAGATACTACCAGCATTAACAGAGTTGCTGACACTTTGAATAACTCGAGTATCCATCCAGATCCCAAGGGAGAGCCCAGTGAAGAGAGGAATGCAACTGCAAAGACTTTTTACGATTCTTCTTTTCCCACAGAACACGTAAGTCAATTAAAAATATTGCCGAGCAGACCTTAGTGAGCTAATTCTACAGATATGTGTAGAACTGTATGCATCTGGATGCTTTAAGACCTAACTGATCTCCAAAATAATATCAAGAGGGCAACATGGCACCATTTTTCACAATTAAGGTTGATGGAAAACAGCAGGAAAAAGTCACAGTGTATAAATCAAATAGATATAACCCAGCCTGTTTTGGGAAGGACAGCGTGAGGTAGTGTATTATGTATGTACTTCTATTTTTTTAGTCACCTAAATTTAGGAGTAGTGGCATTTGAGCATTTAAAATTTTATCTTAATAAAAGATGCCTCAAAATAATGCAATCAGTTAAGTTCCATTGTTCTTGATAGTGCTTAAGTAATTACATCATTTTGGGAAACTACTGCAAAGAAAGAAATTTAAAGTATTTCCACAGTTAGAACACAGTATGCGAAGGGATCAAATATCCTTAATATATGTGATATCAGGTATGAATGTATATATATTTTAAGCAAAGTATTTGTAGAGATTACATGGCTCCACAAGTCCATTTGTCATATGACAAGCAACTAACTACAGCTGACCAGTTTTTTGGCAAAATTTACAAGTTATTTTTATCTCAGAGTGCAAAACTTGAGCATGAAAAAGACTGTATTGTTCAAAATCTTAAAAACAGGCAATTATAGGTGTTAACTGCTAAAAGGTATAACCTAAAAAGGTTAGGAAAGATTACAGAAAAAAACCAACTGCACAGTGACAAATTTTAAAGTCACTGTGTATTTTTAAAATCTTAGAGGTACACATTAACTTTCCCTTAGGACCTATAAAACAAAAATTACAGCACTAACACAGCCTTAACAAATAACAGCTTTTAACAATGTATTTTATTTTCCTTTTTAAATTAAGTTCATTTAAATTTTAAAATGCAACCCCAGGCTGATACAAAGAAGACTGGTAACCTGGCTGGGGGAAATTTTACACCAAAGAGTAGATCTTTTAGGCAGAAAGAGGAGATACAGAGGTAATGAAGTGATTTTTAAAAGGAAGTGATAGGAAAGGAAGGAGCAAAGATATGTAGCAACATGTCTGGAATGAGAATTACTGCTGTAGGCTGCAAAACCTCAATTAAGCCAAATATGACAAGTTTTGTTACGTGTAAACTTTCATTGACACTACTACATCTTGTTTCTCCAGCCAATCCCTGCTCCTGCCCCTCCCACCAAGTAGGTAGTTAAGGGAAAAGAAAACTAAAGCAGGTATGTGTAAATGTCTCTTTTTTCTCCATCATCAAGATAAAAAGTCAAGGATTCTGGAAAATTAGTAATTTGAACTAGATATCAAATGCACCAAAATGCATCAAGCATTGTGAGACCCCATTCAGTCATAAGACCATCAGTCAGTTTACCTCAAAAATTGGCAACCTAAATTTAGATTTGATACATTTCTCTACATCTATTCTCCATATTGCATGGATGACTTACTTTCATTTTGGCCCTGTGAGCTAAATGGTATATGCTGGGTACTTAAATGCCATACATTATCAGAAATATACATTTATGCCCATTTTTATCCATTACCAGTTACTCTACAATAGCATTTTACAACTAAACAGTGCTAGGAATGAAGCCGCAAAACTTAAATGACTTGCCTATGGTCTCTGGGCAGTCCTGTGCTGATACTTTTGTTTTCATCTGTTACTTCATAAGAACATAGGTAATCAGCTATGAACACAGCATCACCACAAGGATCAGAGGCTTTCAAGGGGACTGTCACTGACTGTAGAATTCTCAGGAGCCAAGTAGACCCATCCAAAAGGAGCAACCCTTAGGGAACTGAGGTTAAATGTAAATATTTAAGCTCACTGAAATATTATTACTGTATAATCTCACTTTGAAAACAATGTTATACATGTGCCACCTTTTCCAGTCTAATGGGGAAATTTTAAAGTAAGATAATACTCGAAGATCTTCACAAAGATCTGTAAACAAATTATATTCATTATAGCCTAATTTACAACAGTAAGCATGTCCCAGCAACTTAAATGTTCAACATATTACATTATGGAATATGGAATATAACGGAGCCATGTTCTTACACTTTTAAGAACAGAGGAAAATGCTATAAATGTTCTAAACAGAGGAAAATGCTATAAATGTTCTAAACAGAATAGAAAATGATATAATTATGATCCAGATTTTAAAAGTACACACACACACACACACACACACACACACACACAGAAGAGACCAGAATATTTACATCAAAATGTTTAATGGCAGTTCAGATTTTAGGTAATTTTAATGTAATTCTTACTAAAATATATAATAACCTTTTACCAGATTTTATCTGGAATCAAAGAAGACCATTGAAGATTTTTTTTTAAAGAAATTTTGTGCAGCCACTGACAATGGTTTATGAGAAATTTTAAAGAACTAGGAAACAGCCCACAGAGGGAAAAAACAAGACATAAAATTCTATAGAATGATCAAATATGCTAAAAATAGAAAAAAAGACTAGTAGCAAACAATACCAAAATGTTGACTGTTCTCTCTGGATAGATTACTGGTGATTTTAGTTTCTTTATTGGAAGTTTAGATAATAGAGGAAAAAGCATAATTATCATCAGAAAAAAATCTTAAAATGAAAAACTTATAATACTGTGTTAAAAAATAAGTATGACCCAATGCAGTGCCTTGGAAACATGCCAACTTCCAAATACCTCACTGCTCTTTCCTGTCTGTCCAATAATGGTGTTCTGAAGCAGGAGAGGAAACAAAGTAAAAAGGCAGTTTCTATATGGCAGTCTACCTCCGTTAGCATTTTGTTTTTTAAAGATTTTTATTTATTTATTTGACAGAGCTAGACAGCACAAACAGGAGGGACAGTAGGGGGAGAGGGAGAAGCAGGCTCCCTGCCGAGCTGGGAACCTGATGCAGGGCTCGATCCCAGGCCCCGGGATCATGACCTGAGCCAAAGGCAGACGCTGAGCCAAAGGCAGACGCTTAACGACTGAGCCACCCAGGCGCCCTCCTCCGTTAACATTTTTAATTTTCCCCGGCTTTGAGAGAAGATACAAAACATAGACATGTTTGAGAGGGGAAGAGGAGTAGCAGACAAAACAGATTTTGATCTGCAATTGTTTTAAGTATCTTTTCTTTCAATGTAAGCTCAAGACCTTTTAGAAAATGTTCGTGGTATCCCTGGACTTTACTAGGGATCTTAAGGATCTACTACATAGGCATGAGCCTCCAGATGCACATTTTATTGTTTTATGCCAAATTAAGGTAGTTGTTGAAAATTAGTCAAGAAAAATGATGGCTTTATCACATACTCATAATTGCGGGATTTTCTTTTAACTCTTACTGATGACTTTAAAAAAAAACGAGCAATTTCAATGGTAAGGAAAACAAGTTTGGTCTTTCCTAGGTGAAAATAAAGCCTCTGAAATTAGTTCCGCTCCAAAGCCATTTTCAGGCAACCAAGATTAAAGATCCTACCGATGTGGCTGCACCTTCTACTGTTGAAGATGACTGGCAGAGCCTGGTAACAAATCAAATTAACGAAATCGAAAACTTCCTAAGCTTAGAAAATGACAACCAACCTAAGAAAAGAAAAGTAGAAGAGATGTTGGAAAAAATGACAGATTAACAGAATGTTGATAAATGCTTTCAGTGGTGAACGGAGATTTAATTGAAATATCAATAAGGTTTTGACTAGAACAAAATGTTGCACCTAAAGCTTTACAGTTATACTCACTTTTCCAATTTCTTTTGATGTGATGAAATTATACTATTATGTTTTTACAAATGTTTCATTTAAGATAGCTAAGATAGCTGTTAGCATCCAATTCCCCTAAATTAAATGTGCTTTCCTCCACATAGCCTTTCATCAAAGCTCTGGCTGCACCCTGAACCCCCTTCCTTGCTAACACAACTTATGAAATATACAAGATAGATAGTGACCCCCTTTGCAACTGATTACTTTGTATCCTCTGAAACTTGTGACTTTTTACATTTCTTTAAACTTAAGACAATAATGTCCAGACTGTAGTCAAATTTGTTTGTTTTACTATGATTTAGATTTTTTCCAAAATGAACAAAATTTTATATGTAGCATAAAAATTCATGTATCAGAAAGACTCAAAAGGCTGTTTTTCACTTTGTTCAAGTTTTGTTTCCAGGCATTTAGTGTGTCATACAGTTGTTGCCACTGCTGTTTTCCAAATGTCCGATGTGTACTATGACTAAAAATTGAAAAATTAAAAACAAAGTTATTAGTCAACTTTTTATCCTTTTGGCATTCTTTTACAATACTACACACTTATATCTAGTTAAAAAACAAGGTTAAATATACATGAAAGCTGCTAATTCTTAGCATTCTCAATTATTTTAAGAAAATCTTCATCATATTGATCCCAAACCACCTATTTTCCTGAACTACATAAAACAGACACAAAAGTCATTAGTATTCTAGCCAATGCTGAGCCATTAAATGAAATGTGCTGGAAAATAGGACTCTTTCATTAAATAAGCTAATCACATTCAGTCTGAACTTTAATAAAATTATGATAAATAGCAACTATTTAACTACAGTCAACTGATAACACTACCTCGGTTCTCTAAACATTTAAGTGAAATAATTGGAACAAACTAAATTGTTATACAAAATGCTGCAGAGTCTTAAGTGTCTTACCTGACAACTACTTTCCTCTGGGTCTGATCAATTTTGCAGTAGACCATTTTAGTTCTTACTGCTGAAAAAAGACATTTTACAGGATATGTTATATGGAAAATTCCCAAGAAAAACAGCTGATATAAAACTAAACCACAATAAACTTTACAATTTTCAAACATTATTTTATAAACCAGCTCTCTGATTCTATAACAAGCACAGCAGTGCAATGGAACCAAGAGGAAGGTCACGCATTTGCCTTATGGTTGCTGGGTGAATCTATACCAAATATCACATATAGTTTTTATTAAGCCTTTTTTTTTAAAGATTTATTCATTTGAGACACAGAGATCCAGAGAGAGAGAGAGAGAGAGAGAGAGAGAGAGAGAGAGAGAGAGAGAGAGAGAGAGCATGAGCAGGGAGAGAGGCAGAGGGAGAAGCAGGCTCCCCGCTGAGCCAGGAGCCCGATGTGGGGCTCGATCCCAGGACCCTGGGATCATGACCTGAGCTGAAGGCAGACACTTAAACCATCTGAGCCAGCCAGGTGCCCCTTTATTAAGAATTCTAAATGTTCTCCCCTACAACTGCATATGGGGGAAAACACTAATTTCCTAATAAGGTATTACACCTTTATAGGACAGTTTGAGACTTAGAGCATTAAAAAGAAACCATATCAATAACTCTGTACATTTTATTAATCTTGACTGGGCAATTCCCCCAACTTTCAAACTTAAAAAGCCCAGAAAAAAGATCTGAGTAACAATTCTATTATAATGTAATTGTTGGGAAAGGTCCTGTTTCTAGCCAATGATAAAAAAATGATAATTATTAATATTTACAGATCATTTACTATGTGACAGGCCCTGGGCTAAATAAAGTGCTTTACCTGCATTACTTCATTTAATCCTCACAACCACGTATTAATTCCTACATTCCTGTTTCAGAGGAAGACCTGGCCCCTCAAATCCAGATCTGGTACTAAAA
Source organism: Callorhinus ursinus (assembly GCF_003265705.2). Classification (NCBI taxonomy): domain Eukaryota; kingdom Metazoa; phylum Chordata; class Mammalia; order Carnivora; family Otariidae; genus Callorhinus; species Callorhinus ursinus. The sequence goes on from NW_027397083.1 coordinate 16,645,871, forward strand.
TCAAGGTTCTTAACCACTATGGTATACTGCCTAAAGGCCATTATTCTGTATGATTTCGAGGAAAAGAACACCAAAAACCACAGAGCAATTTGTATTTCCACTGAATTTTCACTTTACTACAAATAAAATCTGCAAGTCGAAACATTCGTATCTGCTACAAGAGAACCTAGCTTTGTTAGAATATGACTCAGTTTCAAGATACAAAATCTTTTTTTATTGTTTTCTTAAGCAGGCTCCATGCTGAACATGGGGCTTGACCTCATGACCCCGAGGATCAGGAGTCACATGCTCTACTGACTGAGCAAGCCACGCACCCCAAGATACAAAATCTTATATTCCAAAAGGTAAAAGAGAAACTCTAGGAAAAAAATGAAGATATTCTAATTGCCTTACCGTCAATAACAAATGCTTCAACATCATCGGCTCCAATCTGAAGTTCTTGCTGCATTGTGTCAAAAGAAATTTCTTTATTTTCCACTGCCATTCCCATAAAAGTAAGCAGTCTCATTTTTGCCATATTCTGTTCATGTAACAGACCTGAATAACACAGTGGTAAAGCCTGATGAACATCCATACTAGTTAAAGATCTGCACAATTACTCTTGTGTCCAAAATCACTGAGCATTTACAGGGTAGTTCTGACAAAGCTGCTTGTATTTGCAAACCATAAACTGACCCCATAATTAAATTATGGAATATTACAATTATTCTTCTACAACTATATTTCTTTACTGCTACAGTGCCACAGGTCATAGGTTCAAAGTAACAATGGGCTACAAAATGGTATTTTTTAAGACCTAGAACTTCTGCACATTTTACATTTTTTATAGTTACAGATTTTAGGAGATAAAATGTAAAGTTTATTTCATAAGAACATTTTTATTTACTAAAGCTTATTTTTACTATTTGCTCTCCATTTAAACACAAGATTCCTTATCTTTTTGTTGTATCAGTATTACTAGTAAACATGAAGCCTTAAAATATTTTCATATGCATTCTGTTATGAAAACATTCCATTTCCCAGGTCACTTTGGATTTAATACTTAAGTGAAAAGTGTATTCATCACTTAATAATTACAGGCTACACTGATTAGTACTAGATAAAATTAAATAGTATCATTAACAGTGATACCTGAAGTAGAAAACTGTACAAATAATTAAAATTTTGCCTTATAACTTCTAGTGAAACATGCTGTTACAGTTTTTAAGATCACAAACAATTATTAGACGCAAAAGGAAACTTAACAAATTACCTAGTCCTGATCCTTTCATTTTAAAAAATAAGAAAACTGAAGAGCAGAGATTAAATGACTTAGTCAAAGTGGTGTAGTAGGCCTAAAAGATACGTTTGCTTATAAAATAAATGACTAGTAATACATATAAATATTTACAAATCCTGAATATCTAAATTATTACCAGTTCCTAAGTGGAAACGGAATTATAACACAGTATCATATATACTTGATTTGATGCTAACTTATAAAAACAATATTCTAAAATTAATCTAAAATTACATGTTTGTTTTCTCTAAAATTTCAAATTATGTAAACTGAGCAAATGATCATGTACCCTCTAATAATTAAGAGCCTCAAGTTTCCATTGTTAAAAAAGTTCTAAGCACTCCATAAATAAACTTGAAATATATAACATATATTAGCAGAAGACAAGGGAAGCCCATTAATACAGGACATAATCATCTGTTAATTAGCTGTAATTATGATGCAGGCTTTCTATTTGGCACAGATTCAACAAAAACATGATCATCATAACTCAAATGAATGAGGTATCCAAGTAAGTATTGCTAACCGGGTTTAATGGAAATCTACAAGCATCAAAAAATCAATTAGTGCACATTAACCCTAATTAACAAATGCAAATTAGATGCTGATTAACTTTCTGAAGCAAGAAGGTAGCAACTGTATAACACCAGATTACATGTAGACATGTTAGGGCAATTCAGTTGACACAGGATAATGCTTACTGTTGGCCCAAGTTGTCACTGTTAATAAAGTGTTTTTGATAAAGTGATGCCTGCCACCTGTAGAATCTAGACATTTGTAACCAGACTTTGAGTTGTAATAAATGTTAGCAATACATGTAAAACCAAAAATACACACTTTTAATAAGATATTTTGCTGAAAGCATCTTTTACAAATGTCTAATAAAAGATAGCTTATTTGCATACATGTTCAAGAAACTGAAGGCAAATCAGGGAACTGGACTTCCGGTTGGCACCATAAATTAGAAATGTTACGTTTTTCCTATCACAGAAAACAACTACTAAAGATTTTTCTCAGTATTTTCAAATACAAGAAAATTCCTTAACATCCCCAGTCCTCTGGGCATATACACTTCTCTTTCAGTATGATAAAATGATACTCCTACTAAAGTTTCTAAGATATAATTAAAATATTATTTTACTGCTACTCTTTGTGTAGTTACAAGCTTACCATAAATTTAAGAATTTATCAGAGAAATGAAGATTTCTAGAGTGAATTATGTAAAACCATTATCTATCTTACATGTGGAAACCCGTGTGTTAGAACTCGTTCTCAAAACCAAAACTATTAAGCCAGTGAAGTATGAGTTAAAGACTTGTAGAAAGCTGTGCTTTGTTTCATGAAACTAGAACATTACCGTCAAAGAGGAAGTCACAGTGTTCTGTGTCATATTTCAATTTTAAAGTTATAAAAAAAAATCTAATTTTATGGAAACATTTATTCATTACTAATATGTCAAAACCTTAATGCAGTAATAAAAAAATGTGCATCATTGAGCAATTTCTGCATTGTCACTGACCCCTGTCTTAAAATGCTGCAATATAGAAAACGTAATTTTAATGCATGCAATAGCTTATGAACCAGTGCTCCTTTGAAACAGTCAATTACACATCAATGGGGGAGTGTCAAAGTGTTAATTACTACTCCTTTTTCCTTGGTGCGTAAATAAAGAGGTTGCTGACATTAACATTCCATCACATAGCTTCATGCCACAAAACAAATTAACTGGGACAGAATGTGGTTTTTCTGGGTCTAGTGCACCTGGCAAAGTATTCTACACAAACACACTTGCATCTACTTTATCTTGGTATATTTCAAATGCTTTATTATGTTCAGAATTCAATCTTCCCCAATTCCAATGGCTGCACAAAATATACATGTGATAGGAATTAATGATGGCCAAATTGAGGACTAATAATAGTATAATCAAAGAGACTATAAATGAGTTCCTCATCTATATCTCAAACCATGAGACTAACAACTTAATATTAACATGGGAAATATAACCAACCTCTAATGTGTTTTGATTACTGCCTAGTAGGAAAACAAAGCACCTCAGTTTCATAGTTGACTTCACTCTCAAAAAAACTGGGAGTTTTAGAACAATTTAAATCTGTTCAACTACAGATTTTCTAATTTTTCTCTTTGTAACTTTAGTATGTTCAAAACATGCTCCAGAAGGAAATTAAATACTGAATATATATGGAATTTGCTCAATGAGGATAAGATTAAATTCAGTTTGGCAAACAGAGCTCCGATGCTCTAGAAAGAAAATTAAAAGATTAAAATCATATAAAGCTAAGACTATGCTGTCTTCAACAAATTGTAGTAAAGGAAGCTTCTCCCATCATGTCATTCCATTTCTAATTCCATCTACGCTTCACTTAGATCTGCTTAACAATACATACACTTCTAGAATTTGTTAATTTTGGGGAGAGGGTGTGCACCAAGAATAAAATATATTACAGAGGGAAAAAACCCCATTTGTTTCAATTATGTAACTATGGCTTCTTTTTTTAAAATCACCAAAAATATAAGGAGTAAGGGTCTGTCACAAACAAATAATTGTATTTTAAATAATAAAGTAGCTTTTAGTCATCAAATTTTGTCGGCTGTTAAAATGAGTACTTCTAAAAGTCGCCATTATGATCAAAGTAATGGTGATCCTTTAAGTTGCTTTTCTGTTCTATCCTCCATTCCACAATTTAAAAACACACGTAACAATGGAATTATTTCTATCCGAATCTGCTCTAACACCTGCTTCTTGCTAGAACTGAACCTCAAAGAAGCATGGTCTAGCAGACCTGGTAGGAGGGCCTGAAGTCCAACAAACTCTTATAGAGAGAAAAAAAGGCTTAGGTTTTCTGACTCCTAGTTTCATTGCTCTTTCCACCACAAATGCTACCTCCTACATCTTCTTCTGATTCCCAATTCGTTCTGAATCTTTTAAACTGTCCACCTGTTTATTGTTGTTCTATCATACAACATTGGTTAGGGTAATCTAAAAAGGCCACAGTCATATTTGCTGGATTTTACAGTACATGAGAGTTCTAGAAGAGCATGTTCCCATCTTTCTTTATACCCCAACAAAGAATAAACTCCAAAACTTACCAAGTGAATCAATGAAGTCTTTATTATTCTGATAAAACTTGACATATGATGCCAATTTAGCACTCACAAAAATGGTTAAAAGCTACAGATAGAAAATAAAGATATAATATTCAATTCAGAATCAAGATTTACACTCAAGATATTTTTAAGACATTAACTCTCAGCACTAAAACTTTCAATGCTTTTAGTGCAGAAGAAATAGCTATCTGTTTGATCAAATTATCTAAGCCATTTGCTTTCATTAAGACTCATTTAGATGAAGAATCAGTAAATACAGCTCTAAGTGAGCTACCCTGAAAGACAGTGGGAATAGCGTAATACAAATGGAAACTAATCCAAAATGTATTTACACTTATACTTGAAGAGTGTTCATGTGTTTTTAAATACCAGATTTATCTTCCTAATTGGGGCTACCTGACACTACATATAAAAAGAAATTCCTATTATTTATGTTCATAACAGCCAGGCAAGTATGGAGATGAAGGAAAGGGAGAAAGAACAGGAACAGGTATGTTCAGTGATTGGAAAAAAAGGCTGGTCCTAAATTTCATTCTGTTCTTGGTATAAAAAAACCAAACAGTTCTGTTTCCAGATCTAACAGTCATGTTCATGAATACAAAGAAAAAGAGTTCTGCTTCAGTATGTTACATTTAGGAAAAGAGAACATTTTCCACATTAAAGATAAAGTACTTACGTCATGAATAAGCTCGCCTTCCAAAAATTTGACTGGTTTTAAAGTGAGAAGATGGTCAAAAAGAAATGCATTTGGATCTTTCAATGCTCGTACAATACACCTTTATTAAAAAAAACAAAAATACAAGCTCAGAGTCCTGAGATTCAGTAACTTTCCACCAATGTTTACAGATTGCAAAATATATTTAATTCAGTAAAATATCTAAGATTTCAATATACACAGCATAAAAAAAGCTACAGGACTGAGATTAAAACAGGCCAATAAATCTACTTATCAGGTATATCTGTTTTAACAACATAACAAAGCAGTTGTAGACAAAAACACAGGTGGAGCGAAAGCACGACCGAAATAAAGAAAAATTAAAACAGCAGGACAATCTTCCCATATGCGAGACACTGATTTAAGTGCTTTACATGCATTACAACACCCTGACATACAGTATTATTGTGCCTGTTATCAAAGATGAAACAGGCTCAGAAGGAACTTGCCCAGTAAGTACTAATTAAGTGGTGGAGTATTTGAATGCAGGGAGCCTAACCTCAGAGTTAAAGATCTTTCGCACAAACTACATTTTCTAGCAACACCTAGGTCCCTATGAAGACATACCATATAGAGAAGTTATTATTTCCATTTCATAGATTTAAAAAACTGATTCCATTATTATTGCTACTGAGGAGACCAAGGATTGTTTGAAGCCCTTATTCTCATTAGCAATGGGCTTTTAGCATGCCACCAACTTTTCCTCATCTACATACCTTAACATTAAGATAAAAATTAACCCGATATTAGGCTCTACTTCTCAATTTGGGATCATCACACCCAAACCAGCAATACTCTAAACAGAAAATATTATGTGACTATTCCACCTACAATCTATGGTTATTCCTATACCAAGCCCTGGATTTTAGTGTCTACACCAGAATCACCACAGAGCACATAGTATCAAATGGCTCTGGATCACTGGGCTGGGAGATGCAAACATAATTTCTGCTATAGCTCAACCTCAAAGCTGCAGGTAACCCCCATTAGAAAGACAACGTGTTCAACATTACCTGTGGGCATCAACTCGAGCCTGGGAAGCGTTGTCCTCTGTGTAACTTCCTAGCAATTCCACCATGACTTTTGAAGCGGCATCACTAAAAATAAATATTGCTTTAGGAATTTCAGAATATCATTACTGCCATTCATTCACTCAAAAATACTTACTAAGTGCCAAGTACTATACTGATGACACATACAATGGTGACCAAGAGACACAGTCCTATTCTATGGGAAAAATCACAGAACTTTCCGGGGCACCTGGGTGGCTCAGTCGTTAGGCGTCTGCCTTTAGCTTGGATCGTGGTCCCAGGGTCCTGGGATCGAGCCCCGTGTTGGGCTCCCTGCTCAGCGGGAAGCCTGCCTTTCCCTCTCCCACTTCCCCTACTTGTGTTCCCTCTCTTGCTGTCTCTCTGTCAAATGAATAAATAAAAAAATCATGGAACTTTCCTTCTACTAGGAAAGACTGACGACAAGAAAAATAAGAACTAACAAGTGCCGTGATGGTAGCCAGAAACAAAAAACCAGTAACAGATATGCAAAGAATAAAGAGAATGGAATCCAAGTATATCACCAAAAGCCAACCAACCATGAAAGGAAAATCTACAGAAACAACCACAAAATAAGTAACAAATTGGCAGTAAATACATATCTATCAATAATTACTCTGAATGTTAAATAGACTAAACATTCCAATCAAAAGACAGAGGGTGACTGAGTGTATTAGAAAAAAAAACAAGACCCAACTATATGCTGCCTACAAGAGACTCATTTCAGACCAGAAGATGCCTGCAGACTGAAAGTGAGGGGATGGAGAAACATTTAACATGGAAATGGGTGTCAAAAGAAAGCCTAGGTAGCAATACTTATATTGGACAAAATAGACTTAAAAACTGTAACAAGAGACAAAGAGGAACACTATATAATCATAAATGGGACAATCCAACAAGAGGATATAACAATTGTAAATATTTATGCACCTAACATGGGAGTTCCCAAATACACAAAACAGTCAACAACAAACATAAAAAAAAAATCAATAGTAATATAATAGTAGGGGAAGTCAACATCCTACTTACATCGACGGATAGATCATCCAAACAGAAAATCAATAAGGAAACAGTGGCTATGAATGACACACTGGAACACATGGATTTAACAGCTATATTCAGAACACTCTATCCTAAAACACAATACACATTCTTTTCAAGTGCACAAAAAACATTCTCCAGAATAGATCACAGAATAGGCCACAAAACAAGTCTCAGCAAATTAAAACAAAACAAAAAACCCAAAAACCAAAGTCATACCATGCATTTTTTTACTACAATGCTATGAAACTAGAAAATAACTGTAAGAAAAAATCTGAGAAACACACAAGTATATGGAGGTTAAATAACATGCTCCTCAGCAATGAATCAGTCAACCAAGAAACCAAAGAAGAAATAAAAAAGTACATGGAAACAAGTGAAAATGAAAACACAATGGTCCAAAATCTTTGCGATGCCGCAAAAGTGGTAATAAGAGGGAAGTTTATAGCCAATACACACCTATCGCTCAAGAAGCAAGTAATTGCAAATAAACAACCTAACCTTATACACAAAGGAGTTGGAAAAAGAATAAAACCCAAACCCAGCAAAAGGAAGGAAATAATACAGATTAGAGCAGAAATAAATGATATAAAAACTAAAAAAACAACAGAACAATGAAATCAGGAGCTTGTTCTCTGAAAAGATCAACAAAACTGATAAACCTTTAGCAAGATACATTATAAAAAAAAAAAAGGACCCAAATAAAATCACTAAGGGGAAAAATAACAACCAACACCACAGAAATAAACAATTATAACAGATTATGAAAACCTATATCCAAACAAGTCGGACAACTCAGAAGAAAGAGGTAAATTCCTAGAAACATATAACCTACCAAAGCTAAAGCAGGAAGAAATAGAAAATTTGAACAGACCAATTATCAGCAATGAAATTGAACAAGTAATTTAGAAACTCCCAAAAAACTAAGTCCAGGATCAGATGGCTTTGCAGGCGAATTCTACAGAACATTTAAAGAGTTGATACTTATTTTTCTGAAGCTATTCCAAAAAACAGAAAATGAAAACTTCCAAAATCACTCTATAAGGCCTGATACCAAAACCACATAAAGACATCACAAAAAAGGAGAACTACAGGCGAATATCTCTCACGAATATAGATGCAAAAATCCTCAACAAGATATGAGCAAACCAAATCCAACAGTACATTAAAAAAATCATACTCTGTGATCAAATGGGATTTATTCCAGGGATACAAGGTTGGTTCAATATTCACCCATCAGTGTGATACACTGCACCATTAAGAGAAAGGATTAGGACCATATGATCATTTTAATAGATGCAGAAAAAGCATTTGACAAAGTATAACATCCATTTGTGATAAAACCCTCTGCAAAGCAGATCTAGAGGGAACATACCTGAACATAAACAAGGCCTTATACAAAAAACCCACAGCCAACAAAATACTCAATGGTGAAAAACTGAGAGCTAAGGCCAGGAAAAAGATAAGGATGTCCACTTTCACGTTTATTCAACATAGTACTGGATGTCCTAGACAGAGCAATTAAGAAAACATAAAACAATAAAAGACATCCAAATTAGTAAGGAAGAAGTAAAACTCTTTATTTGCAGATGACATGATACTACATACAGAAAACCCGACTCTACCAAAAAGCTACTAGAACTGATAATGAATTCAGTAAATCCACAGGATACAAAATTAATGTACAAAAATGTGCTGCATTCCTATGCGCTAATAATGATGTAACAGAAAGAGAAATTAAGAAAACAATTTCATTTGCAATCACACAAAAAACAGAATAACTAGGAATAAATTTAACCAAAGAGGTGTAAAACCTCTACTCTGAAAACTATAAAACACCGATAAAAGAAATTCAAGATGGGGGCGCCTGGGTGGCTCAGAGAGTTAAGCGTCTGCCTTCGGCTCGGGTCATGATCCCAGGTCCTGGGATCGAGTCCCACATCGGGCTCCCTGCTCTGCGGGAAGCCTGCTTCTCCCTCTGCCTCTCTCTCTCTCTGTCTCTCATGAATAAATAAATAAAATCTTTAAAAAAAAAAATTCAAGATGATGCAAAGAAATGGAAAGACACTATATGCTCATGGGTTGGAAGAACAAACACTGTTAAAATGTCTATGCTACCCAAAGGAATCTACACATTTAATGCAATCCCTATCAAAATACTAACAGCATTTTTCACAGAACTAGAACAAACAATTCTAAAACTTGTATGGAACCACAAAAAAACCTCAAAATAGCCAAAGCAATCTTGAAAAAGAAAAAACTGGAAGTGTCACAATTCCAGATTTCAAGTTATATTATGACGAGATAGTTAAAACAGTATGGTACTGAATAGATACATAGATCAATGGAACAGAACAGAAAGCCCAGAAATAAACCCACAATTACATGGTCAGTTAATCTTTGACAAAGGAGGAAGGAGTATCCAATGGGGAAAAACAAATGGTGCTGGAAAAACTGGACAGCTACATGCAAAAGAATGAAACTGGACCATAAACAAAAATAAATTCAAAATGGATTAAAGATCTGAATGTGAGACCTGAAACCATAAAAATCCTAGAAAGGTCCACAGGCAGTAATTTCTCTGACATCAGCTATGGCAACATTTTTTTAGATATGTCTCCCAAAGCAAGGGAAACAAAAACAAAAATGAACTAATGGAACCACCTTATAAAAAGTTTCTGCACAGCAAAGGAAACAATTAACAAAACTAAAGGCAATCTACAGAATGAGAGAAGATATTTGCAAATAAAGGACATATCCGATAAAGGGTTAGTATCCAAAATATATAAAGAACTGATACAACCTGAACACCCTAAAAACAAATAATCCAAATAATCCAATTAAAAAATGGGTGATGTCCAAAAGACACATGAAAAGATGCTCAACATCACTCATCATCACAGAAATGCAAATCAAAATTACAATGAGATGCTACCTCACACCTGTCAGAATGACTAAAATCAAAAACACAAGAAAACAAGTGTTGGCAAGGACATGGAGAAAAAGGAAACCTCATGCACTGTTGGTGGGAATGCAAACTGCTGCAGCCACTGTGGAAAACAGTATGGAGGTCCCTCAAAAATTTAAAAAGAACAACTCTACGATCCAGCAATCACAGTACTGGGGATTTACCCAAAGAATAAGAAAACACCAATTCAAAGGTATACATGCACTCCTATTTTACAGCAGCGTTATTTACAATAGCCAAACTATGGAAGCAGCCAAAATGTCCATGAATAGATGAATGGATAAAGATGTGTGTGTGTACATACACACAAAGAATATTATTCAGCCATAAAAAAGAAAAAAAAACACTTGCCATTTGCAACAAATGCATAGAGCTAGATAATACTAAAGTGAGTAAGTCAGTCAGAGAAAGATATACTGTATGATGTCACTCATATGTGGAATTTAAGAAACAAAGGTGGAAAAAAAAGAGAGAGGGAGACAAACCTAGAAACAGACTCTTAACCACAGAATAAACTGACGGTTACCAGAGGGAGGTGGGTGGTGGGATGGGTGAAATAGGGTATGGGGATTAAAGTATACTTATTATGATGAAAAAAAAAATAAAGTGATAAAAAAAAACCCGCCACAAATAAGTGCCATGAAGGAAAAAAAAATGGTGATGTAAAAGAGTAACACAAGCAGAGACAGGGAAGTACATAGGGAAAGTCTCTCTTCGAAGGAATGACATATAAGATGAAATCTAAGGATGTAAAGTAACTGGCCATGAAAAGTGTTGGAGGTTAAGGCTGGATAACTTCCCGGGAGGAGGGAAGAACAAGTACAGAGGGCTTAGGTAGGAAAAAAGTTTTGTGTTCTAGAAATTATTAGAACAGCATGGCTGAGGTTGAGCCAACACCATATATTTAAATAACTCTACTAAATATATCCTTCCAATTAAATTATCCTTAAAATTATGCAGATGATTGATTTTAGTTGCAGTGAAAAGCACAAAATGTATTCATTCAATTTGAAGTCTTAGAAAATTTTTATTTTCACCCTTTATTTCTTCCTTTAAACTGATGAATCGTTGGACAGTTATAGAAAACAGTGAATTATGAAAAATCATTTTTTTCTTTTTTTGTTTTCTAAAAACACTCCCCCCACCCAACATCTTGATTCAACTTGGGTAAAATGAGCAGGAGCTGTATCATTGATTTTAAAAAGTTAAATCATATTTTAAAACTTCCTACAAACCTAAGGTTTATTAAAATACACAAATGTAGGGGCGTCTTGGTGGCGCAGTCAGTTGAGTGTCTGACTCTTGGTTTCAGTTCAGGGTGTGATCTCGGGATCATGGGATTGAGAAACCATGACAGGCTCCGTGCCAGTGAGGAGTCAGCCTGGGATTCTCTCTCCCTCTCTGCTCCCCCCACTCTCTCTCTAAAATAAATAAATCTTTAAAAATATATATATACAAATGTAAATATAGCAATGGTTAAGTGGTAACCAGCATCTTATATATAGTTATAGAACTGTAAGAATTTTTTTTTTAAAGATTTTAATTTATTTGACAGAGAGAGACACAGCAAGAAAGGGAACACAAGCAGGGGGAGTGACAGAGGGAGAAGCAGGCTGAGCAGGGAGCCCGAATGCGGGGCTCGATCCCAGGACTCTGGGATCATGACCTGAGCCAAAGGCAGACGCTTAACGACTGAGCCTCCCAGGCGCCCCAAACTGTAAGAATTTGAAGAAATTTTAATGAAAACCTGTTTTACTCATTGTTAATTATCTTGTGATACTCTACAAGCACATGTGCATTTCATTTTCCAGTTTTAGCAGCCACAATATACTTCAACCTAATATATCTTATCAAGTAAAGAAATCTGAATTCACAAATACCAGATAAAATAATCCATTTCAAGTGCACAGTATCTGACATACAATCAGCTCAAAAAAATGTTACATGATTTGTACTCATCAACCACCAATATAAGTAAAATAATGAAGGAGAGGACCCATAGATATAAGCATTCTTACTAAAAGGGCAAAGTGAACCTCAGAATTCTAATTCAGAAGCAGGAAAGAAAATTACATTTTATGTGTATTGAGCAAAAACCAAATCTTAAAATTTAAATCATTGTGACAGAAACTTGTATTTAAATAAAATAGCCATCCTCTTCTACTTTCCTTAGGGTGGGTAGCATTTATTCCAGGGCCCATAATGTGCCAAACACTCTGGGCATGCACAATGGTTGACAGATAAGGTTCCTAGACTTCATGAATGTACAACCTCACAAACTTCTAAGGCTGTTACACACCATGATATAAGTAGAGGGTGCTGTAGAAGAGAGGCATTTAACCTAAACATAAGAGTAGTGCTTTAGGCAGAGAAATGAAGTTGAGCATAGGTCGTCTAGACCAAGGGTAGGCAAACTGTCTGAAGAGCCAGACAGTTAAGTATTTTAGGCTTTGTAGGCCATATGGTCTCTGCTGCAACTATTCTAGTCTTGGCAAAAGCAGCCATAGACAATACATAAATGAGTAAGTATAACTGTGTTCCAATAAAATTTTATTGACACTGAAATTTGAATTTCATATAATGTTCATATGTCCTGAAATATTATTCTCACTTTTTCTTTCTTAACCATTTAAAATAGTAAAAACCATTTTTAGCTTGTGGACCATACAAAAAGGTGCCAGCCCCAGGTCTAGACTGGGAAAGAGCAGGGTGCTCTTACAGCTGACACAGGTTTAGTATGTCTCGGATGTGATAACCAAGAGGAAAGGCTTGTGTGTTGGGGGAAAATGGACGGAGGGAATATCCATTAAGCAAAGCAAAGTTTTTGTAGTCTGTCAACGCACCATACAAAAATGGCATGATTATCATCACATTCACCAAGCCCAAGCCACCTCAGTAGGTAACCTAGAAGCCCGTGTCAGAAAGGTCTTACATGCTATGAATTTTGTAATATATCCTAAAGAAAAATTTGCTATTTTGTACTATATCCTAAAGAAAAACTTGTATTTCACAAAATCATTATGGTTGTAGACTGGAGAAAATAGATTGCACTTCAAGATGTCTCACTTAGAACAAAGAGACTAACAGAGGGAGAGAAAATGACAAATTCATTTTGGTCACACTGAGTCTGAGGCAGCTATGTGCCGTATCTGAGTGGAAACATGCAGAAAAGGTAGAAAGCAGTTGAATACAAAGATCCAAGGCACAGGAGAGAAGCCTGTGTTAAAGACATGGATGTCAGGGCACCTGGGTGGCTCAAGTCAGTTAACTGGCTGCTTTAGTTCAGGTCATGATCCCAGGGTCCTGGGATCAAGCCCCATGTCGGGCTTTTTGCTCAGTGGGGAGCCTGCTTCTCCCTCTGCCTGCTGCTCTGCCTGCGCGCGTGTGTGTGCGCGCGCGCGTGCGCACGCTGTTGAATAAATAAAACCTTAAAAAAAAAAAAACAAAACATGGATGTCTATTCAGTAGATGACAGAAGCCATGGGAATAGATGAGATGACCCAGGCAGAGTGAAAAAGGGTCCTCCGACAAAATCTTGAGTAATAGTAGTATTTAATGGGACAGAGAAAGAATAATTTACAAAGGTGTCTGAGAATGAACTGCCAAAGAGGTTGGACAAAAACAAGGAGAGGTGTCACCTAAGTCAAGAGAAGTTTCTATGAGGGAAGGAATATCACGGTCACATGGTGCTGAGAGGTGGAGGAAAACAGGGACTGTAGAGTGACCACTGCACTGCATCTATTCTTAGAAATGAAGGAATCAACACTCAAATACTGGAAACTAATTACTGTAACATCAGAAATAGGGGAAACAGCCAGGATCTTATAGTTGCAAGGTGTTTTAACATTTTTTAATCTAAAAGGCCTCAGGAAGGGCATGTACTCTAGTTCCATAAACCACCACTTCATGTGCTTTTCTACATCTCTGCTTTTGCAGCCACTGCTTTGCAACATATTTCATAAAGTCATTCATTTAACAAATATAGAGTGCCTACTATGTGTCAGACACTGAGTAATGAATTAAAGTCCCTGCCCTCATGAACTTACATTCTAGCGGGGACAGATAATAAACATTATAATAAGTCTGTTAGTAAGTGCAAGGGGGAAATAATGAAATAGGGATGAGAGAAACAAAAACAATGCAAGGGTGTAGGGGAGATATTGTTATACTCAGACAGCCAGAGAAGACCTTTCTGATGAAATAACAGGGAACAGATTTGAAGAAGGGAGGGAGCCATGTGGCTACCTGGGAAAAAAGTGCTCCAGGCAGAAGGGCCAGTCCTAAGAATCTGGAGCTGGCTTGGCCTTTTACTCCCAAAGAAGCCAAGCCACTGGAGGGTTCTGAATAGAGGGGAAACATAATCTGATCCTCCATATTAAACAGAACTTTCTGGAAGCTGTATTAAGAACAGGCTGTAGGCGGACAAGACCTAAACAGGGACCATTTAAGAGGCTACTTCAAAAATCTAAATAAGAAATAATAGTAGCTTAGACCACAAGGTAGACTTTAGATTTATCAGAGCTTACAGGATTTGATATTGGATTAGATATGGAGTAACAGACAAAAAAAGAACCATAAAGGAATCCCAGTTTTGGGTTGTGGGCAACTAGAAGACAGAAATGGCATTTCCTGAGTTGGAGAAAGTTAAAAAAACAGATTTAGAAGGAAAAAAGGTTCATTTTTGTAGTTGTTGTATGAGATGTCTTTTGAGTATCTAAAGAGAGATGTTAAACAGGAATAGATAAGATATTTGGAGTTCAGAAGAGAAATACAGGAGATAAACATGTGAAAATTACTAGCATATAAATAGTATTTAAAGGCATGCGACTGAATGAGAGCACTTAGGCAGCAGTGGCTCTCAACCAGGTGCCCTCCAGAACATTTGCAAGTGCATGGGAGCTGTTGCAGCTCTTCTAATGCCTGGGAAGCACCACTGGCATTTTAGTAGGTGAGGACAGGGATGTGAGGTATCTTGTACTGAACTTTAACAACTTAGCAATACAAAAAACTGTCCTGCATTTGGTACTCAGCCTCACCCAAAATCACAGCAAAAAAAATACAAACAATATGCATAGGGAATAAATGTAACTGAGCAGAAAAAGTCATTCCAGTTATCCTAATGTTGAGAGAAGGAACCCATAAACAAATTGTGAACGAAGAGAATTGATGGGCGCCTGGGTGGCTCAGTTGCTTAAGGGTCCGACTCTTGATTTTGGCTCAGGTCATGATCTCATGGGTCTTGAGATGGAGCCATGCAACAGGCTCTGCATTCAGCAGGGAGTCTGCTTAAAGATTCTCTCCCTCTGCCCACCCCCCACTCTCACTCATGTGTACTCTCTCAAATAAATCTTAAAAGAGAGAGAAGAATCGAGAGAGACAAGCCCCTTGTGGATAAATGTAGAATCAGGATGTTGTACACCTGAAATTAATACACTGTATGTCAACTACACTTCAGTAAATGAGGGGGATGGGAGGAGGCCCCAAAAACCAACTGAAGAAAGTGTTTCAAGAAGGAAAAAGTGATCATCTGTGCCAAATACTGCAGGGGTTTAACATTAGGACATGTCTAGTAGGGAGGGGCACCTGGGTGGCTCAGTCAGTTAAGCGTCTGCCTTCAGCTGAGGTCACAGTCCCAGGGTCCTGGGATTGAGTCCCGCATCGGGCTCCCTGCTCAGTGGGGGGTCTGCTTCTCCCTCTCCCTCTGCCCCTTTCCCTGCTCATCCTCTCTCGTAAATAAATAAAATCTTAAAAAAAAAAAGGACATGTCTAGTAGAGCATAGATGGGTACTGATGTCCTATTTCAATTTCTCTGAAAATTAGATTTGGAATTCCTTAGAACACTGGTCACTTCCCTTCTACATATAACAGACTAAGGACCTACTAAATAGCAACTAGAGAATCATCCAGTGAGTAGTCATCATCTCTGATAAGCACTAGACATTCAGAGGGAAACCATAACACTCATCATTTTAAATAATTACTATACCAGAAAAAAGACTAACTTCTTAAAGGTGAGCTTGAAAAATGAAAAGGATAGTAAGAATATCTAACTTTTACGGAGTGCTGTCCCAATAATGAAGCCACTGTGTTAAAAAGTATATGAATATTGTTATCTTGTTTTTCAGCAGCCCTATGAAGTATTACTATTTTTTCCACTCTAAAATTGGAAACTGAGTTACAGAGATGGTAATTTATTTAGTCATACAACAAGTAGGAAAGCCAAGACTTGAATCCTAGTCTGGATGCACCGTCTACCCATCTGAAGTGTGAATGAAAATAAGGATTCTTTCTCTAACAGCTTTTAATGCTCTCTCCATCTGAAATGGTCTTTGTTATAAACTATTTACTCTTAACATTTTACTGACTACCAGCTAGAATGCTGTCTTAAGTCGGCCAACATACAATAGGTAGTAGCCACCGATCAGAATGAAACAGGCTATTAGTGCAATATCCCCTGCTTCTCTTCTTTTATGATGAAACATTCCAACTTTCATAACAAGTTTCCTTTATACTGTTAAATTTAAATAGCTGCAAAAAGTTTACATTACTTAACAGAAACATATTAACCTTACTGACCCTCTCTAATACATTAAATACCCAGCACAAAAATTGTGCAGTAAGAAAACTAAAGGGAAGGGCGCCTGGGTGGCTCAGTTGGTTAACCGACTGCCTTCGGCTCAGGTCATGATCCTGGAGTCCCGGGATCGAGTCCCGCATCGGGCTCCCTGCTCAGCGGGGAGTCTGCTTCTCCCTCTGACCCTCTTCCCTCTCGTGCTGTCTCTCATTCTCTCTCTCTCAAATAAATAAATAAAAAAAAAAATATTAAAAAAAAAAAAAAAAGAAAACTAAAGGGAAGACTGGTTTACTTTTTCTAAAAGTATTTAACCATTATGTGAAAAGAAATTGAAAAGCTAGGTCAAAAAGGTAAGATTATCTTTTAACACTAGTTCTGAAAACTGAGCCAAACCTATCAGTTGGTAAGCATCCTAAAGCTGGGTATATAGAATAAGTATTTTGGGCATGAAGTCTGCTAGGGTGAATTACAAACCTTAGAAACCCAAGACCTTGCAGAAGCCCAATAAGTACTCTTTCAGTACAGTCTATTGCAAAATTTGATCTTGGGGGCACTTTTTATGTAAGAGACTGATTGTGGAAACTCTGATAGACCGTATCACTAAACAAAAGTGGTAGCACTGCCCCACACTAAGACATCAAAGCATCATTAAATAACTTAGTCTAAAGTTACATATATAGCTTTCGGATTAACAGTTGTACCATTTTTAGAACAAAAGCAAGTTTTGCTTTTAAAAACGTTTAAAGATGGGGAAAACTATTTTAAACTTTGTAGTTATGTTTAACTTAGTAGGTGAAATTCACAGAAATACATTTACAGCAACTCTGTGGAGAACAAAACAGAGCAAAATCACTTACCCTACTTGTTTTTAAAAACAGCCTCAACTGTTTGTTGCCTGTGAAGTTTTAAATTAAATTGCCTGTGAAGTTTTAAGTTAGTACATTAATTCTGAATACCTTTTCTTACAATCCACAAGTGCCTCATAGAGGAGCCTTAACAGGGTGTGTTTTTTTTCAGTGGTGAGGTTCCAATCAGAAATCCATTTTCTAACCTACAGGATTGACAAAAGGAGGAAATTTAGTGACACAGCTGAACATAGTTTCATCATTTAAAAGGTAACATTTAGAAAATACATATTTGCTATTTTAGTTATAATATACTCTACACTTCTTATAAGCAGAACAAGTATTCCACATAGTAACTCACTTGATCCAGCTCAGTTGGAATATACTGGATGGCCCCACAAGATGCTGCCACTTTAATGAGGCTACAATACACTGTGTATCTTACAGGAGTATTCTTATCCATCCCATGGAAAAGGTTGCTTAGCCTGGTTAACAAATAATAAAACAGTGTTTGAGATCAGTAACTATGATGATTAAGTTGAGATTATCTGCTCTCACAACAAACCTGAGACACCATTAATAACTTCACATTACAAGGAGGGAAATGGGGCACAGAAAGGTTAAATGACTTGTCCAAGGTCATACAACTAGTAAGAGCCACAGGTGACAGTCAAGTTCCATAATTCTTGCTTTTAACCATTAAATGACAGTGACATCAAAAGAACCTCTTGAAAAACCGAGCCTCTTTCAGTTCTTAACTTACAATTGCAGTCTCAGAGATGGGCGTTCACCTTCCCGAAATTTGACCAGCTTTTCACATAGGCTTTCAATCAGAGCTTCTTGCTTGTCCGGTTCCAGGATCAATAGGAGGGATACCACGCTGTTCATCACACTTTCAACATCTACACATGCATGGATAACACAACAGCAATACTATCATACTTCATGTGTCTAATTAAGTATGTATATTTCCAGTGTTTTAATATATAGAAGACCATTAAACATAAGACACTTTAGGAAGATGTAATCTGGCTACTGTAAAACAGTTCCACCAGAGGACACTTCTCCTTCAAGGGTGTGCATTATGCTAAAAATATATTATAGATGAATTCAAATGAAACCAGTTCTGCTGTACAGCTAACATCCAGAAAGCACTATGTACATTTTATTAAAGAAAAAGGAAATTATTATCTAATATTTGGTTTTCAACTTGTAAAACAGAAGACTGATATACATGTCTATAGATACGGTTTCAATTTTTACTGGCAAGATATTCAATCATTTGCAAATTACTGGTTCGGTCTTAAGTTAGAATGCTTTCCCAAGTGAAGAAAACGTTTATATATAAATAGGAAATTATTGAGAAATGGAAGCGGTCAACTTCCTGGCTGGGTCATTGCTTTCTGACTGTAAGATATTAACTACAAGCCAAATTTAATCTCAAACCTTAACTAAAGATTACAGGACTCCCAATTTTCAAAATTTCCCATTTTATGTAAATAAATAGGGAATCAGCCAAATAATTCTCTTTAAGATTACCTGAAATTATATCCCATTTGATATTAATGTAAACCTTTCAAAAGGAAAGAAGAGCTTCACTTTTCCTCAGTTCATTCTGAGATTATCAGTATTGAGTGTATGCACTTAACACTCAAAAAACATGACCTATTAAAAAAGATCTTTTCTCAAAATAGGCTTACTTCACAGGTATAACAGATTAGAATAACCTGAAAGTATGGTAAGATTAAAAAAAATTAAAAAAGATTAAAAATTAAAAAAGATTAAAAAAACAACAGGGCTTAACAGTTCTAAGACAAATAAAATTTACAAGAAAAATTTAAAAAGTAGATCCTTTCCGATTAGTAAGAAATATTACAAAAAAATTAAAAACAAACCTTTATCATCTTCCTTCAGACATACATCACAGGCCTCGATGATTTGAGCTAAATCTACATGAAGTCCACCTTCTGAGTTCTCTTCTGAAATTTCAGCTCCTTTAGATTTCAGATAAGCTCGAAGCTCAGCAGCCTGTTGAATTAAGATTGCTATACATCTCTAAAACTGACAATGCCAAAATTCAAGATCTCAAACCATTCTTTTTTGAAAAAATAGGAACACTTAATAACTTTAAATTACTATGTTGAAGTGCCTCTCCCCCACCTCAGTCCCCATCACAACCCCACAGGAGCCACAGGTTTTCCTCTACAAAACCAAGTGGCTACACAAACCCACTATGACCCACATGGATCACCTTCAGAATTTCTCTATTACCTATATGCTGCTGAACTTCCAGTACATAGCCAAAACTTCTAATATACACCAAAGCGTTTATGAGGGTTTGTGTATGGAGAATTAATCTGACCTGGCAGATTCAACTTGTTTTAAAGAAACGAAATTTTACTGCTCTCCAGTGTATATAATATAGCTACTTTAAAAAGTTACAGCCATTTGCCATTACCTTGGCAAGAAGGTAATCATTTGTCAATAAAATGTTCGAGAACCTATATGAGACAAGCATTTTGGGAAACAGAAAGATAAAAAGATGCTTTGAACGTTGTTTTGAATTTATAATACTTTTCAAATTGGATCTACCTTATTCATTTTTTAGAACGCAAAATACATATCTGGATCAGAAAGCACCCTGCGACCTGTAACTACAGTACCACATCCAGGTATTCAGACATTTTATACTCTAAAGCATATATGTAATATTTAGTAAGATGCTCTTTTGAGGGCTTGGTATTTATGGCAGCCCAACATGAATGTAGATGGTATTTAAGATAATAAAATGAAAAACTTAAGCAGGAAGATGAAAGGATACCATTAGTAAATGCACAGGTATCACATTTTCTGAACCCACAAACATGTTTGGCTACCTACAAAAGGGACGTTAAATTTGTAGATCTGATGGCACTACCCTTTCAGATAACAACACAGTATCTTCACTTACGAGTTGGTAAAATAAACTAGATTTTATGAAACAACTGTTACCATATCAAAGAGCATAAAAACACTAGTGGGGAATGTGTTTTTCTATGAAGGAAACATAATACGGTAAAAAAAAAACACACACACACAAAAAAGCAGTTTTTCAGCTTCTGCTTTGTAGAAACAAAGCAAACTTTTTCTAAGAACCATTCAATCAACAGTTTATTGTTTTTATCTGTCATCCTCACTGGCTACAAGTAGTTGTGGAGTAGGACAAGTAAAGTAAAAGACAAAATTCTGAACTCCATTTCCTACCCTACTCAAACACAGAATTTGCCCAAAGCTGAACTTCTGAAGCAATCACATCTACCTGAAAGGAATGGCTGGTGTCAAACTCATGTATTACAAAAGTGGCATAACCTAACTAGAAATGACTCTTTAAAACTAAAATAAGGCCAACGACAAGAACTTTCACCATCTACAAATTCTTTCCTATGTTAAAATCAAATACTTTTTTGGGGTAATCTAATAGCCAATTTGTTGATAACATGATTCCATTAATAACCATATATGCTTTTTTCCTTGTTTTCCACATTTTCTTTTCTAATGTGCTCAACTCCTTCCCTAGCCTTATCTCCTCCCTTAGCAACCCCCCCCCCCGCCTTTCGTTTCCCCTTCTTACTCGGTTCTTCAGGGCTGAGGGTCTGCACTTTTACCAGGGGGGGTAAAAAATCAACATCTGTAATTCTAAGAGTTACCTTAGAATACTAATGGTGTTTTCCTCTATGGAAACCAAATTTCCATGTTTGTGGAGTAGCAAAAAATACAAACAACATCTACTTCACAGATGGTTTTCAGTTCTACAAAATTAACTTAGAGAAAATAATTTCAGGTTTTACTCCCATCAACTATCAGCCATGCATACAAAAGACCAAGCATGAAATAAAAAATTTAAAAATATTACGATGGTTCACCAGGTGTATGCCTCAAAGCATGAGGGTGAAACTGTTCTATTTTCAGGTTTCAGAACTCTCTTGCACAAGTAAGAATATAAAATATGGCCTCCGTTTAAAATAGAGTCACCTTTGCCTCTGTGATCACAAAATAAAACCATTTTCAGCTTTTGTACAATATAATTTTTCCTAGACTGCTTACGTCGTTTAAAGATTCGCCACCTCCCACTCCGGATGTGGCTGCATTTGGGAGACGGAAGCAGACACCATTCCCAGTCAAAAAGTAGTGTCGTCATTAGTGACATAGACTCCAAGAGTCCCGACGCCAACAAGGAAGCTGGCCGTAAAGCCTCGGGCCAAGCGCTCGAACCGACGGTCGGCAGGCTAACTCAACTCCGGGCCAGAAATTAGCGCCTCGCCCCACGGCCTCCCTACTCTCGTGGGTGGGGAGTGAGCTGCGGCTCTCAGCCCCGGAGCGGGCTCCGCGGGGCGGTGTCCCGACCGCCTGGTTTCCTGGCTCAGCCCTTCATACCCCCCCAACCCCACCCTGGAGGCACTCGCGGGCTGGGAGCACACCTGATCTTCCTCACTGATGTCGATGAAGGCTGGGACGCTCATGTTGAAAGCCCGGGTACGACGGTCGCTCCACTCGCAAAAACCACGCCGACCGGAAAAAGAGCTACAGCGCGGGGGGGGGGGGGGGGCACACAACTGCTTCCGGGTTGCCCTGCGGGGCGGGGCCAGGGCAGGCCAATCCCATCGGGCGCTGGGGGCGGAGCGCACGCGCTTGGGCCGGTCTCGCGGACGCGCTCTACGGGGTCAGGTCCTGGCACCGCCTCTCCCTTCTAACCTTCAGAATGGTGTCGCCGATTATCCTTTTCGTGAACTCACGTCTTGGGCCTTACTTCACCTCCTCTCTGAAATCTTAAGCCAGTTCAGCCAACGAAAATTGTGCTCAAAATAGTTGTTCTTTTGCAGCCACACCCCCTCTGCCCGCCAGTCTCTCAGGCTGCAGTGCACGGCGCCTCTGTTGTTGCTCCCCCCAACCACCGAGCCTTGGCTCTTGGCGGTACGAAAAGAGCCTTAAGGGCTTACTTTTTTTTGCTGATCCCGACAATTTTTTTCGAGTTAAAATTTATCCCACTTTTCAGCGTTTATTGAGGGACCTGCTGACAGGCAGTGTTCTCTGCGCCGGGGATAATCGTAGCTCCCAAAAGAAGCTCCCGCTTGCCCCTTACATTCCAGCGGGCGCACAGAACACAAACATTTCAAAGTAATTAGGCAGTCCTGAATGGCGTGTTTTACAGCTTGGCCTCCAGAGTAGAACTCCTAGGGATGGAATCCCCGCTGTACCATTTGATGGACGTGTGATTTGGGGCAGTTGCTTAATACTCGTGTATCAGCTTCCTCTTGGAAAAATAAGAATAATGAAGTGCTTATCTCGGTGTTGTGAGAATTAAGTAAAATAATGTATAAAGCACTTAAAACATGGTGAACACTGCATGTATTAGTTATTAGTAAATAATTGCTGTATGTAACATGTTAACTAGCTCTACCAAAAAGGTAAAAGCAGAAGGGGGGCGGGGGAGAAAAACAGAAAGGGTGGCTGTGTATAAGTTTGTGTGCATGCCTTTTTAGGTAGGGTGATGGAAGAAAATTGCTCAATTCATATTGAGAACTGAAGAAAATAAGGAAAGTATGAATTAAAAAACCTGCAGGAAAGCATTTCGTTCATAAGAACAGGGATGCAAGGTAGGGGCAAGCAGGCCTGTGGGCTGGATCTAAGTAGAGGAAAGAACAAATGAAAATAGCCATGGCCAGCCAGATCATGGTCTCCTAGGCCATAACAAGAATTTTGGCTTTGACTCTTAATGAATTGGCAAGCCTCTGACATGTTTTGAGCAGAAGAGTGAGGAGATCAAATTTAACTTTTTTTTTTTTTTTTGCAAAGGATCACTCTGGCAGGTGTATTGCAATTTGAGGTAAGTTGGGCCAGGGTCAAAGTAGTGACACCAGTTAGGAAGTTATTACAGAAGGCGGAGTGAGAGAAGATGGTGGAGTGGTGGTGAGAAACTGAATTCTGGATGTTTTAGTGGTAAAGCTGTTAAGATTTAATGACAGATCAGATGTGGGGTGTGAGAGAAAGAGAAAGGCAGGGTGACTCCAAAGTTCTGTCCTGAACTCAAGCCAATGCCTTCTAATATTCTGGGGCAAACTACTTATGGTAATTACAGGCTTGCCTCTTACTTGAAAATGCAAGAAGACACAAGAAGGCCATGATACATACCTGAGATGGTTATTTTTTAGGAAACAGGGAAAATTAAATTTTTTTAAATGGTGGGAGAATCAATAAGAAAAAGAACAACCCAATTTTAATGCAAATTAAAAACATGATGAGATACCACCACACATTTACTATAATAGCTAATTAAAAGAAAAAACTGACAATACCAAGTGCTGTAAGGATGTAGAACGACTAGAACTCTAATAAATTGCTGATAGGAATGCAGAATGGTAATAGCAATCAAGACAGACAAGTAGATGAAAGGAAAAGAATAGAGAGAATAAAAACAGACTCACACATGGTCAATTGACTTTTGACCAAGATGCAAAGGCAATTTAGTCTTTTAAGCAAACGTTGCTGGAACAGTTGCCCTTGGCAACCACTACTCTATTTTCTGTCTCTTATGAATTTGTCTATTTTGGACATTTCATATAAATAGAATCATACAATATATGGCCTTCTGTGTCTGGCTTCTTTCTTTTAGCATAATGCTTTCAAAGTTGTAGTATATATCAGTCATCCATTCCTTTTCATTGCTTAGTAGGATTTCATTGTTATGAATATACCACATTTTATTTATCCATTCATCAGGGGATGCATATTTAGGTTGTTTCCATTTTTTTTTTGGCTATTATGAATAATGCTTCTATGAACATTCATGTACAAGAATCTGTGTGAACATAGGTTTATATCTCTCTTGGGCAAATACCTAGGAGTGAAATGCTGGGTTAGTACTTATGTTTAGCTTTTTGAGGAACTAGTTTCCAAAAAGGCAGTAGCTTTATGTGGAATAGCCAAAAATGGGAAACAAACCAAATGTTCCACAACAGCTGAATAGATTAAAAAAAAAAAAGTCATATATCCATGGGATAGAATACTACTCTGCAATTAAAAAAGATGAGCCTTTGATATATGCAACATGGATGAATCTCAAAATAATTTTGCTGCAAGAAAGAAGCCAGACATACTATAAGATTCCATTTATATAAAATTCTAGATAATACAAACTAACCTAAAGTAGCGGCACTGCAGATTGTTACTACATGGGTGCAACAGACTAGGCAAGGAGAGGGAGAGATGGATTACCAATGGGCGTAAAAGGAAGCTTGGGGGGGTATGAATATGTTCATTATCTTGATTGCAGTGATTGTGTCATAGTTGTAGGCATATAAGATTTATCAAGTTGTACACTTAAAATGTATAGTTTGTTGATATCATGATTATATCTCAATATAAAAAATGGCAGGCAGGTAAAGAGGGAAAAAAGGAGGACTGGGAAGTACAGAATCATCTGGCTAGACCAAACTTAAAAGGATTGAATCTTGCATGGGATACCCTTGATGATGTAGAAACTAAACCTGAGCGCAGGGAACTTAGGTGTCATGTTTACATTGCATTCCTTGCTCCCACCCTTAGTGCCCAGCACCCAGCAGGTAGTCCATAGATATCTGTTGGTCCTAAAGGAATAATCCCTGAGTTCTTCTTCTAAGACACCTTATTATGGCAAAGTCCTAAGAATACCAACTAAGTTCTAAGAATACAAAATATACATGTACCATTTCATCAAACATTTTGAAGTCTTATCCTTTTTACCACTTTTCTTCATTCTGTGGTTCTTGGGAAGTAAAAGAACATCCTTTCAAGGGAAGTTCTTGAGAGGGAGATGGTGGAATGATAAGGGGAAAATCATTTGAAACTTTAACTTTTCACTCATTCATACATATTTATCTCTGTTATGTACTAGGTACTGCTTAGTTATGTGGGATACCAGAAAGAAAAAATTAAAGGATGCATCTTGAATAGGGATAGGAAGCTTATGTGCCTCAGCTTGAAATCAATTTTTCTAAACTTTCCTCCTAATTTTCAAAACAGGGAATTGGGTTCCATTCCTAATAGCTACTGGGTAGGAGAACCACTTTCAAGTGGGTGATAAGGACCAACCCCATGAGAAAACGTTTATGTTGCATATCCCTATGGCTTATAGTCACTTAAAAATGGGGCACCTGGGTGGCTCAGTTGGTTAAATGACTGACTCTTGATCTCAGCTCAGGTCTTGATCTCAGGGTCATGAGTTCAAGCCCTGCAATGGGCTCCACACCCAATGTGGAGCCTACTTTAAAAAAAAAAAAGGTATCTCAGGTCGAATTGATTTTTAAAGGAATGGAAAGGTTTTTAGCTTTATTTTTGCTAAATAAAATAAATGTTCTGTGGTTTTTTCTTTTTCACTTAAGTCTCCTTAACTTAGACAAGGGATATAAGAAATATTATCTATTTTTCTATATATGGCATGTTCCAAATGTTCCAAATATTTAAGATAAAGAAATTTGGAGCCAGTTGAAGAAATCTGCAGCCCGTTGAAATCGGAGCTGGCTGATTTCAACTTGATCCTATGCCCGAAATAAAATACAGGTTACTAGTGTGTTAAAGGCAATAAAATCAGAGTTGTCATTTATACCACCACAAAAACAACCTTTTGTCATATTCTTCAGAGTTTCTTAAAAACATACCTAGAAACTTTCAAAAAATGAATTGCCAAGAAGTTGAACAAGGCTCCAATCTTCTGCAAGATAATATTCTCTTAGCTGATTTTTTACCTGAAAAATATTAAATATTTATAGTTTTTTTATTGTTTAATTTATCTGCTTTTCCTCTAGTGCTATTTCTTTGTTTTTTCTGATCAAGCATTCTGGAAAACGTGGATTTAGTTATATTTTTAATTATTCTATTTGCAAGGGCCATATTAATATATTCATTTGAAATTTTATTATTAGAGCAAAACTATAATTTTTCTATAAGGAGAATGCTTTGCATATTCATATCTAAAATTTATCTTCAAGTCTATATCAGGCATCTCAACACTATGGAACTATTCATCTGATAAGGGAAAGTATATTTTTTTGTGAAAATAGTACATGTAGTTGATTACCTGATAGTAATGCTATATTATCAAGGATAACCCATTCGAAATGGGCATCATTTAAATTAATAATCATTATCCTTTTACTGAATCAATGTCCACTGACCTCTAAGAAGGTGAGATGTGTTCATTCTTGCATCTCTTCACTTATCAAAGTGTCAGACACAAAATTTAATAAATAGTTATTATATTAGTGATACTTTAAAAGTTAACTAATCTGATTTGTAATTTGTAAATTTGCCTCAAATTTTAATTGTGAATGAAAAAGAGATGGTTATATTTTAGAAAGACATAAAAAAGAGTTAAAAAAGTGTGGCAGAGACTACCACTTGTCAACCTGCTACCCATCTTCTTCCTCCTTGGTAGCAAAGCCCTCCCTAGAGCATAGGTGTGGCAATGTACCCTTCTGTGCAACTAAGTTTATCAGGCTTATTATGGGGAGGGATAGCCAATGAGATGTAAGTGGGGATTTTGAGAGTACCTTTCCGGAAAGCTCTAATAAAGGAACAGACTTGACCTGGAAGCTGATTCTTTTGCCCTTGCCCCTTTCTCCTTCTTGCTGCCTAAAACATAAACTTGTTGGTGGGAGTTTTAGCAACCAAACTAAAACCAAGATGTGGCCATAATGGTCAAAGCCATGATAATGGAGAGGAAAGATGGAAGGAGTCCATGTCCCCGATAACATCAGGAAGATGCAGTGCCTGCTCATGACTGCCTACCTCTGGACTTATTTTACTTAAGAGAAAAATAAACCTTTAACTTGTTTAATCCACCATTTTGTTGGATTTCTCTTATATGCAGCTGAACCTAATCCTGATGGCCACAAAGAGAAAAACCTAAAATCTAAAGTCATAATTTTGTAGATAAAAAGTTTACCTAAGTGTAAATTCATGAATTTTTGTAATGTGTATTTGTGGTGGGAATCTTGGAATCTCTTTTAGTGCTGTTGTGGTGTAACACTGAATTTACAAAGCAACTATCATCTTCGGATCTCAGAGATTTACAGCTAATAATTAAATTTTATGCTGGTGATGCAACGTATGATTATAGTGACTTTATAGATGAAACAACCTTTTAAGCCAGTTGATTGGTGACTCACTGGAACATATTGCACCTGAGCTGTAGATTGAGCAGTAAAACTAATACTGTGCCTTAAATCTCAAACACATTGACCATTAGAAAACATTAATTTTCCCATTAGTCTTTGTAGTAAGAGAATATTCATAAGGTTAACTTCTTCACTTCATATGACATAACCAATCATTGAAACATTCATAAATCTGTTGAATCTAAGGAAGACACATTCATCATTTATGTTTTTTAATGACTTCAGAAAGGCATGTCTATGCCAGAGGGGGAAAACGTACTCACTAGTCAAGAGGCTTATCAGCTGCAAACAATGCAAACGCAAGACAAGCTTTATGAGCTAATAAGTTCTATGTTTTTAGAAAAACCTCGTTATTTTGAGCTCCTACATGAGCCACACTAACCACAACCCTGTGAAGTATTATTACTTTTTTAAAAAAATTGTATTTAAAGATGAAGCAACAGAGGCTCAGAAGAGTTAGGGAGCTTTGCCACCAGGAAACACAGAGCATGGATTCCTACCCAAGGAACCCTGTCTCACTTTAAAGCCACTGCTCTTATCTCTTCTTTTTTGTTGGTTGGTAATGATTTCATTTTTAAAAATAGAATATAAGAAGTCTTTTCCTGGGCGCCTGGGTGACTCAGATTGGTTAAGCATCTGCCTTCGGCTCAGGTCATGGTCCCAGGGTCCTGGGATCCCGTCCCACATTGGGCTCCCTGCTCAGCGGAGAGCCTGCTTCTCCCTCTGCCTCTGCCTCTCTCTCTTTCTCTGTCTCTCATGAATAAATAAATTTTAAAAAATCTTAAAAAAAAAGTATTTTCCTGATGTGGAATATATACTTTTAAATAAACTTTTGTACTGAAGTATAATATGTTCAGAAAAATGCACCAATCATAAGTGCACACTTTGATGAATTATCATGGTGAACACACACATGTAACCACCATCCAGGTCAATGAAAGACTATTCATTAGCTACCTGGTAAATGCAAATCAAAACCAAACTGAGATACCCTTGTACATCCGCTAGAATGACTATGATAAAAAAAGATATTAACAGGTGTTGAGGATGTAGAGAATTTGGAGCCCTCAAACACTGAGGATGAGAATGTAAAGTGGTGCAGCCACTTTAGAAAACAGTCTGGGAGTTTCTTTAAAAAGGCTAAACATACAGTTATGTGACCCACCAATTCCACTCCCAGGTATATATCCAGAGAACTGAAAACGTATGTCCATACAAAAACATGTCCACAAATGTTCATAGCAGCATTATTCATAATAGCCAAACGATCATCAGCTGATGAATGGATAAACCAAACTTGGTATATGTATACAATGGCAGTAAAAAGGAATAGAGGACTGACACATGCTCCAACATGAATGAAAGTGGAAAATCTTATGCTAAGTGAAAGAAGCCAGAAACCAGAAACAGCACATATTGTACGATTCCATGGTGGGGGGCAGAATGGGGAGTGATATCTAAAAGGTGAGAGGTTTCTTTGTGCGGTGATGGAAGTGTTCCCCAAATCACTGTGGTACTGGCTACACAACTCTGTAAGTATATGTGCTAAAATCCATTGAAATACAGACTTGAAATGGGTGCATTGTATGGTATGTGAATTATATCAACAGAGTTGTTTAAAAGGAAATAAAGAATGCACAGGAGAGGCAGATGGGGGACAAAATAGAATCTTCATTACTGATAGAGGTAGGTCATATGGCTTTTGACCTCTTAACTAGATACACTGGGTAAACCTCAATTCCAGAATTAGGCAGATTTTTACCCACCTGGCCCCAGGCAAGGCTGGGTAGGGAGGCCTCGGACATCGTAAGACTTAGACCACGGAGGAGCACTGAACTTAATACTCTCCGTGGCCAGTTTGCCCAAGAGGAAAAAGAGGCAGTAACAGACTGGGTCCCCACTATGCGGGGCTGGTGGAGAAAGACACCTCCAGTTTCCTAGCACAAGGATGCATGCCACTGCTCCGTGGATGTGAAATGAGCCTCATTGTTCTTCCCACACGTACTGATCAGAGAAATCACTCCACTGCCCTTTGGGCAAAGGCACAGAAAAATAGGCAGAGACCAGAGGGATACTTTGTAGAGCTCTCTTCACTTGGAAAGAAACATCGAGCATAGGGAGGGACCATATCCCCCAATTCTGAACAGCTTTTCTTTTTTCTTTTTTAGATTTTATTTATTTGTCAGAGAGAGAGAGCATGAGCAGAGGGAGAAGCAGGCTTCCTGCCGAGCAAGGAGCCCGATGTGGGACTTGATCCCAGAACCCTGGGATCATGACCTGAACTGAAGGCAGACGCTTAACCGACTGAGCAACCCAGGCGTCCCCTGAACAGCTTTTCTATCCTCTTTATTTACATTTCTATTCAGACCCTCATTATTTCTTGTCTAGATTATTGCAGGCATCTCCTATCTGTTCTCCCTATATCCACTGTCTTTTTTTTTTAAAGATTTTATTTATTTATTTGACAGAGACACAGCGAGAGAGGGAACACAAACAGAGGGAGTGGGAGAGGAAGATGCAGGCTTCCCGCCGAGCAGGGAGCCTGATGGGGGGCTCGATCCCAGGACCCTGGGATCATGACCTGAGCCGAAGGCAGACGCCTCCCTATATTCACTTTCACTGTCTTGCCACTGATTCTCTGAGATTGTATTCAGAGAACTTGCAGAACAGATATACCTGAAAGATCTGTTTTGTCCCATTTAGCGTTAAAAATTTTTTTTAAATCAATTGCTGTGGTGGACACTGCTGGTAACTTATCCAATACATGTTTTCTCTGTTTACTTTTACTAGCAGAACGCTGCTTTTGTCCAGGGTAGCGTCATGGCCACCTAAAGAATTAAGGTTTCCAGCCTCTATTTACAGCTGGGGGTGGGGATGTGCCCTCTTTTGAATGATAAGATGAAAAGAAAGTTACTGGGGCGCCTGGGTGGCTCAGTCGTTAAGCGTCTGCCTTCAGCTCAGGTCATGGTCCCAGGGTCCTGGGATTGAGCCCCACATCGGGCTCCCTGCTCAGTGGGGAGTCTGCTTCTCCTTCTCCCACTCCCCCTGCTTGTGTTCCCTCTCTCGCTGTGTCTCTCTCTCTGTCAAATAAATAAATAAAATCTTAAAAAAAAAAGAAAAGAAAGTTATTATGTGGGGCTTTCTCAAAAGTCATTTAAATGGAGGCATACCTAACTGGCAGGAGCCCTTACTTACCCTTTTGCCTTTCCCCTTCTTGCTACCTTGGATGTAGACATGCGGCTGAAGTTGGGGCAACCACTTTGCAACCTCAGGCTAACAAGCTGAGGATGAACTCCAGATGCTAACAGGACTGGATAAGGCAGCTAGAAGGAACCTAGGATCTGGTTCATTATGGAACCACCTTTTCAGCCCTGGGAAAATTACCTCTAGATTTCTAGTTATGTGAATGAAATTCACCCCTTATTTGTCTAAGCCACTGCATGGCAGTTTTATTTTATTACTTGGAGCCAATCTAACTAAACAAATTTGGTACCAGAAGTAGAGTGCTTTAATTAAGAGAATATAAAATATGGCAACAGTTTACAGAAAGAAGGCTTTGACAGTGAGGATACAGATTTTGCAGGCTAGAAAAAGCATGGGCCTTGTATAATATCAAAGCATTCCCCATGGAAAACTCTCTCCTATTTCTTGGGACATAAGCCCTGGTGTTTTAGGTTGTTGTTAGAGGAAAAGAGTAGATATAATTCATGTTGACGTATGCTAGTGACTTCTTGTCACTGTCTGCAAAGATCCCCAAAGGATAGGAGTGAATTCAGACTATGTGGATGGGCCCAGATGTGTGTCTGATGTGCCCGTCATCGGAAAGGAACCCCAAGCTTAGGAAACCCAAATATTTTATAAGGGACTGTAAGCATGCTTGACCTTTGTTCTGGAAGGAAACACTATTGTTATCTTCCAGGCGGCTGTCTTCTACAGAAACATCCTTGAAAAGATAGTCGGAAACTAAAGGCTCTATCAGTGCTTCAGCACATAAGACACGTACAGATGCAAGAAGCCCAAGGAAAATTGTCTCACAACAGTATATCATCAATGAAACTCCAGACTTCTCTGGAAACAGCCACTAATTGTTCAACCCGTAAGGCCACCCCAGGACCCTAAACTCACACCTATGAGATAGAAGTGGGCTATGAAGTTCTGTGAGGCTCCCAGGAAAGGCATCCTTCCCAAAGCTCTTCTCATAGGATGCCATGGAGGATAATGGACTAGGAGGATTTCTCCAGAAGGCAGAACCAGAAGCTATCAGATAGCCTAACCAAGATCTTACACCACCACCAAGGCAAGACGTCCTCAGTCCTGCTACCAGAACCCCATGTTTGGTGTTTGCTCTGACTGCCATGTTTCCCATTCTCCTCTTTCCTGAATTGAAGCTGTTACTGAAATCCTGATCTTTCCCTATTGCACATTCAGTGCACTGGAGGTAGTCACCGTGTCTTTGTGCTAAGGTCACGGGGCCCCGAGGAGACACTTCTGAAACTGCACATCATCCAGGGCTAAGATTCTGAACTGTACGCAGTACTTGGATGAACACTTTTTTTCCCTTCAAGATGGTCTCCCTTTTGGACAGAGAGGTAGCACGTTTAGTTGCCTGAGAGATATTTGCATTATGTTGCTTCTGAGAATTTTAGTGTGATTGCTCATGTGTTATTATTAAGTATAGAACAAAGACATATCGATATTAAACAGCTTGCTCATATTTTTTGGCTATTTATCATTTTTTGGACATCCTTGTTATGATTTCCAGCCTTCTGATGACTGTCTCCCCTGAGGGGGGATTCAGGAAACAAATTCCCCAACATTTGACCTTAGGCTCCATCAGTTAGATAGACCCACTTGAATCTACTGTTTGTGAACCGGCAACTTAAAGAAGAAAACTCGATGCATGATCTGCTTGGCCAAGGTGGCTTTCAGGGGCTTTCAGGGGTTACAGTGCCGGTGGCTTGTCCTCGTAGGTCCCCTGGGGCAGCAGTGGCTGTAACGGCTTTTGTAAGCCAGATGGGCCATGTCGTTTGGGGTGTTGTTTTAAGAACAGTCTCAAGCCTCCCTGTCCAGCTCACCCATTTCTGTGAGCCGCCCCAGATATTCCTTTTCTTTTTACCTTTTTATTGAAACAAATATGCATACAGAAAAGCACACACACTTGGCAGCATACCAAGGGAGGGGTTGTGGGAGGGGTCCACCCCCAGATACAAATAGTAAGTAAGTACATTGTCTGTAGATCATTTAAAAACAGGCTCAGGTCATGATCCCAGAGTCCTGGGATCAAGTCCCACATCGGGCTCCCTGCTCCTTGGGAGCCTGCTTCTCCCTCTGCTTTTCTCTCTCTCTCTCTCTCTCTCTCTCTCCCTCTCCCCTTGTCTCTCATGAATAGATAAATAAAATCTTTAAAAAAAAAACAGTAACAAAGCTGATCCTGCTTTTAATTTTTTTTTAAAGATTTTATTTATTTATTTGAGAGAGAGAGAATGAGAGATAGAGAGCACGAGAGGGGAGAGGGTCAGAGGGAGAAGCAGACTCCCCGCTGAGCAGGAAGCCCAATGTGGGACTCGATCCCGGGACTCCAGGATCATGACCTGAGCCGAAGGCAGTCGCTTAACCAACTGAGCCACCCAGGCGCCCCTGATCCTGCTTTTTACCACCGCCCTGCACAATTCCTTCTAAATAATGTGAAGGATAGAATAGTCCTTCCTGAAAAAATCTTTTGAAGGTTATGTTTTAAGTAATCAGTGCAGTTACTATTGAATTAAACATATATAAATATTTTATATATCTTAAGAATATATAAAATATACTTATATATTATATATATTAACTTGTGGAATCTGATGCTATCTTATATATTAATTTATATATAAGTACATTAATATATTATTCTGATGCTATTATATGTATCTATGAGAATCAAATTAACACACTTTTATTTCTTATTTTTTTAATAAGCATTGTATTCTATAAGGAATTTAATTTGGAGAACATCCAGTTATATAGCTGGGCCCTGACACATGTGGGCTCGGCTACATGTGTACATCTCAAGAGTAACTCTTAAAGGTCTAAATCTTTTGAGCTGCCTTACCACATGGATTGTGTTTCTGACCCCTGTGGTCCTACATATTTCTGTGTTTAAGTAAGGGGTTCAAAATAAACAACTGATAGTGTGCTGAATGTAAAGACAAAGAAACAGAACTTAAATTACTTAAATTCTGTCCATCTATGACTACTTTTAAGTTTCATTTTGTATTCAAAATTTGAACAGTGAAACGGAGGGGACTGCAAGATACTTTCGTAAAAATTTTTACTTTCCAAATTTTACTTCATACATAGCATATTTTACTGAATTTGAATAATGTCTTTAACATGAAATTTTTTTTTAAGATTTTATTTATTTATTTGAAAGAGAGAGAGATAGCAAGAGAGGGAACACAAGCAGGCGGAGAGGGAGAAGCAGGCCTCCCTCTGAGCAGGAAGCCTGATGCAGGGCTTCCAGGACCCTGGGATCATGACCCAAGCTGAAGGCAGACGCTTAACCAACTGAGCCACCTAGGCGCCCCATGAAATTTCTTTTTTTGCTAATTATTAATAGGATTCTGATATCAATTTCCAGTGTGTGTGTGTGTGTGTATGTGTGTGTGTGTGTGTGTGTGTGTGTGTCTGTGTGCGTAGGGGGTGGTTTCCAATACCAGCAAGCAATTCCTGGACATCAACCACTACCCAGAGACAGCATCAGTTTTCACAGGTTAAGAACTCGGTCCCATAGGACTGCCTCCTACCCCCATCCTCCACGCCAATTCCAGGTCCAGGAGACTTGTCACCTGCGCTTCTGTTGAACCAGCTATAGTTTGGAGCTTGCAGTGACCAACTCCTCAGCTTTAATTTGCTACAGCGGCTCACATAACTCAGAGAAACATTTTACTTACCAGATCCTTGGTCTAGTATAAAAGGATATAACTCAGGAGCAGCCAGATGAAGAGATGCGTGGGGCAAGGTACGGGAAAGGGGGCGGAGCTTCCATGTTCGGAGCACCCCGCTCTCCCAACACCACCACGTGTTCACCAACACAGAAGCTCTCCCAAAACAGTCCTCTTGGATTTTTATGAAGGCTCCATTACAAAGGCATGATTAGCCATTGGTGATTGAACTCAATCTTCAGCCCCTCCCTCCTCCTGGAGAGGAGAGGGGTGGGAGGACTGAAAGTTTCAATCTTCTAGTCATTTCTTTGGTTCTCCAAGCAACCAGCCCTAGCCAGCAGGTCACTTCATTAACATAACAAGAGACACCGTTATCCCCTGGGATCCCAGGAAATTGCAAGGGTTTTAGGAGCTCTATGCCAGAAAGGGGGATGAAGACCAAAACATATATTTCTTATTATAAATCACAATATCACAATTATTTGAAACCTTATATATAGCATGTATGTGTGGATACACCCATATACCCATACACACACACACACACACACACACACACACACACACACACGTAAAATTTAACTTAAAAAGATTTCATGGTCTACATTTCTTTTATAGCTATTATTATTTTAGTTTTATTTCATGACTATTATTGAAAATTATTTTGTCACGTAGAGAAGGAAGGTGTTTAAAAATAAATACACTGGTGGGGGCGCCTGGGTGGCTCAGTTGGTTGAGCTTCCAGATCTTAGTTTCAGCTCAGGTCATGATCTCAGGGTTGTGGGATCGAGTTCTACATCAGGCTCTGCGCTTAGCCACGAAGTCTACTGGAGATTCTCTCTCTCCCTCTGCCTCTGCCCATGTCCCCCATCCCCATTGGTGCTCCCTAAATAAATAAATTCTTTAAACAAATAAATAAATACACTAGGGACATCCCTGCACATATCATGAATGTATGGCCAAATAAATCTTCACAAACAGAACATACCAATGTATCCAGAACCAGATAAAGAGACCATATTTTCAGAACCTCAAAACATCCTGTTGCGTTCCCTCCAATCACAACTCTCCTTCCCAAGGGTAACCACTATTCTGATCTCAGACAGCATGGATTAGTTTTGCCTGTTTTTGTGTTAAACATAAATGGAATCACACAGTATGTACTCTTTGGATTCCGGCTTCTTTTCCTCAACATTATGTTTGTAAGAATTATCCATATCGCTGCATGTAGTTGTAGATCATTCATTCTCGTTATATATAGTATTCCAGTGTGTCAACATATTATGCTATATTATCCTTTTAGTGTTAATGGGCATTTGAGTAATTTCCATCTTTCTTTTTTTTTAAAGATTTTATTTATTTATTTGACAGAGAGAGACATAGTGAGAGCAGGAACACAAGCAGGGGGAGCGGGAGAGGGAGAAGCAGGCTTCCCGCAGAGCAGGGAGTCCGATGTGGGACTCGATCCCAGGACCCTGGGATCATGACCTGAGCCAAAGGCAGACGCTTAACGACTGAGCCACCCAGGCGCCCAATTTCCATCTTTCAATAGCTCTGTGAATATCTTAGTATGTGTCTTTTGGAGAATACACCTACACATTTCACTTAAGTATATATCTAGGGAAGAGGTTGTTGGAACACAAGGTATATACATGTTTGCCAAACAATTTTCCAAAGTGGCTTTACCGTGTTTAATATCTTTTTCAAAAAATATGTTTTCTCAGGGCACCTGGGTGGCTCAGGTGGGGAAATGTCCCATTCTTGATCTCAGCTCTGGTCTTGATCTCAGGGTCATGGGTTCAAGCCCTGCATTGGGCTCCACGCCGGGCATGGAGCCTACTTAAAAAATAAGTTATTTTCTGTTTCATCATCTAGAATCATTTTCTACTCCGTATAGCTAGCTAACTACCTTACTGACATAGTTGCCATTTAAACGCTAGGGAATTTCAGGGCACCTGGGTGGCTCAGTTGGTTAAGCAACTGCCTTCGGCTCAGGTCATGATCCTGGAGTCCCCGGATCGAGTCCCACATTGGGCTCCCTGCTCAGCGGGGAGCCTGCTTCTCCCTCTGACCCTCCCCCCTCTCATGTACTCTCTCTCTCTCATTCTCTCTGTCTCAAATAAATAAAATCTTTAAAAAAAATAAATAAACGCTAGGGAATTTCACATGAAAATATAGATGATCCAGTTTATTTTGAAAAGTGAACAGTCTGACAGCTCTGGGTTAAAATTCCTGCTTGTCAACAATTGACTGAAATTGCACAATGGCTGTTCCTTTAGCCAAGGCTTATGCTTCTGGGTTTGTCGCTGGGCCTACTACCCCGTTGTTACACCTGGCCTGCTTGAGTCATTGACCTCACACGCCTAGCCCATGTAAGCCCCTGTGTTTAGGATCTTTCATGATACTACTTACAAAAAAACCCACAAAACTTTGTAAATGTGATTGGGGCGCCTGGGTGACTCAGTCGGTTAAGCGTCTGCCTTCAGTTCGGGTCCTGATGGCAGGGTTCTGGGATTGAGCCCCGCATCAGGCTCCTGGCTCAGTGGGGAGCCTGCTTCTCCCTCTCCCTCTGCCACTCCCCCTGCTTGTGCTCTCTTGATCTTTGTCAAATAAATAAATACAATCTTTAAAGAAAAAAAAGTAAATCTGATTGCCCTCTGTTTATAATATTTGAATGTCTCCCGTTGTAACATATGCAATGAGGATGAATGATTTACATTGGTATAATAGCAGTCCTCAAACTTTATTTTATGTTGGAATCGCCCAGAGAGCTTTGCAGATTCTTGGTCTTTCCAACTTCACCCATCATTCTTCTTGAGATTCTGAATCCTAAGAGCCCAGGGATCTGCATTTTAATGAAGAAGCTCTAGAAAAGTCTGAGACAGGTGTTCCTTGGATCACAGTTTGAGAAACGCTGGCCTAGCGAATGAAATCCCAGCTCCTTACCACGGCATATAAAGAGTCATATGCCCCACTGCCCACACACGTTCACAGGCACACAGAGCCCAGGTTCAGACATTTTGAACTATTTGTACTTTCCTGAATTCACCAGCTTGTTTCATATCCTCAAGCCTTTGCTTATGCTTCTCCATTTACCTTGAATGTCCATTGTCCAATGTCCGCTGACAAACACAAACTAACTTTCAAGACTCTGATCAAGCCTCATCTCTTTTGGGAAACCTTGTACACCCACTTCCCCCTCGCTCTCTCTCTAGAAAAATAAAGCACTCTTTTCTTTGTCTGCCCTCTGTATCCCATGCAAACTTCCATATTTGATCTCTACCACATTATATGTCTGCCTATCCCTACCAGTCTGTGAGCCTCTGAAAAGCCATGACTCTATGTTATTAGTCTTTGTAGCAAAAGGGCTAGCACAGTGCTTGATACTCATTAGATGTTTTAAAACAGTGAGCTAGTCAAAGAATAAAAATATTACTCTCCTGAAATTAAGCCAAGCACCACAACTCATCTCTAACTAGATATACTCTAGCTACAAAAATTCTTTTCAAACTCTGAAAGGGCAAAAGAAAAGGCTTAATAAGGAAAAACATATGAAACTTCTGCTAATCCAGAAGCTCCATGAATGAGCAGGATTAACATTTCAAGTTATATACTCTAGAATTTTCTTCTAGAGTCTCAAGAGATGAAGGTGAAATGCCCAGACTCCAGACTGTTTTCCTCTCTAAACTATTAACAACAGAATTAATAATGTCTAGCAATTTTTCATTGCAGAAAAAGGGTGTTCTGAAGCATAGTTGTTTGGGACGTATAAGCAACCTAGTTGCATTTGAATCTGAGGCAAAGATGTGGTTCTTTATGTTGGAGAGCTCTGTGCCTCTCCTCCAGTTATTAGTTCTCTGGCCTTATATCTTACACCCATACGCACCCTAAGATCAAGCTATATAAAGTGACTTGTAATTTCTCAAATGCAAAGATTCTCCCCCACCTCCTTCTGAACTTGGTGAAGTTGCTTGTGGCTGTCAAGGCTCTCTTTCTGTATTACCCACTGGATGGAGCCTAAGCCTTTCCTGTCTGCAGCTTTTGTCTACACCTGCCAGGCTCCTGCCTCACTGGCTGCCCCTTATCTGTGTTCTCATCTCACCCGGCATGTACACCATCACTACACTCCCCAACCCTGTGCACCAGAATGCTGGAGTTCACTTCCCTTTCTCTTCACCTAGGGACTGTGTTTCAAATCTGTAGCCTCAGTGTCAGAACCATGGTACCTCAATTAATGCTTTCTGAATCTCCCATGCACTTATCATGTGTCAGATTCTGTCCTGGGTGCTTGGGATACAGAATGGTGAAGAAAATCAGCAAAGGTCCCACCCTAGAGGAGCGGATATTCTAGCAGAGGGAGACAGATAGGAAGCCTTAATAAATAAGCAAATCACATAGTATGTTAGAAGGTAACAAGTTCTGTGGGGATAAAAAGGAAAAAATAGAGCAGGGTAAAGGGGAGCAACAAGGTAGGGGTTGGTGGCTTGTAAAGAGTGGCCAATTGGCCCAATAGAAAGGAAGCCAGAAGCAAGATTATAAAGGAGGTTTCATGTGACTTACATGTGGGGGACTGAATAGGGATTTCAGATGGTAGCCAGAGGTTTAAACCCAAAAGGGCATTCCAGGGAGCAGAAGCTACATATCCAAAGGCATACAGTCTTGAGTGCGAATGATGTGTATGTGTGTGGGGGGCAGTTGTGGGTGGCTGGGGTGGTGGGGTGCCTGGCCTAAGTTGGAAGATGAAGCTGGTGAGGAGCATGGGGCTGGGATGTGAAGGGACTTGCGTGCCCCGCTAAGGAGTTTGCACTTTACCCTGTAGACAGCCGGGGTCCTGTTGATGATTTTATGCAGGGGAATGTCATGTTTATATTTATTTTTAAAAAGATAATTCTGGCAGATGTACTGGAGTGGTGAGAGTCTGGGCAAGTCACTTAACCTCCCTCTTCCTCTGTTTTACCATCTATCAAATGAGATGGACCATATCTGCTCTACTTACCTCCTAGGATTTGGGTGAGAAATAGATAAGACATGGAAGCACTTTGAAAAGTATATGGTATTGTAAAAAAGCAAGCTGGTGCTGTTGTTATTTCAGCTGTGCTGTGTTTGGAAATGTGGTTTTAGAGAAGCCCAAAGAATCAAGGAGCAAAACAGAGGGATGACCCCACTTCTGTTTCCCTCAAAGAATAAAATCCAATAGGGCTCTAATTTGTTGACTGCCTATTTCAGCACTCCACCACAAAGAGCTAAAGGGGTTTACAGAATATAAAGAAAACCAACCCTGGAGAGCGTACGGTTTACCTGGAGAGGCATGATCCTTCTAGGAAATGAAAACAAGTACATGAAATTATGATCCAATCCAAAAGGAAAATGCTGGAAGGGGGCAGAGATTGAAGGAGTTCAAACTCCCTACAAGAAAAGACACTCATGAAATTTTGTCCTAATGGACATGACGATTTGCCAACAACAGCACATCTGTCATTCCACTCCCTCTTATGAGGCAGAATGGGTAGAGGAACCAGGAAAATATTTCACCAGGTAGAAAATTTTATTTCATATTTGGTGGCAGCATGCAATCTAGTCTTCTAAAAGTAACACTAATAAACAAATTATGACATTTTGACATTTTCAAAATTATGAATTACTTGGTAACCAAATGAGAAAGCCTTATTACAGAAATATCTTGGGTCAGTCTCCCAAATGCTGTTCCCTTTTCAGGTACTTGTTGGGTAAAAACAGATTCCAGGCATATTAAGTTATTTCTTTAGGTTCCTTCTTGAATGCAAGT
This sequence comes from Callorhinus ursinus, assembly GCF_003265705.2. NCBI lineage: Eukaryota > Metazoa > Chordata > Mammalia > Carnivora > Otariidae > Callorhinus > Callorhinus ursinus. Next base: position 16,686,369 of record NW_027397083.1, read on the forward strand.
TTGAGTTGGTTTCACCCATTTTGAATGGTATCTTTCTATCTCCAGCTAGCCCCCATTGTTATGTAAATATATAGCATTTAAAATTTGTATGTCCAAAAAATTAAATTAAATTTAAAAAATAAAATTTTTATGTCCATCTGTATTTTCTTTTGTAGATTACAACGACAATGTTTATATCTTTGTAAGACTGACAGAACCCTCAGTGTTTGGGAAAGATTGAGAAAGGTTGATATAATAAATAGTTTAATAAGGGATACATTAGCTTCTTCTTGGCTTCTGTAGAAATATTATTTCATTTATTAAACATTTCCCAGGTTGGTAAATTATCCTTTTACTCAAGGTTTTTAGTTAGGAATTACATAATCTTTGAGATCTTATTTTGATAAAGCAAGCTTTCAACTGAAATGAAGTTCTTAGTCTCTGAATTCTTAGTATGTGCTTAGCACATGATCATCATCTTCTGAAACCGGTGACCTGATTAAGGAGACAAGATTTATACATAAGAAACAATTAGCAAAAATACAGTATAAAATGTAAAAAAGGATGAGCCATAAGCTAAAAGAGCTGTGGGAGTGAATTAGCTTGGCTAGAAACAATTTTTCAGTTTCAATGCCAGTGTGTCAATATTGGTAATTGGTAATTGCCAAATGCCAATGTCAATTACCACAACTACTAGTGAACATAAATACAACAAGTTCTCCTTGCCAAGGGCATGGTGTGATGGAAAGAGCATGGCTGTGGCATCCAGCTAACCTGGGTCCTAATCCAGGCTCTCATACCTTTCAGTGTTGTATGACTGTGGGCAAATTACTTAACCCCATCTATGAAATGCAGCTATTAATAGTAACAATTAGGGCTCCTGTAAATAAATAACAGCAATTCCTAGAAAGAAGATAAACATGCTAACATCCTTGTATTTAGTTCTTCTTCTTACCACCTACCCAAGAAAGAATTTTTAGCCATTGTTGGGTATTTTCCTGCGAGCCCTCAGAAACAGGGAAAAGGCAATCATTTTCCTGCTGAAAGGTAGGGTTCTATCCTTGGGCGATGAGAGGGTGCAGTGGGGAATATGAAGAGGTGGTTAGGGGGGATGAATTATGAAGAAAGGTGGAAATCTGGCAGAGTTAAGAGGGCTTGAGGAAAAAGTAGGAGGAAGCCACTGTTAGGTCTTGAGCAGGGGAGAGAGTCCAGATAAAAGTGATAAAACCATGGAGCTGGTGGGGACAATGGAAATGGAAAGGAAAAACAAGATATGAGACATTTAAAATACCATCTTGTCCTTTTATGCCAAGTGTAGTACATGCATTGTAACAAGCTGGGAAGTATACAAATATAAAGGAGAAAATAATTACCAAAAGTCCTTCCCCCTGAGATACTCATTGCTTATGTTATACCATATTTCTTCTGAGTCCCTCCACATTCATTACCCTAATAAGACATTTGGGGAGAATATTGAAATAAGGATGAATCAAAGCTTACAGGTCACCTCTTCCAGGAAGCCTTCTTGGATTTCCATGCCAGATTCATCCTCTGTGCTTATAATATTTTATACATATGCAGAATTCTTCTTTAAGGGAAGATGGCTGTGTATCTGTAAGGAAAGCAACTTACAATGTTCCTCTTGAGTAAAAGGAAATCCTGCTTTGGGGTGGAGCAGTTCAGGGTGAGTTGCTGAGTTACTTTGCCGAACAACGTGTAAAAGACAGTCTTGCTGTAAGCAGAGACCACGTCTATAGAAATTATTATTTAAACAGGGATTTCACTTGCTGGGGCCAAGGGAGAGATGTTGGGGTGCTTGACTTGGGTGGGGGCTGAGGACAGGCTGTAGAGGTTTAAGAGCTGGCTGCCACGATGCAACAGCAGGCTGAGGGCTGAGCAGAGAGATGTATTGTAAGTGGCTTCCCGGAAAGGGGCATCATCAATGGACCCTAGGTCTGGCAGTGTTCTCATAAACACTAGGCTATTTATTAGCAGCACTTTGTGGAATTAAGGGAAGCAAGTGCAACTGCTGGAAGGGCTATGGATGGATGGGAAAACAGGAGTCTGAAGCACTGGATAAGACACTTAAATGGATAAGGTCCTTACTACACCAGGTACTATGGTGAGACCTCTATAGGCACGAACTCCTTTAACCCTTGCAACAGCCTTATTACCCTCTGCTTATGAATGAGGAAACAGGGGCACAGAGAAATTTAATACCTCCAAAACATCTAGGAAGTAGTGGGGCCATGATTTAAGCCCAGGCAGTGTGGCGAGCCGAGTCTCTGCTCTTAACTATTGAACTCTGATGTCTCTTGGACCGTGCCATCTGCAGTCACAGAGGATGCTGGTTCAGACAAGGCCCACCGGGAATGGGACGGAACGAGGACACACAAAAGCTGGAGAACTTGAAGACTTCCATCAGAGCACTGACCAGATATGTTCATTCATGTTCATTCTCTCCCATCCACCAGACTGATTTCCTCATGGGCAGGAATGTGTCATATATCCCCTGTATCCTCAGCACCAAGCATGATGCCCTGCACACAGCAGCCACTCAAAAATAGTCACCCAAAAGAGCACACGGGACACATCAGTGATGACTCCAAGGTGCTGAGTCTGGTTTACCGAGAATTGTATAGCTCTGGCGAGATAGCTAACTTTTTAGTTGGACGATCCTTAAAGACTATTAACCATGCTATTATTTTTTTAAAAATGTGTATATTTCTCAGCTTTTCTCCCCAGAAAAGTCTGCCTTAGGAGATGGGCTGAGTTTGCTTGTAATTTTCTCTCCAGTGGCAAGGTGCACTAGGGCAGAAAGCAATCTGAGATTTACAGCCTTGAATATTATCAAGATATTTGAGAACAGGTAATAAGAGCAATCTATGAACTTGGTAGGATTTATAGCATGTTTAAATCTTGTGTCTAGCCTTGATATATAACAAAACACAGTGGGACATTCAAGAAAAATTCATGTAGGATGCAAGGTGCGTAGAATAGCTAGCTAGTGCCCCGGTACCTGAACTTGGAACTTATGTTCCCTACTAACAAGTCCATGGGGAGTTTTGGACTACTAAGGAACTGTAGCTAAAGACATTTAACTGTGTTTAATTTAAAATAAAATGCCCTAAATAATCTGTGTTCAGTATTATTGCTATTGCTATTGTTAGGTTAAAGCCAAAAGCAAAAGCAAGATTTTACTGCAAAACCAAAAGGCAATTGTGAAAATAATTCAAACCCACACAAAAGTGGAGAGAAGAGTATAATGAATTCTTAGGCACCCATCATTCAGTTTCAATAGTTATTAATTTGTGGCCAATCTTGTTTCATCCATTGATCCTCACTCTACTCCAGATTATTTTGAAGCAAATCCCGTTTGTCATTTGGCTATAAATATTTCAGTATACAGCTCTAAACGTGAAGAACTTCTTTTTTAAACTGATCACACCTAAATATTAATCCTAATTCTTTAACATCATCAAATATCTAGTCAGAGTTCAAGCTTCCCTTATTATTGTTTGATTTTTGTAGTTTGCTTGAATAAAGATGCAACTAGATTCTATACCTTGTGATTGACATGACAATTTATTTACAGGCTTAATTTACAGGTTTCCCCACCATCTTTTTTTTTTTTCTTGCAGTTTTGGTTTTATAGAGTACCTCGCATGTAGATTTTACAAATTACATCTAACCTAGTATTGTTTAATGTGTTTCTTTTGTCTTTCCATTTCCTGTGAATTGGTTATTAGATCTAGAGTTTTGATTAGATTCATTTTGGCAGGATGTTTTATAAGCAGTGGTTTATGAGTATGTTCTATCAGCATTGTGATATTAGCAACCATGGATTATCATTACACAGATCCATTAATTCACTGGGGTTGCATGATTCACTAATTCATTAGGGGTTACCTTGATTTTCCTAATTCTAGAGTTTCTTCATTATTTATCAGCTGAAATAATCCTATAAAGAGACACTTTCTCTGTTCAACTATTTGATTACCCTAGGATGTAGCCCATATAAGAAAAGCAGGACAAATGCTTGATTCTTTCCTTTATTTACCAGATTTTAAAATAGTAAGTTGATTCCCTAGCATCCTCCAAAGGTGACAAGGGAGATACTTTTTATTTTATTTATTCATTTTTTTTAGATAGAACAGTCTTTTTTTTAAGATTTTATTTATTTATTTGAGAGAGAGAGTGAGAGAGAGAGCCCAAGAGGGGGTAGGGTCAGAGGGAGAAGCAGACTCCCTGCTGAGCAGGGAGCCCGACATGGGACTCGATCCCGAGAGTCCGGGATCATGACCTGAGCCGAAGGCAGTCGCTTAACCAACTGAGCCACCCAGGCACCCGGGATACTTTTTAAATATCAGTTAAAACTCAATGGATTCATATATATTTGATATATTTCAATCCATTGTGATTATTGGTCAGTGGGAGCTTTGGTGAATTGTCCCTTGACTCCTTTTAAGAGACTTCAGGAGCCTTTTCTAGCTTTTATCTGAAATGTTTCAGGCTCATCTAGTAGATTTCCTCTCCTACTCCTGGCATCAACTATTTATCCAAGGAGCTCTGATTCATTTTGGAGCAAAATGGCATTTAGAAACCATAATCTGAGAACTATGGAGAATAGGACTTCTTTGGATTAAAAAAAAAAAAAACCAAAAAAACAAAAACTAAAAAACTTGTAGATCCAGATATCAAAAACTTTGGCTATTTAGAGAACCACCCATTTAAAGCAGCTCACAAGATTCCTGAAGATTTTTCTCCTGAAAGAGTTTACTTTGATAAAGCACTGTATTCTTTGAACATCTAAATTTAAAAAGAAAACATACTACCTAGAAGCAAATAATAACAATATCGTTAACTCACACTTGAGGCCTACGGTAGGCTGAATGTGTGTGCTCCCCAAAAGATGCCCACATTGTAATCCCCGGGCCTGTGCATATCACCTTCTATGACAAAAGCAACTTTGTTGCTGCGATTAAAGATCTGGAGATGGGGAGGTTATCCTGGATTATCCAGCTAGGCCCTAAATACCATCCCAAGTGTCCTTAGAGAGGGAGACAAAGGGAGATTTGACTACAGAAGAGAAGAATGTGATCTGACTACCCAAGTGAAGTTGGAGTGATGTGGACATAAGCCAAAGAACACCAGAGGCCACCAGAAGCTGGAAAAGGCAAGTAAAAGATTCTCCTCTGGAGCCTCCAGAAAGAACTGGACAGGCTGACACTGATTTTTAGCTCCAGAGGACTTATTTTGGATTTTTGTCTTCCAGAATCATAAGAGAAAAAATTTTCTGTTTTAAGCCGCTACATTTGTGGTAATTTGTTAGAGCAACAAAAGGAAACACAGAGACTCATCCTCAAAGGAGAGAGAAGAAGCACAACCATATATCTGGGAGTGTAACAGAAAATCAGAAAAGCCGCAAGCCTTAGGAGGCTTCTCGGATCTGGGAAGGGCTCGTGTTTAGATGAAAGTAAAAGGACTAGTTAACAGGGTAGCTGTTAAGCTTCACCTTCCATGTCTGTTTCAGCCACTCAGACTTCGACTGGAGCAGCTCTGGAGAGAAGGTGTTTGGAGACTCCGGGGCAGGAGGTCTGAATGCGGCTAGCCACAGCCAGGTTTAAGGAACGTGTGCAACTCACAGGAACAATGAGGTGCCAACGTGATGGGATCTGGCAAACTCATGGTGTTAACTTGGGGCTGGCAGCAGGATGGGAGGCAGGAAGAGCAAAGGCTTTCCGATGCACTGTTCTTGGTAATAACAATGACCGTCAGCAAGTAATAAGAGAGCTTTTCATCACCCATCAGCAGTGGAATAATTCAAAACATATTTTTGTGAGGGAAGAAGAGGTAATAGGATTGTGCACTAGTAGGAACTAAGGAGCTGAAACTATTGCTTTTTTAATAGGGGTTCAGAAGCTGCTGTGTGTGTGGTTTACACGAGAAAGTGGGAATCACCCTGCTGACCAAACGCTTCGTAAACTCTTCCCTCTGACTTATGGTTCCTGGGACGGACACTGGCGGCATTTCGCTTCATGCTTCAAAAGTTTAAATAAATAATCCTTCACTTCAATTCAGCAGCTATCAGGGAAAATGATATTGTTTTTACTCACCCTGTCGAGGGGAGGCACTTGTGAAATGCCCACGCTTTCAAGCAGAAACAGCATTTCTGCCAATGAAGCGTGTAGCAAGGTCCCGAGTCACCAGCCTAACTTTTTATCGCAAAGGAAAGATGAATGCCCCCATCTAAACTTCGGCTGCCTGCTATTTTTCCTATATACGGTCAGTGGTTTCCATAGCATTGAGGATGAGAAAGGCTTTTGGTAATGATGTTTTCTTCTCTTGGCTAATGGAAAGTTTTTGCTATTTAGGTGAAAAAGTCAACATTTTGTGGGTCGGGTTGTGAAATTCACAAAAAAAGCAGCAGATTCACGCTGGTGTTGAGTAGCCTCAAGGGGCCACGGCAAGGTTACTGTACTTAGGAAGAAGGGAAATGGATGTCCTTTTAAAATTCCACAAAGTCCCTTTCATAAAAGTGTATCAATCCCCATTAAAAACACAACTTGATGTGTTTGACTTGATGACTTTGACTTCTTTGGCAAAATAACCATGAGAGTTTGCCATGAACGGGACATCAAAGAACCAATAAATTTAATGAGTAGTTTCCAACACTCCAGACTCACTAGCTAGTATGTTTCACTGCTACCATGTCCACATTTAAAACAAAAAACAAAAGAATCTCAGTACTAATTGATATACCTCTGAGCTCAAGACCTATTGTCTGAACAGGTAAAATAGTGATCTAAAGGCTTTGGCCCAGCACAGGCCTCATGGTGCCTAGAATAGTGTCATTAAAGACAAACTTCTTTCCATTAAAAACAGTCTTTTCTAGATTCTCTTCTCTGCAAATGCAGAGGATGCAGCGCTGAGTCATACATGGTCAGATTACTTTTCTCTGGGAAAACAGGAAGCAAGTTGGGAAGCCTTGGGAAATAGGGGTAAAGTAAGGCTGATAGATGGGGAAAGGTCTGGAAGGGGCAATGAGGTTGGCCAAAAGGACAAGCTCCATCCTGTTCACAGGATTTCAGAGGATTGCCTCGAATCTTTCCATTATCTCAGGAGTTGCAAACTCTGATGTCAGGGCGGCATCTTAAATTACAAGGTAACCAAAGTGAGTGGTGAAGACCGTGGCAAATTGGATAACAGGTCTGTGTATAGACGCCGCCATCTTCTTAAGCTGCAGCCCATTGTCACCATGCACTTTGCCAGATGCAAATATGGGCTTAGTCTTGCTAGAGCTTCTGATATTTTTTTAAAAAGCCGGAAATCCATATTTTTATATGTAATCTTCGGGTTTTGAAATATAAACAACTAATTCCAGTACTCTTAAAACACTGTGCAGACTAAACAAAATGTGTCTGTGGGCGGAATCAGGCCCTGGGGCCACCACTTTACATCTTTTGCATTAGCTTAGAACAAATTTCCCATTTTTGAGAATATGCAGGTTATTTATGAAGAAAGGCCAGGATTCTCTTACATCTTCTATACAGAATGTCCCAGGTAAGAATGAAGAAGGAAAATAATCACTTAAAAGGGAATTTGAAGTGATATTTTTTAAAAAGGCCTTTTGGCCTTTAATCTTACGGACTACTAATTTCCAAAGTTACTGGGGTCAGCATGTTTCTTCCCTGCTCCTTCAGGGAGGTTGTCTCATACAATTGTAATGAAGTTGATGATTTTGTCACATTCTGCAGGAGGATCCCCTAGCCCCCTAAATGAATTTTTAAAAATTTGCATACGTTAGGGTTCACTCTTTGTGCTGTGAAGCTCTATGGGTTTTGGAAAATGTATTGCATCATTTAACACCACTAGTATATCATACAGACTAGGTCACTGCCCTAAAAAAAAAAAAAAAAAAAAAGCCTTGTGCTTCACTGTTCAAATGACTTTGTGGTCTAGTCACCATGAGTCAGACATAAGAGAGAGTATGGGGCTCAATCTAAATGATACTATGTTAAGTAATCATATTTTCTTTTCAAAAAATGTGTAGGAATGTATTGGCCAAACAAGAATGAATTGGCAGGGTTTAGTTGCCTAAGTTGATATTTGAAACAGGAAGTGATTTTATATAAGGTTATAGGTTGGACACCCAGAATTACTCCCAGAACAACCACCAAAGAGCTGACCCACCAGGAGTACTGTTACCTCTGCCTCAATTAGGAAGGTGGGAATCACCTTCCTTCTCATTGCCATCAAGAACACAGGGCTCTAGCTACATGCTAGAGATCAGGAAGCCATTGCACAGGAACTGCCCTTGATCTGCACAAATGTAAAGGCTGTCCCCTACTAAGTTGGTGCAGTAAATCCCAAGATCTTCATAACTGTGACTACCAACAGCTTCAGCCAAGGAAGTGAAAGGATGGCCCCCTCCTCACTTCTGCATTCCAACTTCTACACGGTACATCTAATGGACATAACCTATTTCATCCAACTTCTACACGGTACATCTAATGGACATAACCTATTTCACCTCCAGAAACTCCAGTGTAATGGATTGAATGGTGGCTCCCCCAACGATATGTCCACCTAGAACCTGAGGATGTGACATTATTTGGAAAAAGGGTTTTTGCAGAAATAATTATGTTAAGAATCTTGAGATGAGCTTATCCTGGATTATCTGGATGGGCTGGAAATCAAATGACGTGTCCTTATAAGAGACAGAGAGGAGAAGACACCGAGAAAAGAGAAGGTCACTTGAAGACGAAAGCAGAGATAGGAGTGAGTGATGCAACCACAAACCGAGAAAGGCCCGGAGCCATTGGAAGTGGGAAGAGGGGTTCTGCCGTAAGCATCAAGGGAGCACAGCCCTGCCAACACCTTGATTTTGGACTTCTGGGCTCCAGAGCGATGAGAAATACATTTCCTTGTTTTAAGCCATCTAATTTGAGGTAATTTGTCATGGCAACCCTAGGAAATTATACACCTAGCTTCAAGTGACTCTAGGAAGTGTCCTCCTCCTCAACTTTCCAGCCCCTGCCATATAAGAACACTCCTACAAGGAGGGTGGATGGATGCCTAGTGCTAATCCATACCATGTTTACCACTTGGAAACAGAAATTACATGGATCACGGGAAAACAAAGATTTCCTCTGAGCATGTCTGTTTGGTGACAGCTAAACTCAAACCAGTTTATTTACATTTAAAACATTTACATTTAAAAGTCTACAGATCCAGCCTTCATGTCATGCCCTTAAATGAATCCACAGCAACTGAACACACCTAACGTACAATGCCAATAGAAATGTCCTTCTTTTTTTTTAAGAACAATGTTGCCTGTGTAAATTGGCCAAATTTATCTTAATTTATGAAGCATCAGAAGGTATCTTATTTTTGTAAAAAAAAAAACAAAACTTGGGTATTCTTTATTTCTACTGCTATATGCACAGCAACCTTTGATGGCACATGACAGTATGCCTCCTGAAGTTAAATGTAAGGCATAGAATACCATGCTGTGGAGTATACATTCTCTTTAAGATACACAAGAATATGTCCTGTTTCTAGCATTATCCAAGGTTGGTTAAATGAGATTTGTAGCCTTACAAAATAAAAGAATCATTTTCTCAGGTTGTTTCAACAAAATTAAATCTAAGTAAGCCATTCTATAACAAATTATTATCTTATATAGCAGTTACTAGTGTTGAGGTATGAATTCTACCACCCCTTTCCTGGGATACTGAGCTGGTCCCTGTCAGATTCTGTGCAGGCGGAGGTTCTCCTCTGAAACTAAGTGGGATACCAAAACTGGGAGAGGGAGCAGAGTCTAGAATCTGGTGAGAATCCAAAGTTTAAAAAGCCTGAAGAGAATATAGTGTGTCTTCAAAAAGAAGGGAGAGTGAGGGTGAAGTAAGGGTGTGGTGCCAGAGATCTGAGACTGTAGAAAAATAACACAGTGATGAGAGAATCTGGGGAAAGGTCCTCATGGGTTCCAGGAGGCATCTGCTATTTGTATGTTCTTTTTAGGAAGAGCTAGGCTGTGGTGCCTGGTGGGATAAGCAATTTAAAGGGTCAGAGGGCACCCCTTGGGACAATTAACCTCCTGTTATAATGATAAGCTTCTGATAAACATAGAAACTCACTGAAGTGAGTGATCCACATTTTCTCAGTCATAAAGATTGTGAACATACAATAATAAGCAATTCAGCCTTAAAGATGCAAAGTTCAGCTTCTATTCAGAAATTTAGAAGACTTATATGTTTAATAACATCACAGAGTAGATAGCAGCTGTATGATGTAATGTCTGCATGGATGGATGGATGGATGGATGAGAAACTTCTATCTTCCAAAAAACGTCCCTCCCACTTACCATTCTACCATTTCCTTGGGGCAAAGCAATCCCACAAACAGCCTCTGTTAATATGCAAATACACCATACTTGAGTTACAATAACAAAGGCCTTTTCTATAGAGCTGTGCAGTTTTTCTATACAGCTGTGCAGCTGTGCAGCAAGGTGATACAAAGCATCACCTTGTAAATATTCCATATCATTTTTCTGACATTTATGAGGAGAGATCGGGGAGGAAATAGGAGCTTTGATGGAGAGATATGGGAGGACTAATTTGGGAGCAGAGGGCATGGTCAGAGAGGACAGCTTGAGTGGAGAGACACACATCAGAGGGCTGCAGGCATCACAAGGACACTCTGGGGCCAACAGGGGCCTGAGAAGCCCAGGAGACGGGGCACAGCCAAGGAGAGCACGCTCTAGATGACTTCATTGCTTGAGTGTCTTGCACCCCACAGCTCAGAGGGAGGTGTTTGCTGACAATTTTTTGCTGCTCTGCTAGGACTTTGGTGTTCTCTCTCTGTGCCTTAGCAGTACAACGGCAATTTCCAGAGGCAAATCCATCATATAATTGATGTCCAGGGGCAAAAATCTGGGACAATACTTTTATTGCTGTAGAATACGGTGGGAACTATTGAATTATAGCTACAACCCTAGTATTTGGTAACTTCGTGCAAGAACTTTTCTTTACCAATTTATGCCTGAAATTTAAAAGACATTTTGTGTGTAATATCTCACTACTTTAGTACCACTGTCATAACCGCTAAGTACTAGTTATTGGCAAGCATTTTTGTGGCCTTTTCTTGGAAAAGAAAGGTCAAATAAAAACTGTATTTTTAATATAGTATGAGCCTGAATAAGGTATAAAACCAATTAATGGAGAAAAGACAAAAAAAAAGAAGCTGTCCATATTAAACAAACACACACTAATAACCATAAGTAGCAATTTTCAGTTTGGTGGGAGTTTTTTGGTGCTTTGGCTTCCACTGAGTTACAAAGTAAATCTTACTTTGAATAGTTGATCAAATGGAATGAGTTTACATATTGATTTGGTAGCCCTCATAGTCTTGCTAGAGCCAGGCTGAAAAGGTTGGGTCACATTCTTTCCATGACATTTTAATGAGCAGTTTAGGGAGTGTGGCTGGTGTGGTGATAGTAAGTGGGGACAAGTGGCAAAGATTAACTCACTGCTCCTTGCCTCCTGCAGAATTTAATACCCCACTGTGGCTGTCAACACAATGATAGAAAATATAAATTAGATTAGGCTCTACAACATCTTGTATACAATAACTTCACTTGCTAATTAAAGTATTTTTTTAAGGTTTTCAGTTGTTAATAATATTCCTTTCCCTAACTTTTCTATAAGGATCATTCATTTATAGCAGTATCCATTTTTGTTGAAATACAATGCACATATCATAAAATTCACCATTTTACAATGTATAGCTCAGTGGGGGTTTTTTGCCCAAAAAGTCTGTGAAACCGTCACCAGTACCCATTACGAGCCATTCCCCGAGTGTATTTATATTTAATTGACTTACAAATGAAAAGAGAGGTTGTTTAGGAACACATCATCCATGAGAATCAGGGGCTTAAGACATACTTTTAAGATGGTGTGAGGGTGCCACTTTCTCTGATAAGTCAGCTTGCGTCAGACCCTTGATTTTTCAGATTCTTGCCAATTTAATTTTTTTTAACTGCATGCAAATTTCAGCTGTTGCCAGAACAGAGAAAAAGCAATATGTGAGGTAATGAGTGGTTTACGAAAAGTTCTACATATCATTTTATATCATTCCCTTTCATTAAAAAAAAATGTTCCCTGGATTTTATTTATTTTACTAGTTACTACTACTGAGAAAACTTCAATAATCTACTTACACATTTCTGGGCAGGAGTTTGGAAATCGTAGGTCAATGATCTAAGACAGTATCTGGCACAAAGCTGCGAAACAGCTGTTAACCTTAAAAAATAAAACTGCCGATTATTTTACGAGCAAAAATGGGTTTATTTGGGATTAGCACAGAATTGCACTCCCTGATAAGCAAGCCACAGCAAAATCATGGGTAAAGTCTGCAGAACGAAGGAGAGGACCGCTCTTTTATAGAGGAAAATGGGAGGGGCTGTTATAAACGAGGAGTCCATTGGAGTAAACTGTGAGTTCAAAGTATAACGGCTTTTCATTGGCTGAGTTGTGACCGCCTCTCAGTGGCTGGGCTGTTGTCTTGGGGGAGGGGAGACTTTCGTCCAGGACAAGGTAAGTGGGTCTGCAACTGATGACGAATGGTGGGGTGTGAGAGCTCCCCTTGTCAGCCTCCCATTCTAAACAAGGTTTCCTTTTATTAATTTTCACATTACTAACAATAATAATTTGTGTCCTCATGTAATATTTAATTCATAGATATCAAAAGATTTTATCATAATGTATTGACTTATCGAATCACTATGTTGTATACCTGAAACTAATGTAACACGGTATGTCAAGTATACGTCAATTAAAAAAAAAAGACTTTGCAAACCATTCTTCATCATTTTTCAGGAGAATTGAGTAAAATCCTAACATGAAAAATACCTTATAATACACTGACAGTGTATGTTATTGGCAAGAGCTACAATTTATTGTCTTGTAGTTGACCATGGATACCAATATCTGAATGTTTCACAAAGTAGATGGTAATAGAATACAATACCAGTAAAGGGTAATGTAAAAACTAGTAACTGATGGGGCACCTGGCTGGCTCAGTCAGTAGAGTGTGTGACTCTTGATCTTGGGGTTGTGAGTTGGAGCCCCATGCTGGGTATAGAGATTACTTAAAAATGAAATCTTTTTAAAAAATAGTAACTGGGTTATTGTCAAAATGAGTAATAAAATTTTAGAAGATTGACTTCAGGGGCACCTGGGTGGCTCAGTCGGTTAAGCATCTGCCTTTGGCTCAGGTCATGATCCCAGGGTCCTGGGATTGAGCCCCACATTATGGGGAGCCTGCTTCTCCCTCCCCTGCTCCCCCCTGCTGTGTTGTCTCTTTCTCTCTTTCTGTCAAATAAATAAAGTCTTAAAAAAAAAAAGACTGACTTCATACATCTGAATATAATGTGAATAGGAGATGCAACTTTCATTTCAAATGCATCCTTTTATACATGCATGAGGAAAAGAAGGCACATTTGTTTAAGTTTCCATTCACTACAGTAGCCAGTAGTTAAATACTGATGTCTACCATTTCTAGAAGTATTTCATGGGTTTGAGGGTGTAGCAGTTTTTAGAGAGGGTCACCAAATTTTTGACACTTCTCCCTTCAAGAGTTAGGGTTTATGTTCCTTTCCTTTGGAAGTAGTAGGCAGTCTTATGACTACTTCAACAAAAAGAGTACAGAGAAGTAATATGTGTGATCTCCAAACCAAGTCATAAAAGGCCATGCAGAGTCCACCTTGTTCACTGGCACACTGGCTCTTGTAAGGAGTCTGACCCCTCAGGCTGCCACACTGGAGAAGCCTCATGAAGTAATTCTGGTTGACAATCCCAGCTGAGCCTAGCCTTACAGCCATCTCTATCAGTCACCAGACCTGGGGATGAAGCCATCTTGGATCCTACAGATGAGACCGTCCACTAGATGAATACCCCCAAGTGGTACACCACATGGAACAGTCAAGCCTTTCTCAAAAACCTAACCCACAAAATTACAAGATACAATAAGAAGAGCTATTGTTTTAAGCCACTAAATTTCAGGACATTTGTTACACAGCAATAATTGGAATTGAGGGTCATCTGTCAGCATCATCTGCTCTACTGCTGATCCCTTGGATTGGTTATATTGGCTAAGCTGATATTCCCTTCCTCCCTCCCAGTTCTAAATGTTCTTCAAAAAGAAACCTTCCCAGGGAGAGATAGTCCTTTCAGTTCTAGCCTGCTCCTCTCTTCCTATCCCTTGCCCCATCCTCCAGCATTTTGTTTGCTTTGCCCTTTTGCTGAAAGCCTTTGAATTTATGTCAGACCTCAGTTGTTTTGGTCTCTGAATAGTTCAAGCGATCTGACCTAAGGCCTATCATACACAAATACATTTGGAAATTTTACAAAAAGTAATTTCTTGAGTGATTTAAAATTCTTTCCACTTACATTTATCCAGTATAACATGACTGTTCTTGAAGTCTTTTTTTTTTCATTAAATTGGATATTCATGTACAAAGCGAAGTGGAAAATTGAAGTCATCTCCCTTGATCTATAATTTTTTAAAATACAGAAAAGAGAAACAAAGAGAAAATGGAGATGCCAGTTTTCCACATTTCTAAATGAGTATATCTCTTCCTCTAAAGAGAAAAGAAGAAGAATCCATGATATCCAGTCCACAAAAATAGATTCTAAGTTGGTCAATGACTTTTTAAGTTTGGGGTGAGTTTTGACTTATATCTTGGCTGAAAATTTAAGAATCATCCATCTCTAGCTACATATACAGTGTAAATGATATAGGAATGAACGGTATTGGAGAAAGAAGTCTCTTGGATTAGTGGCTAAAACCTCAGGATATCTTAGGAGCATATATGATGAATCCACATTTCCTCCCATCCTTCCCTGAGAATACAATTATGCTTTGAGTAAATTTGTGTACATCTTATCAGAGGCATATCTTGGTATCTTCTTTTAACAGTACAGCTGTGAGTTTCTGGATGATGGTTAATGAATGAAAGCAAAATTTAGTAAGTACAGGAGCTACCCAACTGAATGTATGTGTGGGAGAGAGGTCAAGGTTGTTGGAAGGAAAGAGAGAGAGGAAGAGACGAAAGTCGCATTAAAAAAAAAAGGCATGAGAATGAATAAAATAATTTTCTCTTGACCCAAGACAAAGATATGTTCAACATCACACTTGCTGCTAATCAGCTAGTGTTAGGTTTACTTTTATTCTCCTGGTTGAATTTCTTGAAGAAAGGCAATATATATGGCTTTCAAATTTTTCAAAATTTTCTGATCAGGATTTTGGGACATTTCATAGACTCTTCAGTGACCCCACAAGAACCCCACTGGACCCCCAGGATATGGCATTAAAGTTGGAAGTAACCATTGACATCATCTAGTCCTTGCTACTCAAAGTGTGGCTCAAGGGCCAGTAGCAATGACATAATCTGGGGGGCTTGTTAGAGATGCCCCACTTCAGATCTACTAGGTGAGAACTACCTTTTTTTTTTTAAAAAAAAAGGTAATTAATTAATGTATTTTTATTTATTTTTAAAATTCCAGTATAATTAACATACAGTATTATATTACCTTTAGGTGTACAATATGGTGATTCAACAATTCTATACATTATTCAGGGCTCATCATGATAAGTGTGCTCTTAATCCCCTTTAACTATTTCACCCATCCCCCTACCCACCTGTCCCAGTTTGCAGAACTAACTTTTGAACAAGATACCAAAGTGATTTGTGTGTACGCTAAAGCATAAGAGACATGATTTTAGTCCCTATCCTACCCCATATAAGAACCAAATGGAGTGAATGTTGGCATATCCTAAGATGATGAAATTACCATTATAATGACAGGTAAAGAGAATTCAAACTTCCGCTTTTAAGTAGGAAAACAACAAAATTTTGAGCCCAAATCAACCAATCAAACAAAACCAACAAAGTGGTGGAAAATTAAAGAAGATGAATGTAATGTACGACTTTAATGGGAAGAATTAAGAGTAGCATCAAGATAACACCAAACCAAACCAAACCAAACCAAACCAAACCAAACACAGCCGGGTGGTGGGGGCCATGATATAGGACAGATTGGAACCATTAGTCCAAGGGAGCAGGGTGACCTAGGGATTACTCTATGCAATTAGTAAACAGGAGACACTTCTCTGATGGTTTTCAAATGACCCTGGCCTTGTGGATTTGCTTGTGGAAATTCTTAACCTGTAATAGACCAGCAAATCTAAAAAAGAAGTCCTTAGTACTGAAGTATTTGTTTATTTGTTTGTTTTAGCACAATTTTGTTTGAAGCAAGTAACCCGTGTTTTAGGACTGTCTTAGCAGGTGTTTTTCTTAATCTTTTTTTTTTTTAAAGGAGAACTGCTGAGTTCAGAGGAAATGAGCACTCTTTTATTTAAATTTCCTGAGATTAGAAGAAGAACATATTGCCAAACAATGCCTCTTCACTTCAAAACCTTTCCCCATAAATTATTTGAGGATATCTTATTAAAAGTCTGTAAAATTTCCTATTAAGAACGGTTGATTGCAGTCCAGACCATCATAGCTTTGGTGCTTTCCCTGAAATACCACAGCTGTCGGGAAGAAATATATTTTGAGACAAAAGGTTTTGTTTCCCCAGCAATAAATTATTTTAGTGATATCTCAAGATAGATAAAACTTTCACTTATGTTTGAGTGAAGGAAGATTCTACTGATAACTTGTTAAAAATCTATAAAAAGAATATGAGAATGTAGATGTAGATAGCAAATTAAAATCAGACTTCCTTTAAGTTTAGCAAAGCAATTACTTGTAAAGCCGGTGAAGATTATTATTATGGATAATGAAGTGATTTACTGGAAAATGTGGAAATGACATTCAATATGGCCACATCTCTGCACAACCTCAAGATGGTATTTTCAACTTTAACCTTGGAGCCATTAAGAAAAAAAAAAAAAGCAACTTACCTCTAGTAATATTTTATGTAAATTGTTAACCCCAAACCCTACTTATAGTGATGTGAGTCCTGAATAAGGTAAGAAATGGCTTGTTTGAGACTCAACTATAGAGAACAAACTGATGCTTCCCAGAGGGGAGGTGGCGGGGGGGAACGGGGGTGGGGATTAAAGGGGGCAGCTCTTGTGATGAGCGTTGGGTGTTGTATGGAAGTGTTGAATCACTAAATGCTATGCCTAGAACCAATATTACACTGTATGTTAGCTAACTGGAATTTGAATAAAAACTTAATTAAAAGAAATGTCTTGTTCGTAGTGCTGATGTAATAATCCATTGATTTCATGGTAGATGATATCTTTAAAACATAGTCGCTCCCCCTCAACCTAATAGGGTAACCCTCTCACCCTCCTTTATCTTTATCTCGAAACAAGGAGGATCTTTCTTACTGTAGTCATAAGAAAATGTATTTTATCAAACACATTCATTTCAGAACTGCACATATCTTGTTACCCACTGGAAGTAATGATGTATACCGAGCAAGCTGCTAAAGACTTCCAATTTTATTTATTTCCTATGAATCTTTTCAGGGAACATTGGATTCATAAAACACTTTGTAGGCCAGAAGAACTTTTTTTTTTTTTTTTTTTGCCTTTGTTTTCAGTTTTGGTGTACAGCCAGTGAGAAAAATTTGTTATGTCTTCACTATTTCCAGAGTGATGTTAATTAAGAAAGATCCAATCCATTTTTCATCGAGTCCCTGAAAGCGAGTTCTATTGACGTCTGGCAAACGCAGATCTTTGATATTTAAGTGATGGATATTAACAGTGGATAGAGTGAGGGGTTTGAGACTTCAGATAGCTCGGTAATGATATAACTCACCAACTTTGATGATAACAGCAGAGTGGCACAAAATGCTACTGAATGTTGATAAAACAATAATATTTTTAAATGTGTGATAAAATAATCTTATCTGTCCATTCACTTTTAGTTTGGGGATGACGAATACATTATGTCAACACTTTTGGGGGGTGGGAATTAAAAAAACTGAGAGGACCTTTGTAACTTTTTTAAAATAAAAAACATGCATCACAAAAATACAATACTGGCCTTTGGTAGGGCAACGGAAGTAAAAAATGATACAACACCCTGCATACTAGAGTGCACTTTGTGAGCAGCTTTATGTTTGAACAACTCGATTTTGCCTCAAATAAAGAATCTGTACAGAGTCAGCATAGGCTGCCTCCTGCAGCCTGCAGTTGTTAAAAGAACATTAATCATTTAAACAAGGTCACAAGCAACAAAGGCCAACGAGGGTTCAAAGTTTACAGGTCCCGGCATTTATCAGGTAGAAATGAGCTACATTTCAATATTTCATAAAATATCCTTTTATGAAAAAGCTATCCATCATCGTATAGCCAGCCTGGCAAAACTCTGGTTATTCCAGTGAGCAAAATGAATGATGACACTGAATCGAGAACCTCTGTATGGGTTTATATTTTTGTAAGACCACCATGGCTGGAACATACGTTTTCAATTTCTATAAGGATGTGATTATTAAGTGGGAATGTCTTCCTCCCTCTGGCTAAAGCAAAAGATATATCAACATTGTCTCCACTTCTGATAGGCAGATTAGGATCAATTGGTTAAGGAAATCACAGAGCTGGTATTGCTAAATACCATGCAAATCATGGTTTTCCACTGACTTTTGTGATAAATTATTTTTATGGGAGAGGTATAAAGTTGAATGCTTTTATTTATATTTAGCTTGCCTAATTGCATCAACTTTGTCATCCACCATTTGATGGTGTCTTAAAAGTTAGTCTAGATGTATTGCACTTCTGATCTAAGTTTTAGATTGGGTATTTTCCCCATTTGTTGGTGGCTTCAGATACACATTTTCCCATTTGTTTGAAATCTTCAGGTACCTCAAACCTTTCAATACTCCACTTCCCAATGTGTGTGACCTTTCATCTAATCAGAGAAGAGCGCTTTTGTATTTGAGTTTATTTTTTTAACAGCTTTATTGAGCTATAATTCACATATCTTAAAACTCGCCCATTTACAGTGGCCAGTTCAATGGTTTTTGGTATATTCACTGAGTTGTGTAACCAGCACCACAATCCATTTTAAAACACTTTACCACTCCAAAAGGAAACCGTATCCATTAGTGGTCAATTCCCATTTTCTCCCCAAACACCCGTCAGCCTTAGGCAACCATTACTCTACCTTCAGTCTCTATAAATTTGCCTATCCTGGATGTTTCATATAAATGGAATTGTACGATATGTGGTCTTTTGTGACTGGTTTCTTTCACTTAGCATAATGTTTTCCAGGTTCATCCATGTTGTAGTATGCATCAATATTTTATTCCTTTCTATGGGTGAATAGTATGCCATTGTGTGGATATACTACATTTTATCTAGCCATTCATCCATTTCCATTCAGATGGAAATTTGGACTGTTCCCCATTTGGGCTATGATGAGCCTGCTATTAACTTTTGTGCACAAGTCTTTGTGTGGACATATGTTTTATTTTCTTGTAGGTGTATATATACCTAGGAGTAGAATTTCTGGATCATATTGTAACTCCACATTTAACATTTTGAGGAACTGCCAAACTGTTTTCCAAAATGGCTGCACCACTTTACATTCCCACAAGCAATGCTTGAGAGTTTCGATTGCTCCATACACTTTCTAAAACTTGCTATTACCGAGTTTTTGATCAGAGCCTGTCTGCATTTATTTGTACTGTTGTTACAGTGCCAGAATTAGATACTGAAAAAGTATTCGGCTAGAAAAGTATGTACTTAGTAGAAAAAGTACTTAATTATTTAATTAGACTAGGAAAAGTATTTAACAGAGATATAACACTGAAATTTATGTAGCACTTTAATTTTTCAAGAATTTTCCCATCTTTCAGTATACTATAAAGAATTAAAACCCCACTTCTGGAGTTACATAACTACACCCCCATCCTCATGAGTCCCATGGGAACTCAAAAGTTTTCTGTGGTGGTCATGGTTAAGAGGCTACAGGATGGAGTAGACAATGCAATAATTGGTAAGTGGAAACATCATAGAGGGACTTGTATAAGATTTCACCAGCCTGAGTCAATACTGTAGCAACATGTGTCAAAAATATAAATTAAATCATTTTTAAAATTAGCTGTATAAGATGCCTAGATTCTAAGAAAGCAAAATCTCATTGGCTGCACAATATTCCTTCATACAAATAGACCATAATTTATTTAAACATTTCCTAATTTTTGAGCACGTAGGCAGTTTCCAAACTTCACTACGATAAATACTGTTGCAATAGTCAATATAGCAACTTCTCCCATGCCGAATAAAGAGCTGATAGACTGAATTTCCTATTGCTGGCATTGGCTTCATGGAGATCCAGTCTTAGATTATCTTGAGATTGTGTAAAGTTGATGCAAAGCAGACTGAGCTTCACTTAGCAAGGGGCTCATCCGAAAGACCCCTGCAAGCCCGCTAAACAGGGGCATTCCAAGAACTCAACTTATCTGTCTTAAAAGGTTAAGCTATACTGTTGACCCTGCCAAGATTCAAACCTGTGCGCCCAAGATGGCTACGTATTTTCAGGCTGCTGTTGGCCTGAAGTAGCCATTCCCTTCAGCTATACCAGTGTGATTTCTTTATCCCTACAACTAGAAGGCAAAGACTCCGTGATCCAAAGAAATTTCTCTTCCCCTTTGAGACAATGCAAGGTAGATCTCTCTCTTACTTCCACAGACGTAGATTTCACTAGAGTGGAAAGAATTTGAAAAAACACATAGGCTATAGCAGAAAAAATATGTTGCACTTCAACATGTAAATCAAATGCGAGAAGTTGCATACTAAGGAAAGCTTGAGTCAAGTTCTCATCCTGTTTCTTACTAGCTGTGTGACCTTTGGATGAGTTACTAAGCTTCTCTGAGCATGTTTCTTTTCTTTTGTTTCTTTCCTTTTTTTTTCTTTTTGAGATTTTATTTATTTATTTGAGAGAGAGAGAGAGCATGAGAGGAGGGAGGGTCAGAGGGAGAAGCAGACTCCCCGCTGAGCAGGGAGCCCGATGATGGACTCGATCCTGGGACGCCAGGATCATGACCTGAGCCGAAGGCAGTCGCTTACCCAACTGAGCCACCCAGGCACCCCATCTGGGCACATTTCTTCTAAACAAAATCAGAGGTTCTGGAGATAATCATTATCGACCTTTCCAGCTCCAAAGTTCTAAGCTCCCCAAAACAAAAATATTACTGGACTGACAAGTGCATAGAATTTTCACGAGTGGAGTTCGTGTATGTGAGCCAGTTCTAATTTGCATGTTTGTTATGGATGTTCTATTGTATTATTTGTTTGGCTTTTTACAGTTTCTAAAAGAGTTACATACATTTTGTTATTTGCTTATTCCACAATTCTTTTTTCCCCCCACAATTCTTACTATTCCCCATTTTATATATTAGAAACTCGTGCCTTGGAGATTCGAAGGACTTCTGTGTCTAGAGTCCATCCTCTCCCCTCCTCTCCCTGCCCCGTCCTGCCATCAACTATTTTATAGTTCAGGCACATCGAGAAACTATCATAGATGGAATTAAAGAGCAGATTCTTATGTGCATGGGAGAGAGGGGAAACACCGGATGTGTATAGAAGATTCCATTGGTGATACCCGCTCTTAATGCAGTCACTCTGGTTACCACTTCTCTCACTCTGTCCTATCACGGCCAAGTTCTTCAAAGCCACTTTCTCATTTCCCATTCACTCCTTGAGCACTGCAGTCTGACTTCTGTTCCCACGTCTTCTCCTGCGGAGGCAATCTGTGGTAGACCGCTGCGGGGGGTGGCTCCCCGCTCACAGTGGCTCCTGCTTCTCTAACTCAGCCCCAACACACAGGAATAGCCCCCCATCGGCCATTCTGTGCTATGTTATCATACCCCATGGCTGTGGCTGATTATGGAAGAGGAGACACCTGCCCTGAGCTGGGCCAATCCCCTAGACGTTTGAATAGAAGCCCAGAGACGGAGAGTGACTGGGGCGAGCTGGTTCGTGGCTTCCCCCTGAGGAGTCCTGCCAGTGCTCCAGGTTAAGTTCCTGCAGCTGCCTTGGTTCCTGCTTGGGCGTTCAACTCTGGCTGACTTTCCACACTACCACGTTTCCTGCTTAAACTACTTTCTCAGCCATGCTCCCCAGAGACCCCTAACTAACACTTTTACCAGCAAACCCTTTTACCTTTAAATTCAATGGACACTTGTCAATTCCCTTTTTTGAAACTCTTTCCCCCAGTTGGCTTTCATGATACCCACTCCCTATTCTCTTCCCACTTTTTGGATCGTACCTTTTTAGTGTCCTTAGGGGTTCCTCTTGAACTCTTCTGTCCCCGAAGCTCCATCTTTACCCTCGGCTGCTCGGCTTATTCTAATTTTTCAGCTGGATGATTTGTCTACCCTTGTGGTTTCAGCTACTGGCCCAGTGCCTCGCTCCAGCTATACTAAAACACTTATCTTCACTATGTCAGTCTTTCTGTCCAGTCTCCCAGCTTTTGCTCCTGCCCTGCAAGAGCTGCCAGTCCCCAGTCCTAGGCTCCTGGAGAGTTCTTCATCCTTTTGGATTCAGTGTGGACATTGTGTTTGCAGACAGGGAGATCCACAGGGATCATCCAGTGTTTTTGCTCTTATATATACCAACTCTATTTTGAAAAACTATGCATCCTCTTGGACAATTTATGTTGACTATCAAAAGGTGTTATCATGGGCACCTGGGTGGCACAGTGGGTTAAGTGTCTAGCTCAGGTTGTGATCTCAGAATCGTGAGGTTGAGCCCCGTGCCGGGTTCTGCACTCAGTGCAGAGTCTGCTTAAGGCTCTTTCTCCTTCTCCTTCTGTCCCTCCCTGCTGCTCTCTTCTCTCTTCCTCTCTCTCCCTCTTAACCAATCAATCTTTTAAAAAGGTGTTATCATAAATTTAGAAAGTTGCAAATGAAGTAATTTCTGGTTCATTGTAAAAGCTGACATTTTAAAATAAAACCAGACTTTAAAGACGTTAAGTACATCAGTGATTTGAAGCCCTTCCTTGCCCTTTTAAAGATTACACAAATCCACTCTTTTAATAGTCAGTATTTTAGGAGAGCCTGGGTGGCTCAGTCGTTAAGCGTCTGCCTTCGGCTCAGGTCATGATCCCAGGGTCCTGGGTTCGAGCCCCGCATCGGGCTCCCTGCTCAACGGGAAGCCTGCTTCTCCCTCTCCCACTCCCCCTGCTTGTGTTCGCTCTCTCGCTGTGTCTGTCTCTCTCTCTCTCTGTCAAATAAATAAATAAAATCTTTTAAAAAAATAGTCAGTGTTTTATATCATTTCTCTTTCCTCTTGAATTTATATTTTCATTCTACTTCCACCAAACAATTTCACCCTCATGTAAATTTGTTTTAATCTTGACAGACTTTTATTGATGACTCCCTCACAGTTTTCTGCCACTGAATATGTAAATAAATTGAAATTTAAAAAAAATGCTCCATGATCATAAACCTCCAAGAGAGAAATTGTTTTCTTCTGGGTTGAGTTTTTAATTATAATTATACAGTACATGGCAATTACCCACCTAAACAAAAGATCATAAAATATGTTACAAATTTTGATAAACAACTATTGACCCCAAAAAACAAATGATTGTTGAGACAGATGGACCTTTAAAAATGGATTTATATATCTATCATAGATATTACTTATTACTAGAACAAAATAGCATTTTTGCATCACTTGTATTCCAATCTATCTTTTATATGAAGGATTGAGAAACCTCACTCATAAATAGAAAAGAAGTTTTATTAGGACAGGCGCTCTTTGAGCGCCTTTCAAAATGTGCTTTAAAAATAACATAATTGGGGCGCCTGGGTGGCTCAGTTGGTTAAGCGACTGCCTTTGGCTCAGGTCATGATCCTAGAGTCCAGGGATCGAGTCCCACATTGGGCTCCCTGCTTAGCAGGGAGTCTGCTTCTCCCTCTGACCCTCTTCTCTCTCGTGCTCTCTATCTCTCATTCTCTCTCTGTCAAATAAATAAATAAAATCTTAAAAAAAATAAAAAAATAAAAATAACATAATTTTCTAGCATACAAATTATTTTTAATTTTCTGTTGGCTGCCAACTATATTATACCCTCCTTTAATGTTGTAAAAGGATTTGTGGTTCAGCTATTAGAATAATTTGCTTTCTAAATTTCTGGGACATAAACCCAAAGTTTTTACCAAAACTTGCTAAATGACTATTAGTTATATATATCAGTTTTTCATTTTGATGTATCTTATTTAACCCATTATATCCAAAACATTTGGGGGTGTCAATTTTTTTAATTGATGCTTTGTTGGTGCTTTTTTTTGGCTAAAATTATTTTATATTGCCACATGCTTTAAATGTATTTTTTTTAATCAAATCCTGGGAGCTTCTGATTATACTTGTTCCATTGATGGGAAGTATCTAATATATAACTTAATTGGCACACGTAATCCCCACTCTTAAGATAAACGAGTTTGGTCTTTCTGTGTGGAAAGGAATCAACTGTTTTATGGTCTATTTGGCTTCTGCTTACGTGAGTGTGTGTTTTATTTAATGACATCATAACTGACCCGGCTGTTTGGTTAATGTTCACATTTCTCTGACTTTACAGCTTCTTGTGTCTTGCTGGCATTTCTGAAGGGCAATTATTGTCTGGAAATTGAATATCAGAATGAATTCATTTAATCTACAAACTATTATAAAAGCTATTTTCTTCATAAATTTTTATTATATGGTTTATCTGAGTCCATTGAGACTGGTTAAAGAATTGGGTGCAACAATAGAATTGTTATGATCATATGTTGGTGTGATTAAATTATATTGATTACATGACAGGCAGCCTCAAATAATGAGAATAGTTACAGTGACCATGTGCTGAACAAATGCTTTGCTGAATCAATGAATAATGAATGGGAAAATCCCAAACAGACATCTCAAAAGTTGCTTGACAATTTTTCAGTAAACTCTGTCTACTTCTGAAATTTCTCCTGTTCCTAATTCTCCCCAAAAGAAAATTAATACCAGCATTGTACATTTATTAAGTCTTTACCAGGTGTTAGGCACTGTTCTAAGTGTTTTGCATGTATTAATTAATTTAGTTATCACAATGTCCTGGGGTTCCTATAAAGATTTAAGGTGTGTAAAGTTCTTTTTTTTTTTTTAAGATTTTATTTATTTGAGAGAGAGAGAGAGAGTGCAGGGAGGAGCAGGAGAGGGAAAGAGCATGGGAGGGGGAAAGAATCTCAAGCAGACTCTGCCCAGTTTGGGGCTCAATCTCACGACCCTGAGGTCATGACCTGAGCCAAAACCAAGAATTGGAGGCTCAACCGACCTAGCCACCCAGGCGCCCCCCTAAAGTGTATGAAATTCTAACACATGCATAGAAATCTGTACCTTATACTAGGTTAAAAGATTTAGTTGACATCTTTCTAAATTTAGTTTAACTGGATAATGACTCTATTCCCCAATCTTTCAAGAGTAAAAGTTAGGAATTTCTACAGTTGCTACAGAGGCCTCTGATTTTATTTTATTT